>NC_052347.1:4254192-4603885 GCF_016432855.1 Salvelinus namaycush | reverse complement strand
GATCTTCAGATTTTGCATTTGTCATTGATGAAAAGTTTTGGGGAAATCTATTTTGAATTTAATGCTCCTTACTATTTCATAAATCTTTATTTATTGATGTCTTCTTTGAGAGTGTACATATCAGTGTAATCATTGGGTATGTGTGAAAGTATGTGAAAAACAGGCAAGAGACATATACAAATGATACAAAATAAAGATATAAGACTATGCATAGAAAATGCATAACAGTCATACATGAGGGATTTATCCAACCGGCACCTCCGTCCCGACGTTACCTGAACGCTCATCTGAGGCCCGCTAATCGTTAGCTGTCTTATCGGCTGCTATCTGAACAAAACCCCACTACACGGAACCTACCGACGGAAACGCACGAGGTATCTACAAACAGACCTCCATCCTATGCTGCTACCGATAGCCATATACCCGGCCAGCTGTCTGGATCGCCACGACCCCAACCAACCTCTACTCACTGGACCCTTATTGATCACTCGATTAAGCATGCCTCTCCTTAATGTAAATATGCCTTGTCCATTGCTGTTCTGGTTAGTGTTTATTGGCTTATTTCACTGTAGAGATTCTAGCCCTGCTCTCTATACCATATCCAACCTCTCAGTTCCACCACCCACATATGCGATGACATCACCTGGTTTCAATGATGTTTCTAGAGACAAGATCTCTCTCATCATCACTCAATACCTAGGTTTACCTCCACTGTATTCACATCCTACCATACCTTTGTCTGTACATTATTCCTTTAAACTATTTTATCGCCCCCAGAAACTTCCTTTTACTCTCTGCTCTAGTAGCTCTAGGCGACCAATTCTCATAGCTTTTAGCCGTACCCTTATCCTACTTCTCCTCTGTTCCTCTGGTGATGTAGAGGTGAATCCAGGCCCTGCAGTACCTGGCTCCACTCCTATTCCCCAGGCGCTCTCTTTTGATGACTTCTGTAACCGTAATAGCCTTGGCTTCATGCATGTTAACATTAGAAGCCTCCTCCCTAAGTTTGTTTTGTTCACTGCTTTAGCACACTCTACCAACCCGGATGTTTTAGCCGTGTCTGAATCCTGGCTTAGAAAGACCACCAAAAATTCAGACATTTTTATCCCCAATTACAATATTTTCAGACAAGATAGAACGGCCAAAGGGGGCGGTGTTGCAATCTACTGCAAAGACTGCCTGCAGAGTTCTGTTATACTATCCAGGTCTGTTCCCAAACAATTTGAACTTCTACTTTTAAAAATCCACCTCTCTAAAAACAAGTCTCTCACCGTTGCCGCCTGCTATAGACCACCCTCTGCCCCCAGCTGTGCTCTGGACACTATATGTGAACTGATTGCCCCCCATCTATCTTCAGAGCTCGTGCTGCTAGGCGACCTAAATTTGAACATGCTCAACACCCCAGCCACCCTACAATCTAAGCTTGATGCCCTCAATCTCACACAAATTATCAATGAACCTACCAGGTACCACCCCAATTCCGTAAACACGGGTACCCTCATAGATATCATCCTAACAAACTTGCCCTCCAAATACACCTCTGCTGTTTTCAACCAAGATCTCAGCGATCACTGCCTCATTGCCTGCATCCGTAATGGGTCAGCGGTCAAACGACCTCCACTCATCACTGTCAAACGCTCCCTGAAACACTTCAGCGAGCAGGCCTTCCTAATCGACCTGGCCGGGGTATCCTGGAAGGATATTGATCTCATCCCGTCAGTAGAGGATGCCTGGTCATTTTTTTAAAAATGCCTTCCTCACCATCTTGAATAAGCATGCCCCATTCAAGAAATTTAGAACCAGGAACAGATATAGCCCTTGGTTCTCTCCTGACCTGACTGCCCTTAACCAACAGAAAAACATCCTATGGCGTTCTGCATTAGCATCGAACAGCCCCCGTGATATGCAACTTTTCAGGGAAGCCAGAAACCAATATACACAGGCAGTTAGAACAGCCAAGGCTAGCTTTTTCAAGCAGAAATTTGCTTCCTGCAACACAAATTCAAAAAAGTTCTGGGACACCGTAAAGTCCATGGAGAATAAGAACACCTCCTCCCAGCTTCCAACCGCTCTGAAGATAGGAAACACTGTCACCACCGACAAATCCACTATAATTGAGAATTTCAATAAGCATTTTTCTACGGCTGGCCATGCTTTCCACCTGGCTACCCCTACCCCGGACAACAGCACTGCCCTCCCCTCTGCTACTCGCCCAAGCCTTCCCCATTTCTCTTTCTCCCAAATACAGTCAGCTGATGTTCTCAATGAGCTGCAAAATCTGGACCCTTACAAATCAGCCGGGCTAGATAATCTGGACCCTTTCTTTCTAAAACTATCTGCTGAAATTGTTGCCACCCCTATTACTAGCCTCTTCAACCTCTCTTTCGTGTCGTCTGAGATCCCCAAAGATTGGAAAGCAGCTGCGGTTATCCCCCTCTTCAAAGGGGGGGACACCCTTGACCCTAACTGCTACAGACCTATATCTATCCTACCCTGCCTTTCTAAGGTCTTCGAAAGCCAAGTCAACAAACAGATTACCGACCATTTCGAATCACACCACACCTTCTCCGCTATGCAATCTGGTTTCAGAGCTGGTCATGGGTGCACCTCAGCCACGCTCAAGGTCATAAACGATATCGTAACCGCCATCGATAGGAAACAATACTGTGCAGCCGTATTCATTGACCTGGCCAAGGCTTTTGACTCTGTCAATCACCACATCCTCATTGGCAGACTCGACAGCCTTGGTTTCTCTAATGATTGCCTCGCCTGGTTCACCAACTACTTCTCTGATAGAGTTCAGTGTGTCAAATCGGAGGGTCTGTTGTCCGGGCCTCTGGCAGTCTCTATGGGGGTGCCACAGGGTTCAATTCTTGGACCGACTCTGTTCTCTGTTTACATCAATGATGTCGCTCTTGCTGCTGGTGATTCTCTGATCCACCTCTACGCAGACGACACTATTCTGTATACTTCTGGCCCTTCTTTTGACACTGTGTTAACAACCCTCCAGGCGAGCTTCAATGCCATACAACTCTCCTTCCGTGGCCTCCAACTGCTCTTAAATACAAGTAAAACCAAATGCATGCTCTTCAACCGATCGCTGCCTGCTCCTGCCCGCCTGTCCAACATCACTACTTTGGACGGCTCTGACTTAGAATATGTGGACAACTACAAATACCTAGGTGTCTGGTTAGACTGTAAACTCTCCTTCCAGACCCACATCAAACATCTCCAATCCAAAGTCAAATCTAGAATTGGCTTCCTATTCCGCAACAAAGCATCCTTTACTCATGCTGCCAAACATACCCTTGTAAAACTGACCATCCTACCAATCCTCGACTTCGGTGATGTCATTTACAAAATAGCCTCCAAAACCCTACTCAATAAACTGGATGCAGTCTATCACAGTGCCATCCGTTTTGTCACCAAAGCCCCATATACTACCCACCACTGCGACCTGTACACTCTCGTTGGCTGGCCCTCGCTTCATACTCGTCGCCAAACCCACTGGTTCCAGGTCATCTACAAGACCCTGCTAGGTAAAGTCCCCCCTTATCTCAGCTCGCTGGTCACCATAGCAGCACCTACCTGTAGCACGCGCTCCAGCAGGTATATCTCTCTAGTCACCCCCAAAACCAATTCTTCCTTTGGACGCCTCTCCTTCCAGTTCTCTGCTGCCAATGACTGGAACGAACTACAAAAATCTCTGAAACTGGAAACACCTATCTCCCTCACTAGCTTTAAGCACCAGCTGTCAGAGCAGCTCATAGATTACTGCACCTGTACATAACCCATCTACAATTTAGCCCAAACAACTACCTCTTTACCTACTGTATTTATTTATTAATTTATTTTGCTCCTTTGCACCCCATTATTTCTGTCTCTACTTTGCACTTTCTTCCAATGCAAACCAACCATTCCAGTGTTTTTTTTTAGTTTTTATTTTACTTGCTGTGTTGTACTCACTTCGCCTCCATGGCCTTTTTATATTTTTATTTATTTATACATATATCTGTTTGCCTTCACCTCCCTTATCTCACCTCACTTGCTCACATTGTATATAGACTTATTTTTTTTCACTGTATTATTGACTATATGTTTGTTTTTACTCCATGTGTAACTATGTGTTGTTGTATGTGTCGAACTGCTTTGCTTTATCTTGGCCAGGTCGCAATTGTAAATGAGAACGTGTTCTCAATTTGCCTACCTGGTTAAATAAAGGTTAAATAAATAAAATAAATAAATAAACATAATGGAAAAATATAATCTTAATATATAGTATTGGGAATGGGAACTTTCCTATATTTTCACATTTTTTCACACAAATCTGTATTCTCTTACATTTCCCTCCTGGTCACCCCTCCATCTATAGGCCATAGTTAGATAATTATTATGTAAAAATACTGCAGGTTTAGAGAGGTAAATAAATCAATCTATCAAAGGGGTGCAAGAGAGACAGAGGGATTATACACATTGACGGAAGGAGCAAGGGAACGCAGAAGCTCTAAATAGCAACTGTCAATGACCCATTTTCAAGCCCACTCTTGGCCTCCAACCAGCAGATACCTCTCAGGCTGACCCTAGCCCCTATTAATGGACCCTTCTTCATTACAAAGACTGTATGATCAGCAGGATTATAATAGCTCCACTTTGACCTTGGCAACCTCTCCCGAGAAGCTGTATAGAATATGATGGGCCTCAAACCATACCCCTTCCCCCACTGGAAATATATGCATCTAAATGTGTTGAAAAAGCCACTCATTGTATTAATATTGTGTTTAAATATCATTTAAACACATTTTCACCAAGGTCAATACAAACAAAACTAGTTTGAAATACCTTCTCAGTTTGCAAGTATATTACAAATATTGAAATCATATTCTTAACACAGTAAATGGAACATACAAATCTGGTGTGAAATGTTCAGTTGGGCCAACCCCTTATCACTTCAGTGTTTGCAGATAGGAAGGAATCAAAAAAGAATAAGCAATATGGTAGAACCAATGCGATGGCAGGTAGCCTAGTGGTTAAGAGTGTTGGGTCAATAACCAAAAGGGCACTGGTTTGAATCTTCAAGCTGACTAAATGAAAAATCTGTTGATGTGCCCTTGAGCAAGGCACTTAACCCTAGTTGCTCTGGATAAGTGTCTACTCAAATATCCATGTCAAGAGAGTCTATTAAATTTGACTGCAGACACAATACTGTTTATTTGATGTTGATGGCTAACCCTTTCCTAATTCTTCCTGCAAAAAGCACAGCCCTTGAATGGTTTCGAGATGGCTCTGGAAATGGCCCGGAACACCCTGACCAACAGGGGACAATTACGGGACTCCTGTGCAGGTGCTGGTGGCAGGTCATCCTCAAGTTGGGGAATGAATGGGACAACATGATCATCATCTGTGATAAGAGAACATTGCAGGATTAGAATTGAACATGGCAAATGTACTTTCATTCTCTCCAACCACAGTCTAAACCAACCAGACAAACGGTAATACATCAAAATGACAGCATCAATGATTTTGACCTTGGGAAATGTAAGAGTTGCTACAATGTTTGCCTGACAATTCGTCAAACTCAGTGGCCTTGATCAGAGAAAACATTATGGGACCAGAGATGAATAAAACTCAGCATTAAACTCAGTAAAGCTGCATTCACTCTGACCACTGGCCACATCTTGGCAATGCTTTAAAAGAAAAGGATCATCATTGTGTGTCGCTTACCCAGCGCAATTCGAGAGGTGCTGAAACGCTGCGAAGGCAGCTCCTTTTGAGTGAGGTGGCTCTCTGGTTCCACTCTGCTCTTGAACACCTGTTGCCGGGTAAATTCATCCTTCCATTAGTCGCCCCACAATGTCTCACTCTGACCCCATTAGCTTTGGATTCTATTCCAGCCGTAATGAAGGGCAAAACCCCCAAACATGGATCTCCAAACTGACCGTTGGCAACGTTGGGCTCTTCTTCTTCACTCTGGCAGAGGGGACGTGACGAGTCTCTGTATCGGCAACAGCTGTAGAAGTGCACCTCACAGGCATTGCAGTGTCAGGGCGGTTGGAATGGAGCTCAGACATGTCCACAACAACAAAGTCACTGGAGGCCTGGCTAGTGCCGGACCTGTGGGTACTTGTGGCCTGAGAGAGACATCTCTCTGACCTGTGCACAATATCTGGGGGCAGAAGAGATAAAATAATTAAGCTCAGGATTATGTTGTGTATGTTTTACAATAATACACAATCTTGAAAATCCAATGAACACAATTGCAATACAATTATTAAGCTCAAAATGAGTGAATCCTGCATGACAGGAGTTCATCAATTTAGTGCATACTACAAAATAAAATAAATGAAAAGTGTTTTACTTACCATGCACAGAGGTCGCGGCAGACACATCATCGGTCAGCGGGTCCATCGCTTGGTTACTCACCACCATACAAACCTGAGTGTCACGCCCTGACCGTAGATTGCTTTGTATGTTTCTATTTTTAGTTTGGTCAGGGTGTGATGTTGGTGGGTATTCTATGTTGTAGGTCTAGGTTTTCTATTTCTATGTGTTTGGCCTGGTATGGTTCTCAATCAGAGGCAGCTGTCTATCGTTGTCTCTGATTGAGAGCCATACTTAGGTAGCCTGTTTTCCCACTTTTGTTTGTGGGTGGTTATTTTCTGTTTAGTGTATTTCGTCACCTTACAGGACTGTTCGGTTTTTGTTCAGTTGTTTTATTAAAATAATGAACACTTACCACGCTGCACCTTGGTCCTCCTCTCCTTCTCCAGACGATTATCGTTACACTGAGAGGTTTTAGATGCGACATCCTGGTAGCCGTCACGGACCGACATCACATGAAGATGATCCTCTTCACCCACATCAGGCTCATCATCGTCTAGTCTGTTCAGAATGGAGTCCAATATCAAAGTGTCATTTCCACTTTGAAATTTCTGACTTGATTTTCCCTTGCAAAAAAACTATCAACCCCTACAAAACTGTCTTAATTATAATCCAGATAATAATTCACATTTCCTGTTGCTGCAGGATTATTTTCCTGCTGTAGCAAACTTAAGATCCTACATCTGTATTCAGTGTAAATATTTTTTTTTAGAGAAGTCATTATTTATACACAGTGAAGAAAATAACTGTTTCAACCATTATGGGGAGAAATAAGCTTCTGGGGGGTACATACGAAAGTAGGGAGGGGAAGGGAGTTGGTTTCCGTCTGCTGACACCAGTTCTATGTCTAGTGATCTCGCTTGGCCAATGAATTGGCCCAAGACTGAATCTGACACTGCGGCATGTGGGGGCTGCTTTCAGGGCAGCTTTCCGATCTGCTACATTGATTACGACTGAAGAACAGGAGGAGGAAGTTGATGAAGATGATGATGATGAGTATTCCCAGGGCAAATCCATGCTGAGATCAAGGGCAGGGACCTCCACTGTTGAAAAGGCCTCCTTCACACATGACACAATGTTCTTGCACTTAGCATAAGCCTCAACTACAGTGAACTGTAATGTAAAAGAACAGCCGGGAAAGGTTGTCCTAAAATCTAACAAGATCTAACATTCACTTAAGTCTGCCTACATTGTGATGTTAGGCCCATGTCTTTATTACCTAATCCGAATGCCACAACTGAATTGATTAAATAAAGTTATTCTATTCTATTCAACTTCCTCCCATCTTGTTTTTGAGACATAAAGCCTGCTCACCTGGTTCCCATTGTCTAGACTCAAAGTGCTGATTCGCCAGCTCCTGGTACATTTACTGTAGTATTTTAATAGAATATCTAGGCCAGGGATTGACAACTTTTATAGGGGTGGGGGCCACAAAAAATCTGAAATCATCATGAGGGGCTGCAGTGGCTCGCGGGTCTGCATACCCACATCCATACCCACACATGCAGTCAGAGTTGGCCTTTGCGTTTTGGGGGCCCTAAGTAAAATTTTGTTTGGGCCTGCCCCCCACTTTGTGAGCAAATGATTTTAGCGGAACCCCTCTTGACAGTGGAGAGAAGTTTTCGGGTTCCTTCCTGCAATTCTACACATTTTGCCATGGGGAGTAGAGAAAATGTTGCCGTTTTAAAGCAAGTTTGCTGCAATACTACGCATTTTGCCATGGGGCAGAGAGAACATCTTTTAATTTTCTAACTACTTTCATTCAATTCTACTAATTTTGCCATCGGACAGAGAGAAAAATATGATATCTGAGTGAGCGTGACGAACAAAATCAATGACCCCCACGCCCAGTCGGTAATTCGACCTTGACTACTACAAGTTTCGATAGCTTGCCGTTAGACTAACTTACCCCACCAAAAATGTTTTAATTTACATTTGAAATGACATGGGCTAATTGAGTGACTATCAGTGACTGACACAGAAAGAGAAAAACTGCTGATGCAAAACCACATTTTTTAATTGCACCTTGTGTATTCTACTATTCGAACTCTCAACAATAAGTTGAGACCCCAACTAAGTTCCTATTTTTATTATTTATTATTGATCCATGGGCTTACAAAAGGGGATCCGCGGCCGCAAGTTGCCCATCCCTGATCTAGACTATGTCCCAAATGGCACCCTACTTCTTAAATAGTGCCCTACTTTTGACCAGGGCCCATAGGGTTCTGGTCAAAAGTAGGGCACTGTATATGGAAAATGGCACCATTTGGTATGTACCCAAAGCGTATTTTACCGTGTTCCTGATGTTAGAAATTCCAGAGCTGACACTAACTCACCCTTTCATGGATATTGTCAGTCAAGATAATCCATTGCCTGCAAAAGGGGTAAATAGATGAGTACTGTTAATTATTAAAACTATCTAACCCTTGACCTCTACAGGACTAGCCTATATACATGTACACCACAAACACACCCTCTGATTTGTTCTTTGGTCAGTTGCAGAACATACAGCATAGAGAACAGGAGGTAAGTATGGGGAAGACAAAGAGCAACCTACTTCTCAATCATCTCCTCCCCTAAGAATTTGAGTTCTGAGGAGGAGCTTCTACGGGCCAAGGACAGGTTGTCCTCCATCTCTCTCTCTGCTTCAGTCTCCTGTGACTGAGATTTTACATATCACCTTTCCCAAACTCATTTATTAGCCTACATTATTTATCAAAAGGTTGTATAACCTTTGACCTGTGACCCCAGAATGTCATCAGAAAGTCCTATGCACAGTGTCACCTTGGCGATCACCTTTACCCAATTACGCACTATTTCTGACTTTGGCAGATGGCAAGACTTATCTTTAATATAATACAATACATCTCTATAAAAAAAACAATGCCTACCTCAACTTATTTTTTCTCCATATTCTCTCCAATTGTATCACAAATGAATGCTTTAAAAAATGATGACACAATTAAATAAAGGTTAAATAAAGACATTGCAATAAAATGCGGGACAATACATTTTCGACCACCAACTAAACCAACCTGATGACTGAACGAATGGTCAAATGTTATCTGATCTCAAATGTTATCTGATCTATTTCAAACATGATCACGTATGACGTAATAGATATACATCACAGACGTCATTGTGCGCTAACTGCAACAGTCAGCAGGTGGCGGCAAAATCAAGAATGAAAACAGCCCTTGTCGTGAGTTGCCACACAATAATTCCCGGGTTCTCAGGAATTATTGCTTAAATGACATCAACAGATACCAGACTAGACACGTTTCCAGCCAAATCAATTCTGCCTCATAAAACACATGTTTCGGCCACCACAAGCAGACCTCATCCAAAATATGTAAAGGAAAATAGTTTCATAGTGTGTTTGTAAAATGTGAGGCTCTGATATATTTACACCTACACCTGTTTCTTTGATCAAAAATAAAACATGTCCACCCATTTCAAAACCCACACACCCCTTGCAACAGATACCGTTTTGGTTAGTGTGCTGATATCAACCATTGTCTCGACTCGAATATTTGACAGCACATGTGGATATCAGGCACACCATTAACTGTTGTGTTGCGCTAGAATGCACAGAAGAACATGGATGATTAAAAGACACGCAACACGTCAATCAATTTTTGACCTCATCCAAGCCCCACCCATTCACTCCGCAGCCTTTATAAACTAGCTCTCAACATCTTCTCGTCCTCACTGATTGTTACCCTTCACAGAACGGTTGTCTCACGGTTCTTCTGTCAGTCTCAACAAATCAACTTTAAAGGTATGCTTCTTGAATGGTGGGGCCACAACGCCCTTGATTTTGCGTTTAATCACAGCGTTGTGTTTTGCGTTTCTTTATCGGTTCTATTCCTTTCATGTTTTTAGGAAGTTGGTGGACGTCGCTTGTTTTCTGCCTTTCGCATTGACTAGCTAGCTAGCATGCCACGTAATGGCGTGGTTCTTCACCCGTTTCTACCCAACTAAGTTAGCCAGATTATTGACATGCATTGAGTGACAGTTAAGTCCCATCCTAATAGTAAACTAATGACTTGCTGTAGTTTGTAGCTAGTTAATTGAAAATGTAACGCGTTAGAAAACACCACCGGGGCTGCATTTCAGTTTCACCAAACGACTGATTTGCGGGGTGAAATTTGGTTTTCACATGGCTAATTAGCTTAGCCTTACAGGTTACCATAAGCCAATTATGTTACTATAAACTCAGTTGTAGGTGAGAAGTACTTTACAATTAAGCCAGACTTTAATCTATTTGGAATTTATTTCGGTAACGACAGTGGAAAGCCGGGCCATGTGGCATGCCATCTACCAAATATGGCCGCTTTCAACAATGGAATGTGCTCAAGTTCATGGCGCTGCTAGCGTCCTTAATTCTCTTTGAAAGTGAAATTAATGCCGGTTAAACACACAGATCTGTATTAAATCTGGACGTAGCCAATTAACTAGCCACTTTTCGTTTACTGTCAAACGCTAGGCCTATTCAACAATCAGGCCATCGTGATGTAATAATAACTAGAGTAACTGTACAATTCGTATTGTTCCGCAGGGTGTGGTTGTGATCTTAGATTACTTTTTTAATACAGGTAAAGATTTATGAATTACAATTTTCATATTAGTCATTGAAGTGACGTTTACAACGGACAGTTCAACACTGCGCTGTCACACTGCTGCAGCATATGTTTGCAGTTGAATGTAGTGAACCTTTTAATATCTCAACCTAACAAAACTAAAGCATGAGGTCACTTTGCGCGACAGTAACTACGCTACAATGCCAGTAAAACAAACTCGTTTGCCCATGTATGAAACATGAGTTGCATGTTGGCAACGAAAGCAAATTGTTCATACCCATTCCATGCCTGTGGGGTATTTGGTATGTGGGAATACTTTCCGGAGGATGGGTGATGAGAATAGATTTGTACTGTCCTTGGCCACAAGTTACAGTACCGGTACATCTGTTCACTCCATAGCATTCTAGGTGACATTGAAGCGCTGTACATTGATCAAAGGTTGAGGTGTTGTGCAATGGCCTGGCTTACTCCAGCTAATTCAGCAATTTCATTTTAAAAGCGTGTTTGAATCTCCTAGACAAACTATGCCATTTGTCCATTAATGTGTTTCACTGACGGCCCACTGCCATCTTTTGTTACTCAATATCGAATATCCTCTTGTTGCAGCACCATGTCCAACACCGAACGTACCTTCATTGCCATCAAGCCCGATGGTGTCCAGAGGGGGCTTGTGGGAGATATCATTAAGCGCTTTGAGCAGAGGGGCTTCAGGCTTGTGGCCATGAAGATGATCCAGGTATGTGAATATCTGTCTATTCAGCGGTGCTTGTAATTGCTGTTTAAACCTATTAACTGCTAATATTGATTTTGAGACATTGAACAATTTTTTGGGGGGGTTGCAGGCATCTGAGGACCACGTCAAGCAGCACTACATTGACCTGAAGGACATGCCCTTCTATGGCGGCCTTTGCGCCTTTATGCACTCCGGTCCCGTTGTTGCCATGGTAACTATCCTTCCGACATGTGCACTACGCACATCCCCTTTGAAAATGCCTTCTCATTGCTTGATGCATAGTGGTTCACTGCTAAAGCCACCGGACCACAATACTTCCGATACTCTTGATCAGTGGTTGTGACATAATGAATCGTTCCGCTCTCAATGCGCCATTTTACCCCTCCTTTGCGTTCAGATCTGGGAAGGCCTGAACGTTGTGAAGAACGGTAGATTGATGCTGGGAGAGACCAACCCTGCTGACTCCAAGCCCGGCAGCATCCGCGGAGACTTCTGCATCACGCTTGGCAGGTATGTGTCCACTGATGCCTGTTTATACAGAATCTGATTTGGAAAGTACTAAGTGCTCAACCAACAAGAGGTGCGACCTGAGTGTAAGAATCATTGGACAGGAATCTGATGCAGTCAAGCTGTAATGCATTTTGTACAATCAAACTGGCATGTATTAAGGAATGTAATATACCCTGCTGACTGTAGTTCCAATAAACCTCAAGCCCATGATGCGGAGTTGCTGATTTTTGTTTCATTTGCCGTTAAAGGAATATCATCCACGGCAGTGACTCCCTCGACAGTGCCAATAAGGAGATCGCCTTGTGGTTCAAGCCAGAGGAGATGGTCGAGTACAAGAGCTGCCAAAATGGATTCCTGTATGAGTAAATAAAATGAAACTGGAATAGTTTTCTCCTCACCCATCAAACCCATTCTGAATGCTGTAATCTGGAATTTATGTACATTGTGACTTCAGAGCACTTAAAAATAATGTCAATAAAAATCATGGAGTAGAATACGTGAAGCTTCCTAGTGTACTTTGAAACTGTTCAGTGGCTTTAGTAGGGGACTGGGAAAGTTTGATAAAAGCATTAATTGGTTCTGTCCCCTGGGTGATTCTTTACAAGCTTTGTATACATGGCTTGTACAATATTTGCACATTTAAAAAATTAAATTGCTAGACAGCCATTCAACTCTTGCCATAGCTTTTCAAGATTTAAGTCAAGAAATGCAGTGCATGTGGGCCTCTCGTGAAGGGGCTATAATATATTCATAACAAATGGCAAGGCATGCCATGGAAAATTATTTCAATAAATAACTATTTGCAAGATGTTATGTACATGCCATTTAAGGCATTTCCCTTCAGGGTGTCCTATAGTGTTGCTGAGTATACTCCAGTGATTTGGGGGGGCATCTAAAAGTGGGTAGACTTAATTGTGTCAACCCAATTCCACCGTGTAAAGTTTTGAAAGCGTCCATCAGTGGGGCTTGCCTGATGGGATGTTTTGGTAGACATTAACTTGAGCCTGTTTGGTCAACAGTACAGAGAAATGGGAAGGTATTAACTGCGTTCTGGATGTTGACAATACACCAGTTGTCAAAGCCGTCCGTTTCCCTTTGCTGCATTGGCTCAACTTGGTAACGTTCACTACAGCAGGGGTATTCAACTCTTACCCTGAGGTTTGGAGCGTTCTGGTTTTGTGTTCTCAATTGCACCCACCTGGAGTTCTAGGTGTGAATCTGATTTGAGGGCACTCCAGCAACATTTAAATCCAGATTAAATGCATGATTCATTGTGAACCGCTACTTTACATCTTGACAGAACAATATTTTAGGAGGCCCTTTTGTCTACTTCCAGTGTCGGATGAAGTGTTTTTGTCCAGTGAAGTAAGTTGGCATTGGCTCAGGAAACTTTAGCGCATGCTAGACACCATAGACTTCCAGTCATAGCATGCTAGCAGATCCCATAGATTTCCAAAGTGCTGGCTCACGAAACTACCTGTAACTTCCTTCCTACTAGACACACACAAAAATGGTATCTAGGAGTTCATCTGACTCTGGGGAAGTAGATAAAGGACATCAATCCCAAAGTATCCATGCTATGACTGGTGTGGTTAACGAAACAATGGACACTAGCTTCTCAATACAGTACTTTTATGCAGTGTAAAAAAAGTTGTGAATTTATTTTACATTAATGCTTTTTCCACAAACATGCTGCAAGATTTATAAAAAATATTAAATGAAAGTAAACATCTAAATATCTTAATACATTTAAAAAAAACTTTTGTAGTTGATATACTGTAGCTTAGTTAACTTCATGTTCACAGCACATTTACCATGGAAACCAAGGAACAAAACCTAAATACTTGGATGTTTTTTTGTTGTGTTTTGACAGTTAATTCATTACAAATCTTTCATTATAGTTGTATCCAAAATACGAGAAGAGAACTGCATTTCTCCACTATGGTCAGTTTCTGAAAATCATTTCATTCTTAAAAGGTTATGATTTTATCAAATATATATATATATAGCACCAGAATACAAAGACGATATGAACGGGTTTCACAATAGAAACAAGCACACATACACACAGACCTGTGTTAGTGCAAAGACCAACAGTTACACATAAACCAAGACCAACTAGTTAAGCACAAGAGGACATGATGTTCACACTGCTGCATGCACATATTTTGGTTTCAACAAACACACCCTCTAAGTCTTTTCTTATATTGATGAAATAATGCATTTGAAATCAATGAACGTCATGATCAGAATAGTGTAGCCCTATATTGAGTCCATTTGTGCGTTTATTTTTTTTCTTCATTCAAATACCATGAATTCTCATGTCTAACATTTGTGTTACAAGGACGACGGAGACAATGTTTGTCGCCTCAAAACAGTCATGCCATATATTAACATAATGTCATGTATATTTCCACCATTCGGTCTTTGATGCACAGTGTGAAGTTTGAGTGAAAGCACAGCTAAAAGCTTATGATCTCACTGTCTCCCAAACCTGATGTAGAGTGAAATTGGGGGGCATTTGCAACAGATATGCCTCTTTACCATATATTTAGCTACTGTGTGCCTGTCAAACCTTGTTCATTATTATGACATTTAGGGTAAAATGTAACATTAGGAGAGTACTGTGATAAGACGTTATTGCTTGACAGTGACCTTAGGCAATCTTTGGCATCACCAAGGTCACCTGAGCTGGTTTACACCAGCCAGCGCGTAAAATGTACATTTTCATTGAGACTGTAATACTAGTTTGAGTTTCACTCAGGACCAGACATTGAAACATACAGTAACAACAGTAAGACAAATCGACAGAGCTAACATTTAACTGAACATTTTTGAAAAAAAATAAAAGTTAAAACCAAACACCTACACATTATCAAACAGTGACATACAGAAGGGTAATCCTACCTCTAGAGACAGAATATATGACAAATCCACTTAAAATGGGACCTTGTATCACAATAAAATAGGTCTCTACATTAGTGAGATGGTTTACCAAGTGACACATTTACTTTACAACCGATCTTGGACTAACACATTTTATTAATACTGTTGACCACATCAATCTCTGAAGTCTAATTCCAGCATGCCAACAGCCAATGACAACACCTTTCTCAATAACCTTAACAACGAAGAAGAAGCCTATAATACAATACCCTAAGATTTCCTGAGAGTAAATTGTCAACCTTACTGGTATATAAAGTGAGACAACGGAGTGCAGTCGTTAGTTTATATAGTATGTAAATTATAATCCCTCTTTAATTTCTCATATGGCACAAAATAAATCACCATATCATGTTTGTAAATTGGCTCTGTTATATACTGTATGCTTTGTTCATAAATACACATTTAATGTGATATATTTTGTTTTATAAATCAATATTGATATTCATTTAATATCTCCCAATGAAAGGATGGCCTATGAATATAATGTATGATCATGAGTCAGTGAGTATGACAATTTAGCCCAGGCCTACCAATCACTTACTAGGAAATATGCACACATAGCTGTCAAAGTGATTTAAATTGTAATGAAAAATCCCCTTTACGTATGGTTAGACCAGAATCTGAAAACCTTGCAACAGGAGATTACATTAAAGTTGTAAAAGAGGTAGAGCAAACAGCATTATGATGAAGTTTTTCTTTGAAAAAGACAGTAAATTCTCTAGATAAACGGTTCTCGTGTTGTTGATGGTAGTGATGAAACACATCCCGACTGTTACAGTGACTTGAATATTTTCTCTACTCATATTTATAGTATCGCTCTGAATTATGACATAATTCATGTAGAATAATGCTATACGTTAGATATAAAACATTTCACATAGATCTCTATTACTTGACACAAGAGTCAAGGTTTGCATATCATTGTGTAGTAAACCGTGATAGAACTAAATATTACCACAGTGAATGACTTGTTTTTCATAGAGTAGAATTGTTTAGATTTGACAACAAAATTTGCCTGCAATCAGCTGGCCAAGAGGAGTAATATTTGTAAACATATTTTAAATAAGGCATGGTAAATATAGTGATAGAAAAGGGTCAACTAAAGATTTGGGTCTCTCCCATGTCCCAGTGATAGCTGTAAGTCATTATTGGCTATCACACAAATGGACCGCAAGATCCAGAGAATGTGGTAAGCTGCTCAAATCTTAGTTGAATGTGCGGAACTGGTATGAAGCTGATTGGTGGGGTGTTTCTACTTTATATCTGAGTGATTGTTTTATACCAGTAAGGTTTAGTCCATTCAATACCTACATACATACACCCTGTTTTTTGGAAAATCGGATTATATATATACACAAACATCACACAGTTTATCCATCAAAAGATTACCCTACCTCAAAGTAACGAATACGAGAGATGCACAAAAAGATATCGGATTAGAAAAAAATCGTATTAAAACTTTTTTGTTGTTGAAGTACAAAAAACTGAAGTGAAACATAAAGTTATTGTCGTTCACGCACCGATCTTTTTCCCTTTATTCTCTACACTCCTCTCCCCGTTTGCGCGGTCTGTTTGGAACTAGTCTTTGAGTCGTTCTGTCCCAAGTCTCTATGGGCACAGCTTGGAGCCCCCTGGTGACCTTCCATGTTAATATTGTGGGGATGCCACCCAGGGCCCATGGTCTCTGGTGCTGTGGAGGGAGAGGGAGGGGACTGGCTCCTTCTTTCCCCCAGGCTGGCCCTCCGTTGGTGGGTGCAGCAGTGCCCCATGGAGGCTCAGGTCTCCTGCTTGATGTAGTAGCTGCCGCCGGAGCCGTTGCTCTCCAGGTCGGAGGCTGTGCCCTGCGGCAAGGGGAACTCGTCTGCCTCCTGAACCTCCTTCTTCAGCTGCAGCGTCACTCCTTGGGAAAGGAAAGAGGGCCAGTATAGAAGTATGAAAATAAACAGGAAGGAGAGGATGAATTATAAAACTCGGGAGATAACGGAGAAAATAAGTTGCCTTGTTCAAGATGGGGTAGAGCACTTGACCTACTACACCATTCTCTTTCAGTAGAGGACATCCCTACCCAACTACCAGGCTTAACATGAGTTTCTAATTTGAGTTCAGTTAGTGGGTTGGTTTAGGTTACCTGGCTTTCCATTGGGGCTGAGTTCCTGGGCTGCCGAAGGAGGCTGTGCAGTCCCAGAGGCAGATGCTGGCGTGGGAGGAGATGGGTAGTCTGGCGGGGTCATGTTCTCGTCTCCAGATAGGTTCCTCTGGGGCACTCCACTCAATACCACCCCCGACAAACTCACAGGTCTCTTACCAATGGGGATCTTCCTCTCTAAAAACCAAGACAAAAGGTCAAATGGTTGATCAGCTCTTCTGTTACTTTGTCATGTTTCTTATGCCTTTGCTCTTTTGACGTGTGACTACTTAAGTGTTATTAATCATCAATAAGGTCAAATTTAAATATTCCAATCTAGGTAAAAATGTCTTAGAAATCTAAGTTATTCAGGAAAAGCTTGATGTAATGTCCGGCATGACTAACAAAGACTGAATGAACATATAAAAACCAAGCATACCATAAAAAGATCTACATAATCAAATAATTTGTCTTTTATTGCAGGCATTGAAGATTTTTCTTTAGCCTGAGGTCTAATCCTCTAATGACAGCTTCACACTGGTACGAAAATTAATCCGGTGTAGGAGAGTTTTGAATTGGTTTCAATGCTCTGTTTTGGTGTGAATAGATGCCCGCAGAGAAAGAATCGCGAAGAGCCGTGGCGAGTGCAGCTTTGCCCTTAAATAGAGAAAGAAAGAGGGAAAGGGGAGTGTGCATGGGAGGAGGTGGACACACAGGGGCAGTAACGAGAGGGGGAGGGTGCAGGGGGAGGGGGCTGAGGCACGGGGCGAAACGAGGGGATGGATGACCTACTTTTCTTTTGGCCTTTGTACTGCTGGGATTTCTTCTTCTGCTTTGTCACACTCGGAGGGAGCTCTCTAGAGGCTGAAAAAAAGCACAAACCGGAGAACAACTCATTCATTCATTACATTCGTGTTGCACAGCACAGCTCGTCTCAACTCATTCAAAAAAAAGCCAATGCTTTAGCTCATTTTTCCTACATTACTAGAATTCGTTTCAGATGAAAGGTTTGTGTTAAAGTGCAGTGTTTTGCTTATCTGAAGGTTTCTGTGTTTTGGTTAAATGAAGTTGGATGTTTTGACTGTTTCTCTTGGTTGTTTTTGTTTTGCATTTATTGGCAGTTTCAAAGCAGTTCCACCTGTATTGGTAGTTTTGGTTATTTGGGAGATTACAGTCAAGGTCATTTGGATGACCCTAATGAAAAATCTGATTTTGTTTCCCAAAAGGTTATTTGGGGCTAGACTAGAATGAGTGCAGACATTGCACTACGAAAATGTATCTTTGTCCATCTTTATCTTTGTGAATAAATGCTGAAAAATCCCAATAAAACTCACAGAGCACAGCTGGTGGCTGTAGCTGGTAGCCAGTCAGCTGACACCAGCCCACAGGGTAGAGGTCAGGTGAGTCACAGTCCACCCACTGATCATACTCGTCCTCCCAGCCGTCAAAATGGATGCGCAGCAGTCTATGTACAATACGTGTCACTGTGGCAACACATACCAGCCGGGGCTCCATCAGGTCCACAGCCTCCAGCTTCATGCCAGGGCGGAACCCATGGTTTGGAACCTCCTTCAGAGTCAAGAAAGAGAAGGGGACATTCAGCTGGTGGACTCAGGGAATTTCTCATAACACTACAAATAGAAGCATACGACGTTGTACATTGGTGGGCTACTAGTCTTTCTTAACTTCACTGCACTCAGATGCGCTTGGTCATCCTTATTTCGGACTAATATCCTGTAACGACTACACTACTGAGAGAAATCAAGCAATTTGAAAAAGCCAAAGTGCAAAAACAATCAAACTTCAAATAGATGAAATCCAACAGGTGAAAAATGTAAAGGGTTACTCAGACAAGCAAGTAGTTGGTTTTGACAACAAATTCAGTCCAACTAACAGACTGAGAACAAAAGTAAAGAGCCAAAACAAACTAACAGGCAAAATAGCTAGCAGACCAAAAGCTGAACAAGGTTACCTTGTTAAAGAGCTTCACCGGAGCTGCCACTGAACCCGTTTCCCTGAGGTAGTCAAACCATCTGAATGGGAGTTTTGTGTACCCTGCAGAAAAGACTTACTTATTGAGGCTACAAGTAACAGCAACTGGCTGGCCAATTGAAATAGCCACTGTGAGGTGAGAATCAGTGGTGTGCACTCTCTTGATACTACAAATAAACTCAAATAGACAATTGTGATGATGCTTTTACCACACAATGTAATGTAATTCAGTATGTACCACGTGGAGGGGTGAGTTCAATTGTGTTGATTTCACAGAATCCAGCAGGAAAGATAGAGGGAGAGGTGGAGTGATAGCAGAACCAGTCAGAACCATCAGCCGCCTCGGAACCATCAATTCCAATCATGAGGTATCCATCCGCCAAGACCTGGAGGAAGAGAAGGCAGGGAGCGTGAACGTGTACAAATCTGTTACATGTGCAAGTTCATTTGTCTTTATTTCCCTTATTTCTCTGTCAGTCATATTTCTCATCACAATTATAAGGCTTACCTTTCTGACAGTAGCAACACAAATAGCTGATAGATTCAGAGGGTCAATAGCCTCCAGCTTCATGCCATCTTTAAACCACTCCCCGCTCTGGTCAACATCCTTCACCTGAGAGAGATTGTGCCACGTATCAAACAAAATGTCAGAGACCAGAAAAATCTTTGAATCAACTGAGTCAAGTGGCAGATTGAAACATTTGTTTGAACTCACCTTTGCAAAAAGCTGTCCTGGGGCATCTACTTGGCCATCAAGTTTCTTTGAAACATCTGAAACAATAATATCATCAACGTTTGAAACACCAAAATAAAGAAAGAGCATTCGTCATTAATGGGCAACAATCAAACCCTAAAACTCAATATAAATCATACTGAAACAACTAGAATCTTAAAGTGCCTGTAAGTGTTTCATCCATGTTGAACTTTTCAGGATCCTTAAACCCAGAGCAAATCTTTACCCTTATGTGTAAGACCCGCGTGCCTAGTCCCGCTTGCCCTCCCCACTATGTCACTGACCAGATCTCTTGAAGCGGTGTCCAATGCCGCGGGACCAGCCGATGCTGTGTATCAGTGGGCTGTACATGTGGCACCAGAAGTCGTCCGAGCCGTCCTCGCACTCCTCGTAGACGAGCCGAAGCCGACCTCCGATCACCTGCTCTACCAGGGCCACCCGCGTCCGGCACAGGTGAGTCTTATCCACCACCTCCACACGCATCAGCTTCTTAAAGGGGAACTGCATGCTCTGCTGCACCTGAGGAAGGGTGAGGAGGTTTAGATTCTACAAGGTTACTTGACAATCCAGTTAGGCATTATAGAATATGTCACTCTACAATAATACATGCAACTCATGTTTGTACTGGTAGTGCCATAAGGTTATTAGTGTTGCATTTGTGGAAATAATACAAGCATATTCATCTTCTCACATTGATATTTGATGCATGTTTGTACAATGAGTGAGGTGTTGGAGTGTCTTGTGATGTAGAGTTGGAGCTCACCTTGGTGGAGAAATCAATAGGTAGAGTCTTTGCTCCTGTTAGGCATTTCACAAGAAACGCTTTCCAGTTGGTGCACTTGTGCTGAATGGCTAAGGTGAAACAGTCAGACAACGTTTGGCAAAGGTTAGAAAGGATTCTCTCAAACCGGTCAGAAATGATAAATGACTCAACACTTGTAGCACAGCCTATATCCTTATCTTGGCAAAACAAAGTACAGTACTATTCCCACTGTTAGTCTTACACTTGGGAGGAACCAGGGGCTTTCCTCCCGCTGCACACCACCCCACCGGGTGGATGTCAGGGACACAGATGTTACACCAGAAATCCCTGCCAGAGTCACCATCAAACCCCTCGTACCGTAGCAGTGCCTTAAAGCCTGCGGAGAGAAACACAATGTTTTAAAATCTAAATCATAGGAGTATTATGGATGAGAGAAGTATCTAAGTTTCCAAACATTGTGTGTAGGCTACATCTAAGTGTAACATGTCTATGTGTAAACAGAGTTTGATGAATGCAGAGAAAGTACACCGTCATTTATGAATCCAACCAGGTGCATTTTAGAGCGAAGAGGATTCTCTGGGGCTGCTTTGTTACCTGCTAATTTGATAACTCCTGCTATCCAGTACACCTTCATTGGCAGGCCGCTGTCTGTATTGGGCACCTCTACCCTCACCCCTTCTGCAAGGTCACCCCAAGAAGTTCCCATGGGAACCTAAGGCAGAGAAGACAGCACATGCTGAACACAGAGAATGACATCATCACAATACAAATATGTCCACTCAAAAAGGACAGCTGTTAATTAAAACAACCAAACTCATCATGGCAAGCTAATATTCTTCAGGGTCACCTATCCTCACAATTAGTGCAGCTTCAATAATGTAAAAAACAACAAAAACTACATTGTTTTCATCACACTGTTCTATGGGTCAATAGGGATGAGGTACACGACCATTCAAAAGTTAGAAATGTCCTTGTTTTTGAAAGAAAAGCCATTTTTTTGTCCATTAAAACAACATAAAATTGATCAGAAATACAGTGTAGACATTGTTAATGTTGTAAATGACTATTGTAGTTGGAAACGGCAGATTTTTTAATGGAATATCTACATTGGCGTACAGAGGCCCATTATTAGCAACCATCACTCCTGTGTTCCGATGCCACGTTGTGTTAGCTAATCCAAGTTTATCATTTTAAAAGGCTAATTGATCATTAGGCAGAGTCAATTAGTCTTTTAAAATGATAAACTTGGATTAGCTAACACAACGTGGCATCGGAACACAGGAGTGATGGTTGCTGATAATGGGCCTCTGTACGCCAATGTAGATATTCCATAAGAAACTCAGCCGTTTCCAGCTACAATAGTCATTCACAACATAAACAATGTCTCCACTGTATTTCTGATCAATTTGATGTTATTTTAAATGAAAAAATAAAAAAGTGCTTTTCTTTCAAAAACAAGGACATTTCTAAGTGACCCCAAACATTTCAACGGTAGTGTATATTCCAACATACTTGCTCTGTTGAGTTTCGTTGTACTGGAGCATAAAAACTCTTACAGGGTTACAAATCAACACATTCTACTATCTAGAAGAATCTACTTCTTTATAACAAACAAGAAAGGCGCAAGCTGAAATTCAATGACTTTGTATTTATTGTAATATTAGCCCCTTAATAAGCACTCGTCATGAGAGGCAACCATAGATGCGTGCATCATTCATCCACTGAGCGTGATCTCTACTTTAAAAGTATAATGTCAGTTAAGACATACCACATTGGCTGTGTCTACATCTTCTGACTTCCACACACTGTCACTTTTCATCAGCAACCCTTTGGAGTGTTTGAGCTGAGCGTTGCTTACATGTTTGAAACAGCCGACAGGTGCCCCGTTAATGTCGCCGGTGCCTATGTAGCGTCCCCAATCAAAGCCTTTCACAGGAATCACTGCAACCGCCACAAGTATCGTCGTGAGAGATAGAGAACAAAAGTCGACTACCTTATTATCATCACCTTCTTTATTTACAGTGAGAAAGACATCATCTCAATCTAGTCCTAGTAGAATCATCCTTGAAGACTGTTAAACCTATACTGTAGTCATTTGTCATTGTTGTCATTTGTAATTGGTAATAAATGCATTTCACGTGTCATGGACTTTTTACATGGAACTTACCTGTTTTTGACTTGACTTGATTCTGTTGGTTGGCTTGGTACTGGGCATAGGCAGCCAACTTCGCCATGAGAGGCTGCTTCTGTAATACTTTAGCCTTTTTCGTTGGTGGTTTACCCTTTGAAAATAATAATAAAGGAACGAATATTGAGAGAGATAGAAGAAGAACCGTACAAGCCAGGCAGGTTTCCTTTGTCCAAGGTTTATTCGACAAAAGAAATCATTGCGACGTGTGTAAAGGAAACGGCAGATTATAGAATACATTTTCTAAAGATCAACAACATTTGTATCAGTTTGACTGGGATGGATATTTTTGTCTAACTTTCTTTATTGTGACAAATTATGATGGAAACTTTTTTGAAAAAAGGATTGCCAAATCATTTTCAATGTTCGTGGGGCACATGATGTCAAAAACGATCCACTCAACATTTAATTCTAAATACCTATTGCTGACAAATTCTATTTTTTCACCGTTGCAATACATTGGAACATGATAATTATTAGAATATGACAAATATTAGTCAATTATTGCAGTATATCCATGCTGGCTTTCGCGGGCTACCTGAGACATGAAACACATAGGTGGGAGGGCATATAGCCTGTCAGCAATTTATTAATGCTCAATTTGCCTAAAAGGTTCATGTTAACACTTTAACCACTTAATTTGTATTCTTTTTTTGGTGTAACGTCATTACGTCCAGACGTTTTTAAATCGACAAGATAGTTAAATGGAAACTGTAGCAGGCAACTGTTGCATCTATTTTCTATAAGGACTTTCTAAATGTCAACAACAAAAAATCCCTGGACCAGTTAATGGAAACATAGCTATTTATAGATACACAGAGGATGATACACAGAGGCAGGAATTCAAATGAAATAAATACAACCTGTTTTCACACCTTTTCAATGTCAATTGAACTTAAAATGGTGGTTATAGAGGAACATACAAGGACAATAGAAGTAGACTGAGTGCAGTTTGCTGTTACCTGCAGTCTGGCCAGTATGCTGGCTTTTTTAGAGTTGGATGAGTAGCTCCTTGAACAGGATACACTGCAGAAGCGCTTGGTTTTGGAGTAGAAAGCATCTCTCACTCCCACCATCCCACACATCTCACAGGTGGCTAAGGAGAGTGAAACACACACACACACACGAGGGATACCGAGGTGTGAGTACTGATCAGTCGAAGAGATGGCCATAAAATATAATGCTAAAATCTCAATTCAACCCTGTAATAACACCATCAGCAGTTATGTTCAATAGGCAGAGGCAGCCACAGTACTACTAACCCATTCCTGCCTTTCCATCGGGGTAGGTGTAGACCTGGCCGTTGGTCTTGATGATGGGCAGGCTGGCAGGGAGGGAGGGCACCTCTTCATCACTGTCCTCGGAGCTCGAGCTACTGCTGGAATCCTCACTGCAGCTGTCATAGCCATCGAACATCCCAAACGAGTCCCGCCTCTTCCTTTCTGAACGAACAGTCCGTTCAGCCTGTAGGAGAGAGAGGATTGTGTCAGCTAGAGCTAGCACAGCGCAGTCAGTGCAGTCTCACTTACCCGCATGCCACGACAGGTGGTTGCTTTGCATGATAAACTACTGCTGATCATTTTTTCTGATAAAGGCAAAGCAATCACTGCAACCATAAACCTTGTTAGATAAGTCTACATATAGAGGTCCAAGAGAATATGTAGCCTATGTGCAATGTTTCCATGCAACACGGACAGAATGAAGAGTGAAGGGGACTCTGAAAGTATAACATGTCAATTCAATAGCTACATACCAATTAATTAATCTATGAATAGCACTGCATTGAACCAACATGGAAAATGCTCAGAGCTCAACATGTTAACCAATTATAACCGTAACACCCACCACCACATATCTGGTGGTAGCTCACTTACCATTTTCACACCTAAAACAAGTCTGTTCTCAGTGATCAAAACAGCGACAACATACAGCAAGTAAGCTACATGACAAACACTTTGCACTGCAGTAACAGGTAGCTAATGTCATCAATGGTGCACCGCCCCCTTTCTATTCAGAACCTCTGTTGCCAAAGCACAACATTGAAATGACAGCTGCACGCACTGGCTCATGACCTGATATCCCCAGGAATTAAAGTCTGCAAGAGACCCCAATACAGCGGCAAAAATCACTGCAGTGCGGTCTATTTAATATGACGGGCCTGCCTTCTTGCAATTATTTGCTAGCCAGCTAACGTAACGTTAATGGTAGCTGCTGGATCTTGCCCGTTATTCAAGCGGACAAGGTGCTCTAGAATGTTGGAGGATTGTTGAAGAAGCAGCACAACAGCATGCCAACAACAACGGCTAGCTTTATAAAACAATTGAAAAGCAGGCAATGCTGGAATAAAGCTGTCTGTTTTCTTTTCTGCAGCTACAGTAACTATCTGGCACTACTACTGCCTAGCCTAGCTAGCTAAACTAGCTGCTGCAGTCTGACAACCACAACAAAGGGGAACTAAGATTACACCAGAGATTTACACAGAACACAATAATAGCGCTCACCGAATCTCTTGCGTTTTCCATCAGCCCGTCATGCGGAGCGTTTTCTGGTTTATCTTGATACAGTGGCGAGACAGTGAAGAGAGTAAAGTTAATGGTAACCTAATATGCAAAAACAACTCCGCTAGCTAGCATAGCATATCAACAACATCCTCATATTTCAAACGCGCAGGCGCGGAGTACAGACGATTTTTGCCAATTGGGCAAGAAATTCTTCTTCATCTATTTAGCATGCAGGTTTAGCCAAGTGAAAGTACTTTACCGCCATCTACTGTACTGTATGCACATACGTACAGTAAAATGCATCAAAGTGAATACACTACATGGTTGAAAGTATGTCGACACCTGCTCGTCGAACATCTCATTCCAAAATGATGGGCATTAATATGGAGTTGTCCCCCATTTGCTGCTATAACAGCCACCACTCTTCTGGGAAGGCTTTCCACTAGATGTTGGAACACAGCTGCAGGGACTTGCTTCCACTTAGCCACAAGAGCATTAGTGAGGTTGGGCACTGATTTTGGGCGATTAGGCCTGGCTCGCAGTCTGCGTTCCAATTCATCCCAAAAGTTGTCTATGGGGTTGAGGTCAGGGCTCTTTTTCTGTATGGACCTCACTTTGTGCATGGGGGCATTGTCATGCTGAAACAGGAAAGGGCCTTCCCCAAACTGTTGCCACAAAATTGGAAGCACAGAATCATCTAGAATGTCATCGTATGCTGTAGCGTTAAGATTTCCCTTCAGTGGAACTAAGGGGCCTAGCCCGAACATTGAAAAACAGCCCCAGACCATTATTCCTCCTCCACCAAACTTTATAGTCGGCACTATGCATTTGGCAGGTAGCGTTCTCCTGGAATCCGCCAAAGACAGATTAATCTGTCGGACTGACAGATGTTTGAGCGTGATTCATCACTCCAGAAAATGCATTTCCACTGCTCCAGAGTCCAATAGCGGCGAGTTTTACACCACTCCAGCCGAGGCTTGGCATTGTGCATGGTGATCTTAGGCTTGTGTGCAGCTGCTCGGCCATGGAAATCCATTTCATGAAGCTCCCAATGAACAGTTGTGCTGACGTTGCTTCCAGAGGCAGTTTGGAACTCAGTAGTGAGTGTTGTAACCAAGGACAGACAATTTTTATGTGCTGCACACTTCAGCACTCTGCGGTCCCGTTCTATGACCTTGTGTAGCCTACCACTTTTTGGCTGACCCGTTGTTACTCCTAGACGTTTCCACTTCACAATAACAGCACTTACAGTTGAACGGGGCAGCTCTAGCAGGGCAGAAATTTGACAAACTGACTTGGTGGAAAGGTGCCATGTTGAAAGTCACTGAAGTCTTCAGTATGGGCCATTCTACTGCCAATGTTTGTCTATGAAGATTGCATGGCTGTGTGCTCGATTTTATATCCCTGTCAGGAACAAGTGTGGCTGAAATAGCCGAATCAACTAATTTGAAGGGGTGTCCATTTTATTTATTTATTTTTTATTTCACCTTTATTTAACCAGGTAGGCAAATTGAGAACACGTTCTCATTTACAATTGCGACCTGGCCAAGATAAAGCAAAGCAGTTCGATACATACAACAACACATAGTTACACATGGAGTAGAACAAACATATAGTCAATAATACAGTGAAAAAATAAGTCTATATACAATGTGAGCAAGTGAGGTGAGATAAGGGAGGTGAAAGGCAAACAAAATATATATAAAAATAAATAAAAATATAAAAAGGCCATGGTGGCGAAGTAAATACAATATAGCAAGTAAAAAAAACACTGGAATGGTTGGTTTGCAGTGGAAGAAAGTGCAAAGTAGAGATAGAAATAATGGGGTGCAAAGGAGCAAAAATAAATAAATGAATACAGTAGGTAATATACTTTTGTATACAGTCGTGGCCAAAAGTTTTGAGAATGACACAAATATTAATTTTCACAAAGTCTGCTGCCTCATTTTGTATGATGGCAATTTGCATATACTCCAGAATGTTATGAAAAGTGATCAGATGAATTGCAATTTATTGCAAAATCCCTCTTTGCCATGCAAATTAACTGAATCCCCAAAAATCATTTCCACTGCATTTCAGCCCTGCCACAAAAGGACCAGCTGACATCATGTCAGTGATTCTCTCGTTAACACAGGTGTGAGTGTTGACAAGGACAAGGCTGGAGATCACTCTGTCATGCTGATTGAGTTCGAATAACAGACTGGAAGCTTCAAAAGGAGGGTGGTGCTTGGAATCATTGTTCTTCCTCTGTCAACCATGGTTACCTGCAAGGAAACACGTGCCGTCATCATTGCTTTGCACAAAAAGGGCTTCACAGGCAAGAATAAGATTGCACCTAAATCAACCGTTTATCGGATCTTCAAGAACTTCAAGGAGAGCGGTTCAATTGTTGTGAAGAAGGCTTCAGGGCGCCCAAGAAAGTCCAGCAAGTGCCAGGACCGTCTCCTAAAGTTGATTCAGCTGCGGGATCGGGGCACCACCAGTACAGAGCTTGCTCAGGAATGGCAGCAGGCAGGTGTGAGTGCATCTGCACGCACAGTGAGGCAAATACTTTTGGAGGATGGCCTGGTGTCAAGAAGGGCAGCAAAGAAGCCACTTCTCTCCAGGAAAAAAATCACGGACAGACTGATATTCTGCAAAAGGTACAGGGATTGGACTGCTGAGCCCTGGGGTAAAGTCATTTTCTCTGATGAATCCCCTTTCCGATTGTTTGGGGCATCCGGAAAAAAGCTTGTCCGGAGAAGACAAGGTGAGCGCTACCATCAGTCCTGTGTCATGCCAACAGTAAAGCATCCTGAGACCATTCATGTGTGGGGTTGCTTCTCAGCCAAGGGAGTGGGCTCACTCACAATTTTGCCTAAGAACACAGCCATGAATAAAGAATGGTACCAACACATCCTCCGAGAGCAACTTCTCCCAACCATCCAGGAACAGTTTGGTGACGAACAATGCCTTTTCCAGCATGATGGAGCACCTTGCCATAAGGCAAAAGTGATAACTAAGTGGCTCGGGGAACAAAACATCGATATTTTGGGTCCATGGCCAGGAAACTCCCCAGACCTTAATCCCATTGAGATCTTGTGGTCAATCCTCAAGAGACGGGTGGACAAACAAAACCCCACAAATTCTGACAAACTCCAAGCATTGATTATG
This sequence comes from Salvelinus namaycush, assembly GCF_016432855.1. Taxonomy (NCBI): domain Eukaryota; kingdom Metazoa; phylum Chordata; class Actinopteri; order Salmoniformes; family Salmonidae; genus Salvelinus; species Salvelinus namaycush. Next base: position 4,575,280 of record NC_052347.1, on the reverse strand, counting down.
CAAGAATGGGCTGCCATCAGTCAGGATGTGGCCCAGAAGTTAATTGACAGCATGCCAGGGCGGATTGCAGAGGTCTTGAAAAAGAAGGGTCAACACTGCAAATATTGACTCTTTGCATCAACTTCATGTCATTGTCAAATAAAAGCCTTTGACACTTATGAAATGCTTGTAATTATACTTCAGTATTCCATAGTAACATCTGACAAAAATATCTAAAGACACTGAAGCAGCAAACTTTGTGGAAATTAATATTTGTGTCATTCTCAAAACTTTTGGCCATGACTGTATATAGTGTATGTCTGTACTAGTATGGAAACGTTGGTAATTATATGAAATGCAATATATTTCTGAATGATTACCCTGTGTATCCTATAAATCGATTCATAAAGAAATAAGGCAGAGATTGGGAGAGGGGTCTGAAAAAGTTGAAGACTTTAAGTATCCCTTTGAGAACAGTCAAGAATTAAGCAGTGGATGGTCTATCATCCTAGACACAGTAGATCAGGCCAGCATCACTGAGGTGCATGGCTCATCACCCAGTGGCCAAAACCTTCCATTTAGTTTGCAACCGAGTAGTGAAGTAATAAAGAAGTGCCTGATGCAGCAAAGAACTGGCAAACCTATAGGCCTATCTAACCAGCTTTAGCCAGACAGAGGAAAACCAACCACTGTAGAGAAGATTACCTTTGACCTTGCTGGATGAATACAAAAGCAAATGCCCGAAGCTACACTAATGCTAGAACTTGAAAAATAATTTCAAAAAGTATATCTTACAGTTTTTATCTTGGGAATAGACTGTTCTCTCTACTATCGCACGGCAAGCGGTAACTATGCACCAAGTCTGGAACCAACAGGACCCTGAACAGCTTCTACCCCCAAGCCATAAAACTACTAAATAGTTAACCAATAGCTATCAGGACTATCTGCATTTATCCTTTTTGCAACTCTTTTGACTCATCACATACGCTGCTGTTACTTTTTATTATCTATCCTGTTGCCTAGTCACGTTATCCCTACCAATATGTACAAATCTACCCCAATTACCTTATACACTTGCACATCGACTCGGTACTGATACCCTGTGTAAATAGCAGTGGTGGAAAAAGTACCCAATTGTCATACTTGAGTAGAAGTACAGATACCTTAATAGAAAATGACTCAAGTAAAGGTCACCCATTAAAATCCTACTTGAGTAAAAGTAAAAAAGTATTTGGTTTGAAATATACTTAAGTACCAAATGTAAAAGTATATTTCATAATTATGTCTGAGTGTTGAAGTGTGGCCCTGGCTATCCGTAAATTTAAAAATCAAGAAAATTGTGCATTCTGGTTTACAAACAACAAAGCATTTGTGTTTAGTTAGTCCGCCAGATCAGATGCAGTAGGGATGACCAGGGATTTTCACTTTAAGTGCGTTAATTCAACCATTTTCCTGTCCTGCTAAGCATTCAAAATGTAACGAGTACTTTTGGGTGTCAGGGAAAATGTATGGAGTAAAAAGTACATTATTTTCTTCAGAATGTCGTGAAGTACAAGTAAAAGTCGTCATAAATATCAATAGTAAAGTACAGATACCCCAAAAAACTACTTAAGTAGTACTTTAAAGTATTTTTACTTAAGCACTTTACACCACTGGTATATAGCCAAGTTATCATTACTCGTGTATTTATTCCCCATGTTATTATTTTTTAATTATTTCTCTATTTTCTCTCTGCATTGTTGGGAAAGGCCCGTAAGTAAGCATTTCACTGTTAGTCTATGCCTGTTGTTTACGAAGCATTTGACAAATTACATTTGATTTGAACCCATTTGGTAGGGTCACCTATCAATATTTGAAGACCCATGTTTCTGCTGGTCATTCCAAAATAGTGTCTGCAGCTTCCTGACTTGTAATTTGGGCACTATTTATTTAAGGGAGGGGTGTGTTCTAGTGGAAATGTCTGATCTATGCATGAGTACTAGCCTGGGTGTAATTCTGTTTTTGTCTTATTCATCATGACAACGACAGAGCAGAAAAAGACTGGCACTCTGGCTATGTGAGTACAGCTGCGAGACCCTACACATAAGCCTGCTATAGCCTCCTCATTATGACCTGATCACAGGTAAGGGATACATTGATTTCTGTCTTTCTCACATTGTTTGATTGTTCCAGTAGCCATGTGAATTAACCCACTGGGCACAGACGTCAATTCAATGTCTATTCCACTTTGGTTCAAGGTAATTTCATTGAAATGACTTGGAAACAACATTGATTCAACCAGTGTATGCCCAGTGGGAAGATACTACACAGTACTCATCCTGGCAACACAAGACTATATAACTGTATTCCTCCTGATTCACATTATTCTGCACACAGAAAATACACCCTTGTATGTTATACCAAGTGGCCCAAATTTGGCCATAACATATAGGTCATCATATGAGGTTGCAATTCAGAATAAAACATTTCCAATTTTTCAAGTAGTAGTTGACCCATTATTGTCTGTCTGATAGCCTCTACATTTACAATGAAACTCATGGGTGTTTAATTGGATGTGGAGCTTTATCGTGGACAATGGCATCATTAGGCCTGGGCTTCCAGGGATACAGACCCAAATGTTTTTGATCCAGCCTGAAACCTTTTGATGGTCTAAGAATTGCACAATTTCAGGCTGTATGTCTGAAATTAGTTCCCATAACGGTGCATCACTTACACACTAAGTAGTATGCCATAGAGGAAGCGAAGCGAAGCGAAGTGAAGCACAGCTTCGTGACTGTCATGGTTTCACCATTACTTTACTGAAAACCGTGTATCCCTAGCCCAAACCGTTCAAAAGATATGATCCATTTTACTGGAGCTATATTGGGTGGGTTCTTTCTGTCGCGAATTCACAGGATGCAATTGATAAATAAACAATGTCCCGGGCCATTATAAAACTAGGCTACTCACAAACCGCAAATTAGTTTACAGTGCATTCGGAAAGTATTCAGACCCCTTGACTTTTTCCATTGTTACAGTCTTATTCTAAAATTGATTAAATAAATGTTTTCCCTCATCAATCTACACACAATACCCCATAATGACAAAGCGAAAACAGGTTTTTAGAAATTGTAGAAAATGTATTAAAAAAGAAAAAATATATATATATACATATTTACATAAGTATTTAGACCCTTTGCTATGAGACTCGAAATTGAGCTCAGGTGCATCCTGTTTCCATTGATCATCCTTGAGACGTTTCTACAACTTGATTGGCGTCCACCTGTGGTAAATTAAATTGATTGGACATGATTTGGAAAGGCACACACCAGTCTATATAAAGTCCCACAGTTGACAGTGCATGTCAGAAAAAACCCAAGCCATGAGGTCGAAGGAATTGAGGCACAGCTCTGGGGGAGGGTACCAAAAAATGTCTGCAGCATCATGGCTTGGTTTTTGCTCTGACATGCACTGTTAACTGTATTGTGTGCAGATTGAGGGATTAAAAAAATATTTTAGAATAAGGCTGTAACATAAAATGTGGAAAAAGTCAAGGGGTCTTGTATACGTTCTGAATGCACTGTGTGTATATATATATATTTGTTGCTAGCACATTTTTACTCATTACAATTATATATATACAGTATCTATTTTTTCACTATTATTACAATTTATTTTATGCAGTGCTCACTCTCCTTCTTGGTCAAATAGCCCTTACACAGCCTAGAGGTGTGTTGGGTCATTGTCCTATTGAAAAACAAATGATAGTCCCACTAAGCGCAAACCAGATGGGATAGCGTATTGCTGCAGAATGCTGTGGTAGACATGCTGGTTAAGTGTGCCTTGATTTCTAAATAAATCATCCGTTCACCTACTCGGCGTCTCACAAAGACACGGCGGTTGAACCAAAAATCTCAAATTTGGACTCATCAGACGAAAGGACAGATTTCCACTGGTCTAATGTCCATTGCTTGTGCTTCTTGGCCCAACCAAGTCTCTTCTTATTATTGGTGTCCTTTAGTAGTGGTTTCTTTGCAGCAATTTGACCATGAAGGCCTGATTCACTCTCCTCTGAACAGTTGATGTTGAGATGTGTCTGTTACTTGAACTCTGTGAAGCATTTATTTGGGCTGCAATTTCTGAGGCTGGTAACTGGCTGGTATCCTTTGCAACAGAGGTAACTCTGGGTCTTCCTTTCCTGTGGCGGTCCTCATGAGAACCAGTTTCATCATAGCACTTGATGGTTTTTGCAACTGCACAAATTTTCCAGATTGACTGACCTTCATGTCCTAAAGTAATGATGGACCGTTGTATCCCTTTGATTTTTTGAGCTGTTCTTGCCATAATATGGACTTGGTATTTTACCAATTAGGGCTATCTTCCGTATACCACCCCTACGTTGTCACAACACAACCGATTGGCTCAAACGCGTTCACTTTTAACAAGGCACACCTGTTAATTGAAATGCATTCTAGGTGACTACCTCATGACGCTGGTTGAGAGAATGCCTAGAATGTCAAAGCTGTCATCAAGGCAAAGGGTGGCTACTTTGAAGAATCTAAAATCTATTTTGATTTGTTGAACACTATTTTGGTTACTACATGATTCCATATGTGTTATTTCATAGTTTTGATGTCTTCACTATTAACAATTTTCTTTAGAAAATAGTAAAAATAAATAAAAACCCTTGAATAAGTAGGGGTGTCCAAACTTTTGACTGGTACTGTATATAAAATAACTGTTTTAGATTATTAAATATTCCTACAATATTCATACTGATAATGATATACAATAATAATAATAAAACAAATGATAATAAATATTTTACTAAAATGCAGTGTCCTATAATCAGGCTTAGGTGACTACCTCCAGGCTCCTAGGTAACTATAGATTTTCAAAGCAAAAACAGAAATCTCATGGATCAAATGGAAATGTCACTTATTGAACAATCATAAATGATTGCAATAGCTTTGAATGATGGTTAGGAAGGCTACATCTGTGGGCCAAGAAAAATATATGCCTTAGAAATACTAATAGATTCACAAACACAATGGCATAAAATGTATTCGATGGCTGTGAATTGTCAACTGATACACTTGATTTCTATTTCACAAGCAATATTTTTGCATGTGGATCACTTCAAACTAAATTGGGAATAGGCTAATACAAAACAGATTAGAACACAGTGAAGCACATTGGACAGCCTGAGAAAATCAACTATAGGTTACCAAGTGTTGCAATCTAATAAACTAAATCATTTTGGAGTATTATACTATCATTCCCAAACCATGAAAGAAACAATGACTGTAATTTACAATACCATAGACAGACATAGTGACCTCAGAATGTCATTTCGTGTTGCAATCTAATAAACTAAATCATTTAGGAGTATTATACTATCACTCCCAAACCATGAAAAAAACAATGACAGTAATTTACAATACCATAGACAGACATAGTGACCTCGGAATGTCATTTCCTTCATGATCCACGAAGCAAAGGCTGTTTTCACGGGAATCTATTATGAGCAGCGCCTGCACCAACTGTGGATGTTTGTCTGATTTGGATTAACAACATGATTGAGCGCGCATCAGCAAAATGGACAAGTTACTGTTTCTGGAGAGCAAAATACAGTACAGCATGCAAAAAAGTAATCTGTTATTAAAAATATAGGTGTTTGATGCAGACTAAAATGTTATTCTGCGCATGATGACGCGCAAAAGTACGTATGTCTCCGCTTCACACGGCTAGTTAGCAGGAAGTATGTTGAATCCGTGGAGAAAAAAATGACCGAAGAACCAAAGTCGGTTGTTGATCTGAAAAAATAACAAGTCTCCTAAATGAGAACGCAAATGCTGCGTTTTTCAGGTTCGGCATCATTCGCTCGGGTGCAAAGAACGTCATTAAACGGGTAAGTCGAGTGCGTAAAACGTATAAAAAAATATGTTTTCCATCAATGGGCCAGAGTGTATTTGTCGAGATCTTTGTTGGTTCTAGGCTAGCGCACGTTAGCCAGCAAGCTAACATTTGCGTGCCACGGTTATTTGGCTTGCTAAGGCATTAATTGAAATAATATGTTCTGTGCATATAACAAGGGAATATACATACATGTGTGCAGCTTATATTTATTTGAGCTTGCAAAATGTAGAGTTAACGACTTCCGTTTTCCTTGTATTTTTTTAGCATCGTGGGGGGTACTTAGCTAGGCGGCCGCGCTAGCTAGTTTGTCGGGTCGGTGCAGATTATTACATTAGTTTGCTAGTTTAATTGTTCCTTAAGGTGAAGTAATGTCTCACATTTAGCTACACTTGTATTAAAATAACAATATGTATTTATATGATCCGAAATAATGTATATTCACAACTTGACCTAGCTAACAGGCTAATGTTTGCACAGCTAACTTAGCTAAAATGCGGCTAGCGTACTAGCTAGTTGCAAATACCTTCTTAGAAAGCATTTTGATGGAAATTTAGTCGTTCTGTTTAGATTTTTGTGTGCAGCGAATTCACAGTATATTTCAACATTTAATAACTCGTTGTTTCAGTTAACTATGCATTTATGAGCAAAATGTCATAGTTTATGCTTTCTCGGTCCTCCGGCCTTGATGTTGCCTAATTTGGGGAGTCGTCCGATGGAAAAGAGCACGGAATGTCTCGCGGATCGGCGGTAAAGATGCCCTGCTTTTGTCCTGAAAAATGTACGCTGTGTGAACTCAGTAGAAAAGACAAGCCAAGGTCATGGATCGCGTTAGAATCGCCGCCCACCACAAAACCAGATTATACTTCATAAAAATTATTTCGAATGACAGTTTCTTGGCCCTCCTTAATATGAAAGAAAAACATTTTATTTGTTGTAATGTAGCTCCAGACCCAAGTCGTCGGAGCTCTCAACCAAAACAATGCACGTGTAAACATCGAGTCACACTGAAAGTAAATGTAAAGATATTAGCAAAGGCAAACGGTGTATGTACAACTATTTGCGCGTTAAATGTAAAGATGGTTGTGATTTCACTGTTTAAAATAGGTTCCTCTGCTATCAAATTAGTTTCGCTTGTTTTCTAGGCTAACTAGTTACATAATTGTATTTGACAGTTCTTAGACATTGTAAATATTTTTTTGTTTGCATTTAGTTGCAAATGGGAATTAGTCAGTGGTCATTATTCCACAGTTGTTTATGCTTCACCTCCCCATTTCTTACGTTTTAATAATTCTGCTACTTGCATCATTCACACCACGTTTGATAATGGCCAATCGAGCTGAAGTGGGAACATTCACATTACATTTTCCTCCCCAAAGAGAACAGAAACTCTGGCTTCTGTAGGCCAGAGATTTATATCAGGTCACTTTTTACACCATGGGCCCATTGTGATTTTTTTTGTTATCATTTGAATAGACATATGCCTTTATTCCAACCTGGGCTCAGCTCAGCAATGAATATGCTTCAAAGTGTAAACAACAGATGACAGACAACCCAAACTGTAGACAAAGTGCTTTTTGTGATGTTAGACCCATCTGGTATTTCGCTACACAGATCTTGATTGACTTGATGAGCCTAGCACATCCAGATGGCCTGGCATCAGGGTACCTTCCCAGAGGTTATGGGGCTTTCACATGGGAGCTGTAAGACTAACCCATGCAGGGTATAAAGTGTATTCTGTTGAGGTGTTGCGGTCACTTGACTGCAGGAACAAATACTGGTAGGCCTATGTCAATAAGCCATTCTGGAATATGATGCCTTATTCAAATATAGGTTGGGGGGGAAATGATGGAAAGCTCTAGAATAGTGGATTGAGCCTATATTTGACTATTAGACTACTAGGCCTGTGTTACTGAAAATGACCAATGTTGCATTTGACCCATTTTAAAAAAAAAATAGAATTGTGTGTACAACTACAATATCAATCTTGCATTAGCTTATATTTTAGGCCAACATCTCAAATTTGGATGAATTATCACAGAACATAGTTTTTTCACAATGTGAAATTATGAAATTAGGCATTCAACAAACCTTTGTGTATTGTCTTTTGTGCTGTAAATGTGCAAACTATAGGTGTGGTTCCCAAGATCCTTCAGGAAGAACTTGGCACACGACACATTGGTCAGGCTGGCGGAAGCGAACACAAGCTGCAAACGTGCCACATCCAATAAAACAAAAGCCATGTCTAAAAGTTCTCACAACACAAGTCTTTAGTTAGCACATATGCCTAAATACAATCAGTAAGACTTTGAATCCACACTGACTGCTGTCAGTAGATGATAAATCATATGTACAAATAAACTATAGACTAATTTGAACAAATGTCCTATTCATCAAACATTGGCAAAACATAAAGAAATGAATTCTATAAATGTAAGACAACATATATTTGTAAAGTTTGTCGATACATATTCACAGTTGTAATGACTCCAAAGTAACCTTTATGGTGTCCAAAGAGGTTGTGAACTGATATCATGTTTTTTCACCCCACAATAAAGCACAAGTGTTGAATGTTAAAAGGGCAGTGCAGTTCCAAATTATATATTTTTTTACATCTCTACGTAGGTCAAAATAACACATTGAAATTGTGAAAATTATGTTAACGCCCCTTTTGTGTAAGAGCTGTTTTAAAAAATCCTGGAATTTCAGCCTGTTCAGGTGGTATGGAACTTTTGTCCCACATCATGACGTCACAATGTGATCTGAGTATAATAGACCAATGACAGTTCATCTGATGTGGATGGGCTCTGGACCAGCCTTTCAGGGCTGTGTAGGTAAAAATCTTCCAATTTGTGTCTGCCCTAACAGTGGGAGTTGTCGGAAAGGCAGGCGGGAGGGGGAAGATCAGGTGGGAACATTCTAGCCAATGGGAGGGCAGCTACGCATGTTCAAAACAAACAACTATATACAATTTCATTCACTAAATTTGTAACAACCTAAACTTTATCAAACTTCTATTTTATCAAATAAGCTCCCCTCTTGGTCTGCTTATTGCTGTATTCTCATGTGGACAAATTGACAGGAGTGGAGCCTCGCTTCACCTGTTCTTCTTACTAGGGGTAGGCAACTAGTTTCAGCTGGAGGGTTTTTGGTGGAGCTGATTGTCGGGGGCCCGGATCATAATAATTTAAAATGCAAATTGACCACAATTTAGCCCCCCAAAAATAACTAGTGCGATGATTTTTGGCCCGCGGGCCACCTGTTTTCGACCCCTGACCTAGACATTTGTGGTGATCTGAGAGGATTGAATAGGTGGAGGAAATATGTCAAAATTCCACCAAGTCTATCAGAGGGCAAGGTAAAGCTTTTACCATATTGCCTCTTAGATCTCCAACTGTCTAGGGCAGAGATATAAAAGTTTTACACTATGAGGTCAGGACTACTGCTGGTTTTCTGTTCGACCTGATAATTAATTGCACCCACATGGTGTACCAGGTCTAAATCAGTCCCTGATTAGAGGGGAATAATTTAAAAAAAACAGCGCTACTGGGTCTAGGGCACTCAAACTAAGCTCTGGACCTTCAAAGCCAGTTCCACCAATTTTTTTTTTCATTGTTCCCCTCTAATCAGGGACTGATTTTGACTTGGGACACCAGGTGTGTATAATAAATTAAATATTAGCAGCCTCCAGACTCTGTAGGGCAGCATTTCCCAAACTCTGTCCTAGGGCACTCGAGGGAAGTACGTTTTGGTTTTGCCCTACCACTACACAGCTGATTTAAAATGATCAAAGCTTGATGATTAGTTGATTATTTGAATCAGCTCTGTAGTGCTAGGGCAAAAACCAAAACGTGCACCCCTTGGGGTCCAGAGGACTGAGTTTGGGAAACCCTGTCGTATGGTCAGAGTTGAGTACCCCTGGTCTAGGAGATATGGGGCTAGGGGTTGGCCCAATCCCAAATTGAACCTTAAACCCTTCGCCCAATGCACTTCTGGAGATCTGAGAGGATTTGAATGGTATAAGCAATATGGTAAAACTTCCCCCTGGCCTATCAGAGGGCAAGGTAGAGCTATTGTGATGTTACTTAAAGTACACCTATCAGATCTCCACAGGTGTATAGGGGCCGATTTGGGATTGGGCCTTTGTTTCTGGACAGCGCCTAAATTTCAGGACCATTAAGCATGAAACACAGAGAATCAGACTGCCAATAGGTACTTATCACAGTGGGGAGGCCGTTCCTTCTCTTGCTAGAACAAAAGCGGTACCTGCTGCGTGCCGACCCGGTAGCGAGGGACCTGCCGTTTCTACTTGTAGAATCGCAGTGCTTGTCAGTGGCCAACAACTTTACTACCTACCCTAACCAGAAACCGTGGATAGATGGCAACATTTGCGCAAAACTGAAAGCGCAAACCACTGCATTTAACCATGGAAAGGTGACTGGGAATATGGCAAAATAAAAGCTGAATAGTCATTCCCTCTGCAAGGCAATCAAACAGGCAAAACGTCAGTATAGAGACAAAGTGAGTCGTGATTCAACGGCTCAGACGTACTGTATGTGGCAGGGTCTATAGATAATCACAGACTACAAAAGGAAAACCAGCCACGTCGTGGTCACGACGTCTTGCTTCCAGACAAGCTAAACACGTTCTTTGCTCGCTTTGAGGATAACACGGTGCCACCCGCGTGGCCCGCTACTAAGGACTGTGGGCTCTCCTTCTCCGTGGCCGACGTGAGTAAGACATTTTAAACTTGTTAACCCTTGCAAGGCTGCCGGACCAGACGGCATCTCTAACCGCGTCATCAGAGGATGCGCATCCCTGTCCCAATCTGCTGTACCCACATGCTTCAAGATGGCCACCATTGTTCCTGTACCCTAGAATACAAAGGTAACTGAAGTAAATGACTATCGCCCCGTAGCATATCACCTCCACCTTACCTGTCACCCTAGACCCACTTCAATTTGCTATCCGCCCCAATAAGTCCACAGACGATGAAATCGCCATCACACTGCACACTGCCCTATCTCATCTGGACAAGAGGAATGAATACCTATTTAAGAATGCTGGTCATTGACTATAGCTCAGCATTCAACACCATATTACCCTCCAAGCTCATCAATAAGCTTGAGGCCCTGGGTCTCAACCACGCCCGGTGCAATAGGGTCCTGAACTTCTTGACGGGCCGCCCCCAGGTGGTGAAGGTAGGAAACAACACCTCCACTTCGCTGATCCTCAACACCGGGGCCCCACAAAGGTGTGTGCTCAGCCCCCTCCTGTACTCCCTCTTTACCCATGACTGCGTGTCCAAGCACGTCTCCAATTCAATCATCAACTTAGCAGACAAACAACAGTAGTAGGCTTGAGTAACAACAACGACGAGATAGCCTACAGGGAGGAGGTGAGGGCTCTGGGAGTGGTGCCAGGAAAATAACTCTCACTCAACGTCAACAAAACAAAGGAGATGATCGTGGACTTCAGGAAACAGCAGGGGGAGCACCCCCTATCCACATCGACGAGACAGCACGGGAGAAGGTGGGACGTTAAGTTCCCCGGCGTACACATCACTGACATACTGAAATGGTCCACCTCTTCAAACTCAGGAGGCTGAAGAAATTTGGCTCGTCACCTTCAAACTTTTACAGATGCACAATTGAGAGCATCCTGTCGGGGCGTATCACCGCCTGGTATGGCAACTGCACCATGCACAACCTCGGGGCTCTCCAGAGGGTGGTGCGGTCTGCACGACGCTTCACCGTGGGCAGACTACCTGCCCTCCAGGACAACTACAGCATGTCACTGGAAGGCCAAAATGATCATCAAGGACAACAACCACCAGAGCCACTGCCTGTTCACCCCGCTATCATCCAGAAGGTGAGGTCAGTACAGGTGCATCAAAGCTGGGACCGAGAGACTGAAAACAGCTTCTATCTCAAGGTCATCAGACTGTTAAATAGCCATCACTAACACAGAGAGGCTGCTGCCTATATACACAGACTTGAAATCATTGGCCACTTTAATAAATGAAACACTAGTCACTTTAATAATGTTTACATATCTTGCATTACTCATCTCATGTATACACTGTATTCTATACTATTCTACTGTATCTTAGTCTGTGCCGCTCTGACATTGCTCATCCATATATTTATATATTCTTAATTCCTTTACTGATATTTGTGTGTATTGGGTATATGTTGTGAAATTGTTAGATATTGCTGCACTGTTGGAACTAGAAGCACAAGTGTTTCGCTACACCCGCAATAACATCTGCTAAACACGTGTATGTGACCAATAAAATTTCACTTGGCTTTTAGCCAATCAGAGAGCACAAATGCCCACGTGGGGAAACCAACAAGAGTGACAAATTTTATTTTCTCTACATCCACGGATAAGCCAGTCACACTTCATATGCAATTAGGCTATGGGATGGTAGCTAGCTAAGTGCACAGACGCAATGCACACAACACTAAATACTTCCTCCAAGCTAGCTAACCACTATAGCTAGTATTGATGTTCTAATTAAATCACAATGGATTAGTTTCCATGAAACAGCTTCCTGTGTTAGCTGCCGAGCTAATGCAGTGTCCTTAGCCAAATGTTTAGCACAACATAGCTAGCTATGTGCTGGCACTGGGATTTTGTAGAGTGAATTGAATTGTTTCTTCATCATCTTGTTAGGTAGTTATCTAGTTGATACGGGCCATTCTACAAAATGGCAACATCAGCGCAGCTAGCTAGCTAGCTAATGTGGGAATCTAGACCATAAACTAAGCAAAACACACGGACATGCATTGCCAAACAACGCTACTGCCTTCTGGTTTGTACTATTTTAAGGCTTTGTGACTGATGACTTCAAGTTTTTTGCTCTGTGAACACAGAGATATACTGCCGACACTCTGTTCAGAAGTGCAAATTACTCTCGGCTGGCGTACGGTAAACAATCCTGTGTGTGTTCCTGCTCTTACATGTAGGTGTGCTTCATTTACCCTGCCCAGCACCCTTGATAGGTAGAGTTTCAATGTTGGAAACATTTTATTGGTCTGAATGACTGATGTGGCGGATTTTTAACCGGTTTGCTTTTGCCAGACCATTACTATTCCAATGAAGGTGTTCTTTGTCATATTTCTTGCGGTATAGAATAGATAACCTTTCCACATTGACAGTGCAAATGGCTAGACGTTCAGTATGTATAATCGTTTCTGGTTTGGGTCTCTTCTCTTCGAAATGATTCAATGCCTCCTTTGTTTTTCCTATTTCAACAGTGCTCTTCCAGTGCCTGCTCCGTGTCCAGATCCTTCCGGTGCTGCCCTGACGGGGTGGTATTGAATGGCTGAAAGAGAAGACTTTCTTCAGCTCTGGGAAGAAAATGGTTGACACCACAGAATCCAAGAGCTAAGACTCTATTTTACTCTTGTCTACTTTGTTTATTATCTTGAGACTTGAATACCCCTTAAATGTATACGCCTACTATGGCAATGCATGATATGAGCCGTGTCAAGGGTTTCCCCTGTAAAGAGTGTGATATGGTTTGCCCCAGTACCCCTAGTCTGTTAGAACACATGAAGGCTCACTACCAGCAAGAAGAGAATGGCAGGTTTGAGTGTGAGCAATGTGGCCGCATCTATAAGCATGCTGGCAGCCTGGCCAACCATAAGAAATCCCATGAAGTGGGTTCCTTTCAGTGCCCAGTCTGCACCAGAACCCTGCCCAATGCTGTGGCTCTGAAGAACCACCTCCGTATCCACACCCTATCCCCAAGCAGTGCCCAGGCAGAGGAAGACGGCGGTGACGAAGGCGCTGAAGACGGACATGATGAGAGGAACTATGGTCTTGCACAGGACCTGTCTGATGGCTTTGCCCGCAGTCACCTGAACAACAGTGGAATGGGTCATGGTGTGATGTCACATGACCCAGATGATCATAAGAAGTCACCTGTAACCGATGATGCCTGGGATCGTCCATTCAAATGCGATCAGTGTGATAGAACCTACCGCCACCATGGGAGCCTGGTTAATCACAAGAAATGTCATCAGGAAGGGGCGTTCAAGTGCACCGTCTGTTACAAGCAGTTCAACAACCTGGCTGCTCTCAATGGTCATGAGCGAACCCACTCAAAGTTTAAGACTCCTGGAGCATCGATGGTTAACAACATACACGATTCTGTGACTGATCAGCGTTCGTCTGCGCCCCAAACCGATGATGCAGCTAACTGCTTCTGCCACCTGTGCCAGGTAGCTTTGCCCAACAAGAGTGACTTCCAGGAGCACATCCTGTTGCATAATGCAGCCTCCTCTTCACTGGGTCTTTCCCGTAGTTTCCCTGGGATAATGGCGCACAATCTCAGCGCTGTCCGCTCCCCAGCATACACACCTGCCCTGGGTGACCCTCTGCCGCTTCCTCCTTTGCCAAATGATAAACGTGGCCCCTTTGACCCAATGCTTGGCCCTCCTGTCAATAACCCCATTTACACTTGTGCATACTGTGGGGCTGGGCATCCTGATCTGGAGAGCCTCAAAGTTCACTACCTGACCCATGACCCCCACCCAGGCTCCCATGGTCAGGATGGTATCCTGAACACTGATGGGATTGGCTCTAACTCTAACCCATCACCATCTGGAGAGAGAGTGCAATCTTCTTCTGATGATGGCGAACGTCGTTTCAAGTGTCAGGATTGTGGGAAAAGCTACCGCCATGCTGGAAGCCTGGTCAACCACAAGCGCTCCCACCAGACTGGCCTCTACCAGTGCACCATCTGCTGCAAGCAGTATCCGCACTTGGCAGCCTTGCATAGCCACCTCCGCAGCCATAAGGGAAGAACATCCAACCAATCATCCCTCAACACTGAAGGCGACTGGCTCTCCTCTGAACCCCTGACACTTGACTCTCAGAATAGTTATGTGCAGGAGGGGAGCGGCGCAACCACCCCCATCTCCCTCCCTGGAAATCTTGGTGACGCTGCTCACTTTGTACCTGATGGTGGCCACAGCAGCGGTTTGGATTCACTGGAGTTCCATGATCGATTTGATGGCTCCCTTGCCCAGAGCAACTCTGGGCACTCCCCTCTTCCCCAGAACCACCGCCAGGCTGATAGACACATGTGCACTGACTGTGGAGAGATGTACGGGGACATATCTGGCATCAAGTCTCACATGTGCCCCCAACGGCGACAGAACCAGGGGATGTCCAATGGATTCATGGGAAACATGAGTGGCTACAACAGTCCTGGAGGCGCTGCTCTCCCTTCAGGTGGAGGAAATGTGAAAGAGAGCAATGGACAGCGCTCTCAGT
Organism: Salvelinus namaycush; assembly: GCF_016432855.1. NCBI lineage: Eukaryota > Metazoa > Chordata > Actinopteri > Salmoniformes > Salmonidae > Salvelinus > Salvelinus namaycush. The sequence continues at coordinate 4,560,118 of NC_052347.1, read as the reverse complement.
ATGGTTCTCAGTCCCATGCCCAAGGAGGGGGAAAAAGGATGAATAAAGAAGATGATGATGATGGTGAAGTGTACCAGTGCTCGGTGTGTGGAAACCATTATGCCAGCCTCAGAGCTCTGAGGAGTCATCTGCGCAGCCATGCTAACAATCCCACAGGGCCTGGGACTTCGGCACTTTCTCCTAACGGTGAGGCAGACTGGAGGATTATCTGCAGCACCTGTGGCCAGAGCTTCTCCAGAAAGCAAGACCTGTTAAACCACCAACTGATTCATGGGCCACAAAGGTCAGATGCAGCAGCGCAGAGCATGGGGGCCGATCCCACCACTACTAATGGCAAAATGGATGGTGATGGGAGGAATCACATTTGCGTTGACTGTGGCATGTTCTTTGCTGATCGCCATCACCTGATCACTCACCTGTGTCCTGGAAAGGGAAGAGGAGGAGTGCTGAGCAAAGAAGGGTTGAATGGCGCTAAAGGGATGACTGGCGGAGATGGAGTTAGTGGAGTTGGAGGACCTGGAGGCAGTCGTGATATGGGAGGACAGGACCGTAGACAACAGATGCCAGATTCGGAGGATCGGCCCCATAAATGTGACCAGTGTGGAAGGGGCTACAGGCACCCTTGCTCCCTGCTCAACCACAAGAAATCTCACAAGACCGGAGTCTTCAGATGCCTTGTCTGCCAGAAGCGCTACTACAACCTGCTGGCCCTTAAGAACCACCAGAGGACCCACTTTGATTTAAAAAGGTAAGCTTTTGTTTGATGCTTTTCCCATTAAGACTTGTTTGTCTTTGTGGGCCTATTAATAACATAAGATCTGTTTGCATAGCTGAATTTGGTCAAAATTTCCAATTGACATCAATAGGACAGATTACACTAAAATCTGGATTGTACAGTATCTCTTCCATCGATTGGTCTTTATTTTCTCTGAAATAATGAGATGTGGTATTTTTCATTGTAATAATACTAGATATGAGTTGCCTATCGAGGGCCTCCGCATTGATGTAAAAAATAGGCATTCGATTTGTTGAAGAAAACACACCGCTTTTCCCTCACTGTACAGCGGCACAGCTGAAAAACTAACAACATTGTAATTTTAATGTAAGAGTCTACTCTGTGCTACAGTCCAATCTGTAAAGCTAATTTAAAAACAAAACACCCCTTAAGCAACCCTGAGGAACCCAAGAAATGGCCAGGCCATGACGTTTTTGAATCCGTTCTAAACGTAAAATGTATTTCTGACTGGTGATTTCCCTTTATTGGCTTGCTACAGCAAGGCTGCCGCTGGCACAGGGAGAAGCGGTCCCCAAGTGGCACCCGATTCCGAAACGATGGCTTTACTTGAATGGTAAATAACCTTCCCCAAATGTGCTTTTATCATCATTACTAAATGTAGCTAGTGCCCATTCAGCCAGTAGGCTTGTCCACTCATGATGTTAGGAGCGAGTTGAGTGGCTGGCAGATCGTGGAATAGGGAAAGGGAGTGCTTACCAGTTCCTAACCCATCTTTAATTTGGTCCTCACTTTCTTTTGCAGGCACAAGTGTGAGGAGTGTGGGAAGGCCTTCAAGATCCAGAAGCAGCTGGAAAACCACCTTCGGCTACATGAAGAACACCGAGCAAAGGCTCACGCCCAGCTCGCAAAACTAGGCAATGGAAGGTATCAAGGAGGACCCTCTGGCATGCAGGCCATGAGAGGAGAATCGTCCAAATCCCAGAACCCTGGCATGGGGGAAGTCAAGTATGGACAACAACAACAAGGCTTCAAGCAACCCTACTCAGAGGCTGGCACTTCAAGGGCTCAGAATTTTGATCTACAAGAAGGGGGACGACGACCCTTCGCCTGTGACGAGTGCGGACGGAGCTATCGTCATGCAGGTAGCTTGGCCAATCACAAGAATCTTCACAAAATTGGCGAGTATCACTGCAATGTCTGCAACTCCACTTACCCGAACCGCCTGGCCATGAAAAACCATCTGCGTCTTCATTTTGCCCTCAAGAAGCACACTTGCCAGGAATGTGGCAAAGGATTCCGTACCCAAAAGCAGCTGACCACCCACCACTCTGCACAGCTCTGCAAGGGGGCTGCAGGAGCTGTTGCTCAAATGGATTACGAGTGTGATGGGTGCTGCGAGGGTTTCGCTACTGCAGACCAGCTGGCTGCACACGACTGCCCTGCTCAGCAGCTCCCTTCGTCCTCTGCCTCCCTCAACAGCTCAAGCCTCAGCATCGATGGGGCTGACCTTGTGCCAGATGAACGCCCCTACAGCTGTGACATCTGCAACTGCTCTTACAAACATGCCAGCAGCCTGCTGAACCACAAGCACACACACAAGACGGGCACCTTCACTTGCACCTACTGCGACAAGCCGTACTCCAACTACATGGCGCTGCGCAACCACATGCGCATCCACACGCAGAAGAAGAGGCACATCTGCCACCACTGTGGGAAAGCATTCCGGCTAGCCAGATTCCTCCGCAATCACCAGAAGGTCCATGAGGAGGGCCACACACGCTTTGGCTGCACCAGCTGCGGGAAGAGCTTCCAGGGGAGGTCAGGCCTGGCGAGGCACCGCTGCGGGGAGAACCAGGTAGGCAAGGAGGGCAGGAGGATGGCCACTGCAAGCACGACAGGGGGAGAAGAGTGCCGGTACACGTGAGTTTTCGTCTGTTGTTTGTGCTTCTTGAAGTGAAAATAGTGAAGATCATAGGTTTCTACATGTCTATTACAGGTATATGATCTCCAATCCGGCTTCCTTGGGACCATACGTGCACCGGAATTCGGATATTTCTGAAGTTTGGACAGATTGATTAGTGGAGACCAGATAAGTCACCCTGTTTGCTTTCAGTTAGATATACATTCGTTTCCTAGGCTACTATGAATCAGACGTGATATGATTGTTCAGTTGGATGTTTTATTTTCTGCTTTTACAAAGAATACTGCCATTAATTGATATCAATTCAAAGTAGCTGACGTAGTATAATAAGTAAGATTTATGATTTGTGTGTTCCTTGTACTTGTTATGAATTGTAGTGCTCCTTTGTTTGTGCTTCCCTGTCTCTTTTTATAGGTACATTGTACATTTTAGGTTGTTGGTAGTGTAAACCTAGTTTAGTGGGCTTCTTTGTTTGACAAAGTCAAGGCACAAAAAGGTGGTTAAAATGGTAAAAGACCATAGAAGTGAAAAGGTTCTTGTATGTTGTTTTTTTTTGCTGCTATTACAGTAAAGACTACATTGATAAAGAGCATAGGCCTATCCTTAGACCCACAGTAAGTATTTGGAGCTTGCTACACTGCACATGCTTTGTTGTAATTTAGTGATTTTTATGGGGGTGGGGTAATCTGCACTAAGCCACCATATTTCACCACAGTTGCGGCCAATAAGAAAGTCGGAATCATTTCAATAACTTTGAAAGTGTGACGGAATTGTTGTATCCAAATGTGCAGTGCAGGGAGCCACACATACCTTCTAAGACTCAATCAAGTAATTGAAAACTAATTTAATGCCTTGTTTCCACCAAAAATGTGTCCCCCTTTTACTATGTGTATAAATTGACTATTTCTTCTTGCAGGACATGGTAAACCACTTATAGTCATCTCCAAAGCTTTAAGCCGGATTCCAGATCATATACCTGTAAAAATTATTTTGAGATATATAAGTTTTATCTAATGGAAAAGTGGTAACCAGCCAATTAGTTTTGTTAGATTAGTAAAAAATGGACCGCAAGCAATTACTAATTTCTTCTTCTTCTCTTCTGTCTCTCCACAGATGTGACCAGTGTGGCCGCTCCTACGCCCATGCCAGCTCCCTCCTCAACCACAAAAACACCCACACCGTCGGCATTTACCACTGTGCCGTGTGCCTCAAGACCTATTCCAACCTCCTGGCCCTCAAGAACCACCGGCGCATCCATTCAGAGATACGGCGTCACCGCTGCCCAGAATGCGGCAAGGCTTTCCGTGTCTCCTCCCAGCTCAACAGCCACCGTCGCGTCCACCTAAAGGAGAGGGAGCTAACTTGTGGCCCCTGCCAGCGCAGCTTCCCCAGCCAGGCCAGCTTCCGGCTCCACCAGGAGATCTCCCACGGCCAAGCCCCCAGGCCCCCCCAGCAGAAACAGGCCAGGGCTGGGGGAGCCTCTGGGGGCACATCCGGGGGCGGGAGCTCAGGCCTTAACTGGGACTCCGGCCTGGATCTCACGCTGTTGCAGGCCCAAGGACTGGTCCCCAATGGACTACCCAAAATGAACTCCCTGTCCTTCCAAGGCCCCAGTGGCAGCAGGAGCCGTGGGGCGACGGGGACCAAGTCGCACGTCTGCAACCAGTGCGGCCGCGGCTACCTCCACGCCAGCTCCCTCCTCAACCACAAAAACAGTCACAAAACAGGCGCCTACTTCTGTAACTCCTGTCAGAAGGAGTTTCCCAACCTGATGTCCCTCAAGAACCACCGGCGCATTCACACTGAGCCCAAACGTTTCCAGTGCCCTGACTGCGGAAAGTCCTTCCGTGTGTCCACCCAGCTCATCTGCCACAGGCGCATCCACACAAAGGAAAAGCCCTTTTCCTGCCAGCAATGCGACAAGCGCTTCTCCAGCAAGTCCAACCTGCGCCACCACCAGAAGGTGCACTGGAGCAGCTCAGCGCCCCCCACCATGGCCATGGGCGCTGCCAGCTTCTTGGGTATGCCCTCAGGCCCATTTCTATAAGTATGGGAGGGGGTGGGGGTGCTAGTGTGAGATGCATTGAAATGCCAAGGTTTTAGTCCCCTTCCTTCTCATTCACCACCATCTCACTCTTGTTGTAGAGTGTGAGGTTTATATCTGTAGATTTTCAGAGCAGATTATGTGTTTTAGAGACACAGGCCCTGCATGCAACCTGAGACAAGGGAGGGGGGAGGGGGAGAGGACTGACTTGGCATGGACGACATCTACACTGGTTAAGACAGTCTGGTTGCAAAAGCTTCCCCCATCCGCTTCATCCCAACCAGCATGGCTACTCTTGCTTGCATTCACTCGATGGCCTTTGCTAGGGGAAAAGAACCCATTCGCCTGTAATGGTACACAAGGATTACTGCTCACTCAGTGTAGGATGTGTTAGACTTCTCTGTTCAGCCCTTTAGAAACCTTAATGATATACTGTTGTCATAGCCCCTGTTGCATGCTACACAGTAGATGATTGTAGATTTCTCAGTGTTTTATTGACAGTTAAGCCCCAGTGTCAAAGAAGTTACAGCAAACCTGGCACAATAGGAAGAACATCCTTATGCCATGCCAAGAGTGTGGCGTGAAGCTCACCAAGTCAACCACATTGATGAATTTGACCAATGTTAAGGTTTTTTTTGTGGCATCTTTGCAGTTTGAATGCATTGCACATCATGACATCCCATTCCATATCTGTTGATTTTGGATAAAGCCTTTGCATGCGGCCTTTGTCATGTTCTACAAAACATCTTAACCAGTAAGAACATTTTATTCTCGAACAGTATCTCTGAAGTGAGTAATATGTTGGAACAAAGAGTTGAGATGTACTTTGGCATTGTAAAAATGTAGTTTTTAACGGTGAATTTCTGCAGTGGTTGGAGATGTCACATTTCTGTAATATAGAACTGACCTGCGGGTGCATTGCTCTCTTGCGAGGTTCTAATCGTTTTCTAACTTGTGTGTTTCTTGCAGCACGAAGATGAGCTTCAAACCTTATTATTCTGCAGATGACAGCAATGCTCTTTATCGGTTGCTTCTTTCTGGCATCACATTTGTGTATTCCTCCTAATATTCAAAAAAAAAAAAAAATGTTTCTGGGCACCCATATTTTAAACACTGCGCCTAACTAGTTAAGATGTATAGACAATAAGTTGTGGTTAAAAAAAAAAAAAAAAAAAGGGAAAGAAAATGTATATTGTTAGGCCCATGCCGGCATTTGGTTTTATCCTGTATCGTAATCGTACTTCTGACTGCATTATTTACAGTTTGACTTTTTATAAAACAGATTATTGTAGAATGCATTTATTTATATTAACACTTGTAATGGAAAACGCTAGTTGTAGGATCTCTGTTTAGGAGCTGTGTTGTAACCACCCCCTTTCCTTACACTTACCCCAGACCATTCATCCTGTATGTATAATTGACATGGAGTCAAGTATGAAGGACTCCCAAAGAACACTTGTTACAGTACTCCTCCATGTTGTCTCAATTTGTTATGGTTTAAAAAAAAAAAAAACGTCCCTTGTACAATAAACAGTTGTATAATGTGTGTTTTTGATTGCAGTACAAAGATTAAGGAAGTATTTCTGAAGTGATGTTGTGACTCTCTCCCCTCAAGTCAGACTGGACTTCCTTCTGTTTCACAAAAAGCTCACACTCAAAGGGATGACTTTGTGAATTGTTTGTGAGTGCAGTCCTCATTCTCTTTAAGATTTTGTTACACCGTATCGTAACCCTTGTATTTATTAGTATTTCTTTTATTTAATTGCGTTTTGACTATTCAAAGCTCTGTGAACACCTTTTACTGGGAGCTCTGGTGCTAGTAAGTGAAATTATATAGTGACAGTGAAGTGATTTAAGAGCAATGTGATAACTAGACAACTAACTATTTTAATTGAACTCTTCCGTTTTCTCCAGAATTGGTTAAAAGTGGACACTTCCAACCATCGTTACGGTTAGATTAGAAAGGATTGGTTTGAACAACTATAATGAATCATTTTCAGTTCTAACTATTTGTTTCATACATGTATGTAATGCCTACTATACACTTTTATAAACTATGTTTTGATAATTCATTTCTTAACAAAACCTGTCCATATTATAACCCCCTAATGCTGAGTACTGAAAATAAATAGCTGGAAAACAAGTGACGAACATTGTGGTGAATCAATTGTCCTTTAACTCCACGCTTTTTAATGTACTTTTGAAAGTGTTAAGTGTTTTAATAATCAACATGTTTTCACACGGGCAATTTTTAACCTGTGAAGGTGAAATCAACCTGGGTTAACTCGATCTTGTTGAAGACTTGGCTTGAACATTTTCGCTTCAGTGAATTGGTCAAATGAAAATGCGTCTAGTTGAGGGGCCAAATAATTGACCTGTTGAAGGGGGGTATACAATTGCAGATCTTTAAGCAAATGATGCAGACTGAGGATGAAGTTTGATAATGTTATTTACCTTGTTCCCTCTAGAAAGGCGGGTGCCCTCATCATACACCTAGGCTGTGTACACAGACAGCCCAATGCTGATATTTCTTTCCACTAAATGTTATTTTGACCAATCACATCAGATCTTTTCACATCAGATCTTATTCAGAGCTGATCTAATTAGTTAAAATGGCAATTTAGTGGAGAAACAGATTGGCATAAGGCTCCCTGTATAAACACAGCCCTAGAGGATTTGACCTCTGTTATTTTCAGTCATTTACTCATGTTAGTCCAAACAATTTCAAAAATGGACACTAATGCATCTATATGTAATCTCTAAGGTACAATCTTTGAATGCATTCCATTATCTTGATGCTAGGATATTTTTGTTTTATGCAACACATAATCACAATAATATTGAGTTTACGATGTGGTTGTTGAAAATATACCTTTTATTTTTATAACCAACCAAATGGGTTTGGAGTTCTTATATCATTGGAAGAAGAATATCCCCAAACTCCTTTAGTTTTTTCACTTAGCTGATGTTTAGACCAATCTCTGTTTTCCACAGTTTTTTTAAGTCAACCCAGTCAAGTTTGAGAGTGCATGTTTGCCGCTAGTTAGCTTAGCACGCTAACACCAGTGTCCATATGGAATCTGTGGAGCTGATGCCAACGTCTAGTAACCACAATGGCATTTCTATTATATGTTGTTCAAGAGTGATATGGTCACTATACACGTTGGATGGAGTGTCTGCGTGGTGGTTAAGTGTGTTTTTGGATGTCCACTTTTGTTCAATTGCTTCCTATAAGCTCTTAGATTAGTATGCTAAACTAACAAGTGGCTGCTCAAAATAACGAAATAAAATATTTTTGTCTGGGTTGATTAAGAAACGCTCAAGTATTGGGAGAAACCAAAGGAAATAGTTTTTTGAGTATGTTGTCCTAAGGGTTGTAGAATCAACATTGCAATATTGCTGTATCCCAATTTTTGTGTATTTATCACCATGAATATGAAACTATCCCAGATATTGAAGATACAAATCTCTCATCCTTAATCTTTCACATGTAACTCTGACCTGTTCCATATTTGTTTTGTTTTCATGTACATTTCGTCTTTTATATATGCATGATAGTTTGTGCTTAATAAAGATCCATCCGTGTTGAATATAATTAACTGTAGCTATACATTTGTTCCCAAATTGAGACATCAGATTATTCTACCAAATTCAAGGTACAGTTACAAAGCTATGTAAAGGACCAAATTAAATACTGGTAGCTAGTTGAAATGCATAATAAACCCATATACCTGCAGTGTACAGTGGGAGAGTGACATTTACAACACATGTAGCCTCAACGTTTGACTCAAAGCTCAGTATGCCATCAGTGGAGGGAAGGCCAATTTGATTTGCCCAATGGTTAGATTGACATATTGAAAAGGCTCAGGTGAATTGCCCGAAAAACAATTTATTGTTAAAGGTGCCAACTTTAACATTTCAGTAATATTTTTGACTCCCTCTCTGATTTTGAAGAATATGACATAAGTCCAAAATATTATTTTGTAGACACAATATTGTTGGGCTTTCAACTTCTGAAAACTAGAACCAATATGGAATCGAGAAGACGCTGCATTTTGTATAAACTGAGGGTAGCCATGACGTGCCACTCTGACAGTTCTTTGTTTTTGTCTCAATTAATAGTATTAATTTATTACTACCGATATATCAAGATCTATGTGCATGTGGAAATGTTACGGAATGCACCTTTTAATTGTTGAAGAATTATTGATGAAGCTGTTTCTCATGTAGCTTTCACATGCTATTGGAGTTATCAGAAGCTTTTAGTTCCCAGTGGGAAATTTCACTTGAACCACTGTCCAAGTCGAAATTACAAGTACAGAGACATATTTGTTACCCAAGTTGTGACGGTTCACTACTGACCTTTTACCTTTGACAACAAATCTGTTTTTGATAATTACAACCTTATCAATATGTATAGTGTAGCTAGTCTGACCATATTGTTGATGTTAAGCAAGCTAGCTTACTTCATTAAGAATTGTTCCAACTTCAAAAGCACTTGAACACAACCATGTCGGGCTTATGACTTCCCAGTTTCCCCATTTTCCACGAGCATGTGAAGCCAGCATTAATGTGTATACAAACAAAATATCAGAATTATGGCATGACACAATTCCTACATTTTACATTTTCAGGTCATCCACCAATTGGCGCAGGGAGACCACACAAGTCGCATGTCTGCGACCAGTGCGGCCGTGGTTACCGCCATGCCGGATCCCTCCAGAACCACAAGAACGTCCACAAGACAGGTGCCTATTTCTGCAGCTCTTGTCAGAAGGAGTTCTCCAACCTGATGGCTCTCAAGACCCATCGGCGCATCCACACTGAGGTCAAATGCCACCGGTGCTCAGATTGTGGAAAGGCCTTTCGTGCGCCTAGCCAACTCATCGTCCACCAGCGCATTCACACCCAGGAGAAGCCCTTCTCCTGCCAGCAATGCACCAAACGCTTCTCCAGCAAGTCGAACCTGCGCCACCACATGAAGTTGCACTGGAGCGGCTCAGCGCCTTCCAGTTTCCTGGGTATGCGCTCAAGCCCATTTCTATAGGTGGGGAAAGGGAAAGTGCTGCTGTGATATACATTGAAAAGCCAAGGTTTCTGGAGGTTTGGTTTAATACAAGTTCAACGTTTACATTTTCAGGTAAACCGGTAATTGGTGCGGGGGCCAAGTCGCACGTCTGTGACCAGTGTGGACGTGCTTACCGCCATGCTAGCTCCCTCCTCAACCACAAGACCATCCACAAGACTGGCGCTTATTTCTGCACCTCCTGTCAAAAGGAGTTTCACAATCTGAACGCCCTCAAGAACCACCGACGCATCCATACGGAGACCAAGCGCTACGAGTGCCCGGAGTGCGGAAAGTCCTTCCGTGTGTCCACCCAGCTCATAATCCACAGGCGCATCCACACCAAGGAGAAACCCTTCTCCTGCCAGCAATGCGACAAGCGCTTCTCCAGCAAGTCCAACCTGCGTCACCACATGAAGTGGCATTGGGGCAGCTCAGCGCGACCTGTGCGCACCAATGTGTCTGTGGCTGCTATCAGTGCCACCCTCTTGGCTCTGCCGCAACCCATATCTATACAAAGTATGGGTGGGGGTGGGGAAAGGGGAAGCATTGAAATGCCAAGGTTCTGGAGGTGCCAAAACTCTTCTTCACCCTCCTTCTCATTCACCACCATCCCACCTTTGTTATAGACTGTGATTTTCATAGAGCAGGTTATGTGGTTTAGACGCGCAAGGCCCTGCATGCGACCCCAGAGAAGGGGAAAAAGTGGACTTGACATGGACACTACACTGGTTAGGATACAGGTTGCAAAATCTTCACCCATCTAATCAGTTAGCTGTGCTTAATGCATTCACTCGATGGCCTTTGCTAGTGTACAACAACCCTTCCGCCTGCAATGGTACACCAGGATTACTGGTAAAAAAAAAAAGAGTCGATATTGAGGTTTTGGGATTGTTCCTACACATCATAACATCCCGTCTGTTAATCTTCAGTGAAGCCTTTGCTTGCGGCTTTTGTTGTCATACAGTATAAAAGACATTGAAGAGTAACTCATGGATTTTAAACATATGCGCAATATGTTGGATTAAAGAGTTGAGATGTACTTTGACATTTGACATTGTAAAGATTGAGTGTTAACGGTGAATGTAGTAATATAGAACTGACCTGTAATATAGAACTGACCTGAGGGTGCATTGCTCTCTTGCGAGGTTCTAATCGTTTTCTAACTTGTGTGTTTCTGGCAGCACGAAGATGAGCTTCAAACTTTATTATTCTGCAGATGACGACAATGCTCTTAATGGGTTGCTACTGTCTGACATAACATTTCTGTATTCCTCCCATTATTTCAAAATGGCTCTTGGCCCCAATATTTTAAACACTGCGCCTAGCCAGCAAGCGCATATAGATGATTAAAAAAACATGGATAAAAATAAAGAAATGTATATTGTTAGGCCGGTACCTGCATTTGGTTTTAACATGTATTATAATTATACATCTGACTGTATTATTAACAGTATGGCTTTTATAAATCATTATAGTATGCTTTAGGATCTCTCAGTTTAGGAGATGTGTTGTAACCACCCCTTGTCCTTACACTTACCCCAGACCATTCATCATGTACAGTTGAAGTCGGAAGTTTATATACACTTAGGTTGGAGTCATTAAAACTCGTTTTTCAACCACTCCACAAATGTCTTGTTAACAAACTATAGTTTTGGCAAGTCGCTTAGGACATCTACTTTGTGCATGACACAAGTCATTTTTCCAATAATTTTTTACAGACAGATTATTTCACTTATAATTCACTGTATCAGAATTCCAGTGGGTCAGAAGTTTACATACACTAAGGTGACTGTGCCTTTAGACAGCTTGGAAAATTCCAGAAAATGATGTCATGGCTTTAGAAGCTTCTGATAGTTGAAATCATTTGAGTCAATTGGAGGTGTACCTGTGGATGTATTTCAAGGCCTACCTTTCAAGGCCTACCAAACTCAGTGCCTCTTTGCTTGACATCATGGGAAAATCAAAAGATATCAGCCAAGACCTCTGAAAAAATTATATACCTCCACAAGTCTGGTTCATCCTTGGGAGCAATTTCCAAACGCCTGAAAGTACCACGTTCATCTGTACAAACAATAGTATGCAAGTATAAACACCATGGGACCACACAGCCGTCATACTGCTCAGGAAGGAGACGCCTTCTGTCTCCTTGAGATGAACGTACTTTGGTGCAAAAAGTGCAAATCAATCCCAGAACAACAGCAAAGGACCTTGTGAAGATGCTGGAGGAAACAGGTACAAAAGTATCTATATCCACAGTAAAACGAGCCCTATATCAACATAACCTGAAAGGTCGCTCAGCAAGGAAGAAGCCATTGCTCCAAACCCGCCATAAATAATCCAGACTATGGTTTGCAACTGGGACAAAGGTCGTACTTATTGGAGAAATGTCCTCTGGTCTGATGAAACAAAAATAGAACTGTTTGGTCATAATGACCATCATTATGTTTGGAGGAAAAAGGGGGGAGGCTTGCAAGCCGAAGAACACCATCCCAACCGTGAAGCACGAGGGTGGTAGCATCATGTGGTGGGGGTGCTTCACAAAATAGATGGCATCATAAGGGAGGAAAATTATGTGGATATATTGAAGCAACATCTCAAGACATCAGTCAGGAAGTTAAAGCTTAGTCGCGAATGGGTCTTCCAAATGGACAATCACCCCAAGCATACTTACAAAGTTGTGGCAAAGTGGCTTAAGGACAATAAAGTCAAGGTATTGGAGTGGCCATCACAAAGCCCTGACCTTAATCCTATAGAACATTTGTGGGCAGAACTGGAAAAGCGTGTGTGAGCAAGGATGCCTTCAAACCTGACTCCGTTACACCAGCTCTGTCAGGAGGAATGGGCCAACATTCACCCAACTTATTGTGGGAAGCTTGTGGAAGGCTACCCGAAACGTTTGACCCGATTTAAACAATTGAAAGGCAATGCTACCAAATACTAATTGAGTGTATGTAAACTTCTGACCCACTGGGAATGTGATGAAAGAAATAAAAGCTGAAATAAATCATTCTCTCTACTATTATTCTGACATTTCACATTCTTAAAATAAAGTGGTCATCCTAACTGACCTAGAACAGGGAATTTTTACTAAGATTAAATGTCAGGAATTGTGAAAAACTGAGTTTAACTGTATTTGGCTAAGGTTTATGTAAACTTCCGACTTCAACTGTATGTATAATTGACATGGATTCAAGGATGAAGGACTCTTTGACAATTTAAATTGACTGTACATCCTTAAGTTTCCCTTGTACAATAAACAGGGAGCTGCCATGTGTGTTTTGATTGCAGTATGAAGTTTAAGGAAGATTAAGGATTATTGCTGACATGTTTGCCTTTTGTGTCTGTCTTCCTTCAACTCAGACTGGACACTTCTGTTTCACACACACACACAAAAAAAAAACACTTACAAATGGATAACTTTGTAAAAGTTTAGTGCATTTATTATGTTAAGTTTGTTACTCTTGTATTGTAACATTTGTATTCATTCATTAGCTTGTATTTCCATATACAATTGTGTTATATTCAACTATTCAAAGCTCTGTGTGAACGTATTTTACTGGGAGTACTGCTAGTAAGTGAAATATAAAGTCACTGAATTGATTTAGGAGTAATGTGATAAAACTAGACCAGAGAACAACTGTATATTTTAGTTATACCTGAAAAAAGTAGACAAAATGGACACTTGAACCTTCATTACAGCTAGTTTAGGAATAATTGCTTTGAACAAGTTTTAATTTCAAGTTCTTACTTTTTGTAGTATATATGTAATTCTTACTATACACTTTTATAAACTATGTTTTGATTATACATTTCTTAACAAAACTTGTCCATATTATAACCCCTAATGCGGAGTACTGAAAATAAAAGCTGGAAAAATGTGTTGTGAATCACAATTGTCCTTCAGCTCCTCACACTTTGTATGTATTTAAGTTTTTAACAGTCACAATTTCTTTGAAGGTTGCTTCAATATTTCCAGGACTCCTATAGTATTTCATTGCTATAATCATGAATTGTTAAAAGCAGGGTTAAAGTAGGCCTGTTTTGGGGGCTCTTTTCTATGACAGTGCATTCCCTTCAGTCAGAAAGGCCTGTCATAGAAAAAAGAACAAATATATTCACCATCATGATCACTAAGGCTTTGTTCATTTGTGCTCTCTCAGACCGTTTACCTGAGCGGTCTGCAGTTAATCCCACTTCCGTTTCCCAATGTCCATGCCCATTTGGAAAGATGAATGTGACCTAAGCCCCATGTACCATGGGAGAGCAGAGGAGTCTGGCATCAAGGCAAACCCCTCTGGGGTCAAGGACTGTGACTGTCCTGAGAGTCCAGTAAGAGGAAGCCATTCATCACTGTCTGGGGCCTTGTGACCCTGGTGTTCTGTTGATGCCATGAGGGGGCAGTGAGGGGGGCACTACATATTCCCAAATGGCACCCTACTCCCTACAGTGCACTACTTTCGACGAGGGTCCATCCCACTGGGCACAGACATCAGTTCAACATCCAGTTTTGATTGACATTTGGTTGAGTTGTCAGCTAACGTGAATTCAATGATGTGGAAACAACATTGATTCAACCAGATTTTGCCCAGTGTGTAGGGAATAGGGTGCCATTTGGGATATAGACAGAGTCTGGATGTGCAGCCATGAGGGGGTAGTGGGGGAGTACAGAGTGTGGATGTGAAGGTAACAGACTATTGAATCCCTGCACAAAATGGAGGACTGTATTTATTTAGGTGTTTTTTCAGAAATGTTCAAATTGGTTGTTTGCATTTTCCTTTGTTGATTGGTGGAGCTAGATTAGTATGGCTGACACAGATGGGAATGGTTTAGTTAATCAAAAACATGCCTTTTTTTTTGCATTTCCTTTTATCTCCATCTTGAATTTCCTACTTCTCCAGATTCCCCATTCAGGTCATTTCATTGTGGTTTTATGTCAGTCTTTCACCGAAACCTTGTGTAAAGTATTGTACATTCAAATGTTTAAATATGTGCTGTGTCATTTAACAGATGCCCATACTAACTAATTAGAATCAGCACATAGTAGAGGACAGATGAACAGCAGTGTACTGTACAAAACAGTCATAAAACCTCAATGGTAAGTAGCCATAATGAGGTGATGGGGATAGAATTTGCACCAGGGTGAGTGATCAAAGTGGGGATGTCTTTTGCATGCCTTAATGATGAGGTCATAATGTGTAGACTGGACCGTGAGTCATGGATTCCTAATGGTCCTTTTGGGAGGCTGGGAACCAGATGGGCAGAGTGCTGGAGGAGCTAACCCACACAACATGGCTGAGCAGCTGTTCAAAGCCCTTTGTTCAAAGGGTCTGAGTAGGAGTGCTGATATAGGATCAGTTTTGTCTATTGGATATTAATGAAAAATATATGGACAGGGCCGGATCATAGATCCGCACTGCTGCTCTGAGATGCTTCTTCAATATGGCCTAGTCCACCTTTAAAAACACACTGGATGGCAGTGGGTCCTTTCAAGGAAAAACATTGACATAACACAATAATGATGGATTACATTTATATTGTTCGTTTCACGAGGTGTCAAAAATATGTTCAATTGTAAGGAGTGAACTCCGTCACCTCGCCCACTACCAATTTGTAACACTTGACTTACCTGAGTGACGCACAGCAGCCCTTTTTCTGTGTCAGAATGCTTGCCAAGTCTCGCATATCACAGTGGAGAGTTGTCTGAGATGTTGCTAACTCAGCGGAGGGCGATCAGGGTCTACAGAGATACTCACTGTGACTTCCTCCAAAACCCAGTGAATAGGCCCCAGGGGCTTCAGACCCACTCGATACTTCATGACAAGGTGTTGAAAGGATAACATGAGGATGCTTAACACAAAGTAATATCCTATATTCCTGGATCAAAATAACATGAAATAACATTACATTGCCATATGTTTGGTAGATTATGATCTACGAACATCATTTACAAACATTACAATTGAATCTGCGCCATTGTGTACTATAGCGATGGAGACTGACAACAGTAATGAAGACCAACCACTGCGAGGTACACTGAACAATCCTTTTCTTTATTCATTTTTTGTTATCATTTCAATATGTCTGTCGGGTTAGTTTTTTTGATCGTTTTTATTTTAAATTAAAATTTGACACACTTATAAAAGACAGCATCTGCATAGAGTTGTCATCTTAAAGATCCATGGAGAAAAGGGAGAGAGAGAGAGAGCAAGAGGGGAGATAGCGAAGGGTGGGGAGGGGAAATACTGGCACGTCACACTAACTAAACAGAACAGCAAACAGCAGTACAAGAGAGGGAGAGAGAGGGACAGATAGTTTTTTACATTACGGTACGCACACATACACACACACAAAAAAAACGGGACACAAGTTGCATTTCCAGTCAAAGTTGCAGCAAACGATCCAACTGTCCTCTTTTTTTCAGTCTCTCTCAGTATAATTTTCTTGTTTCGCTCGATCTCTTCCACCCTGACAACCCCCTCTGACTTTCACTGAACAAGATGGAGTTGTTCTCTTCTGCCTGTGTTGTTACACATTTCAAATCACTTCCACCAACTGTGGCTTTCGATCTGCAACCGAAACTGTTGTGCTCGATCGAGGTCTGGTATCATTTTGTCTCACTTCTGCATCTTAGAGAAAGCCCTTTTTCTTTTGTATTGCACATAAAAGTGGATCTCTATATTGTCACAGGCCAATCTTTGAGTATGATCCACAACTTTCCCTTTGAGGATGATCAGACCTCCTTGGGTTGCTCTCACAATTGGGACACAATCCTCTCAATCTCCTAAGAAGGTGATTCGGTTGTTTGCATCTGACGCGCTAAGATATCAGTACACAAAGAGGACAAAACTCAATGCAGAGCCTAACTAATTTCAAAAATGGAACTTCTTCTTACAATTTTGACAATGGAAATAATTGTCTCTCCTATTTCTCTCCCATGAACATAGGAGAGTTGCAACACTTGCCAGACATTAAAGATCACACAAATGAGTGCTTACTGACTTTAAATGTCATGACCACTACGTAATGGCGGGTTCAATTAAGAGGACTTCTTTTTTCCACCACAGTATACTTTCCACAGCGATGACAGACCCTGGACCCATGAGAAGAAGCCCAAAGCCAAGTGACAAGGTTGACATTGTCATTATACAAGACAATACCAATCATAATGACAGGGCTGTTTTTGGCTGACTACCGGCTAATAATTGGAAACAAAGAGAGTGTTTGAGTTCATATTTGGCCTGGAAGCAGGAAACCCGAGACAACATGGCAACGTGTACGTTGCCACTCCCTTCTTACTACGGATGGAGGGAAGCACTATTCATCAGAGAAGGATGCCTCTGAACGAAATCAAACTGGTGGGTTTTTGACTGATATGGTTGGTCACACAAACTTTCTTTTGTCCAAACACTCTCCAAACACGCATTAAAACTGAAAGAACATATATGTACAGACAGTCAGTCCAAAGAGGGGGGACAGTGGGTATAGGGCAGAGATCGAACCACTTCACAACTTTGACAGGAAAACGTTTCTCAGTAGTTTTATACATGGACATGCAAGTCATTTTTTCTCTCTTTGAAGTATTTACAATAATTACAAGACACAAAGATCCAGTTCAGTTTGACAAAATTGCGAGCATTCAATATTACTACTATTATTTTTGTTAGCATAACTCCTTTGTTTCTTTAAACCATTGCTATAATATAATCACTCACTTTTTTAGTTTAGCATCTGATCATTTTGCCATTCTTTCTCCCTCAGTTTGCACATGTCACTGCATTTTCTTTTCATTATAATAATATAATTATTATGTATTCAGTTTTCTGTTAACCTACTGTTAGCCATTCAGATAATGATCAACTTTCTGGAGTCACAATTTCGGGGCACCATTCCTACACCGCCAACC
This sequence comes from Salvelinus namaycush, assembly GCF_016432855.1. Taxonomy (NCBI): domain Eukaryota; kingdom Metazoa; phylum Chordata; class Actinopteri; order Salmoniformes; family Salmonidae; genus Salvelinus; species Salvelinus namaycush. The sequence continues at coordinate 4,542,446 of NC_052347.1, read as the reverse complement.
CCCCTCCCAATTAGAACACTGATACAAAGGAATACTGTTGTGAGATATGGTGAGTATGTTCCAGAATAGGACCATAAAGCAAAGAAAACAACAAACGGTGTAGTTGTGGCAAATAACAGTAGCACATTAGTAAGCCACAATAGAAAGTAGCATCCCTGAAGAGGGTTTAGTTGGCTGTTGAAATGATTTCATTTCAAGAACAACCTCTTCTGTGAAAGCAGTTTGAATATTGACATAACGGTGAGGATAAAGCCAGTGGCCATTGCATAGGGCCTTGGATTTCTTGTGGCTACAACAAGCAAATATGTATGGGTGCCCATATATAGCCAGCGAAACTCCAAATATGAACGATGATAATATAAAACAGATATTTCGTTTTGAAAGATCTAACTGGTTATATTTGCAGTTCAAGACCATATTCAAACCCTTTCCAGAAGAAGGTTTTTCTTTTCCATTGACTGCACTGACAAGGCTTTGTACTGACAGAAGCTAGATGGCAAGGTCATTACCGTCATTCATTCTCCACTCATTTACAGAATGCTTTCTCTATGCTCACTGCGTTTGGAGGTCATTCCGATGTACCGCACACCCGACACATCTTTTAATTTCAAAACAATACAGGAATAAAAACATAGAATACTTTGGTTCATCCAGGTCAGTGCCCTTATAGTCACCAAAGTTGATCTGGGTACACTCCGTTCAGGTGTGTTGCCAGCACACAGAAAGCGAAGCAAGTGAACGTTGAAACGGGTGGTAAAAGAGGCCATAACAAAAAACATGTAGATATTGTGTGCATAAAGAAAGGTGTTTAGACTATACAGAAGTAATAGTCACTGTTGTCTCCTTTGGACTCAAGTGTAAGAGGACTGCATGTACATCATATGATTATCCATCTCTTCTCACTACTACAACCATGAAGACGACAAACTACGAATGATTAAAGGACAATTTGTGAAGTCTATTCAACAAGTCATTTCAAACGTTTGAATCAATTAGCTGACAGATCAACATACAGTGATTTGAAGGGGGGGGGGGGGGGGAATAATCTGGATGATAACTCTAGATTCCTGTTATTATATTATAAGCATTTTTTTTGTAAACTTGACTTTCTTTGTGCTCTTTGATCAGGTGACAGAACACGTGGGGCAAAATGCTTTGGTTTGAATTTTGGTAACATATATAAATAGTGTATTTTTTTGTTGTTCTGTCTTTAACATAAAACTGGAACTCAACAGCTACAACCCATGGACCTGCTAAACCCGAACAGCCCTTACGCCTAGTCGCGTGCTCAGAGTGTGATGCAACTGGTCTGCGTCGATCGCAGACGTGCACACACATACTGTACACAAACAAACGTTCATGCTCACACACAAACACACACACACGCACCATCTTTGTTTTGTTGTTGCCAGGGACGAGGGGCATGCACACAAGGCCTAGGAGCTCACAAGTTGCAGTCGCAGCTTAAAGACTCACGATTAACGTTTCCTCACAAAAGGACGCATACGCCACCATAGAAGCACACGAAGCAAAGTGGGATAGACGCCATGGGAGAGAAAGAGGGCTACAGGATAGAATGTATCAGAATTACTACTAGGGGTTCTGCCATGGTGGGGGAAAAAGGTACTCTGGAGGAAGGGTGGGACGACGTTTTGCACCAAACAGTACCCAGAGGTTTACACACACTCGTACATACGTAGATCACCTCTCTGGACGTACCACTGTAAATATGGTGTCTCTGTAGACTCGCAATAAAACAGACACCAGCAGTGATATAACTATAACCCCTCACCCCGTCCCCAGTGAGTAAATATTAATAATCGATCGATAAATTAAACCGTGAACGTGATAGACAGTGTTTTCTTAAAGAGTGTAAAGTGCGCACATGATCGAGAGCAGAAATCACCATGCAAACTCACAAAGCCGAAAGTTGCATGCCTTAAAGAATAAGGGCTCCCTAGCCATATTCCTTTTAAAAAACAACAACGACATCAATACAACCCCATTTTAACTGTACATGTAAGTGGTTGGACACATTAAATACACAGAAGCTTTAAAAATAACATGCTGGCCAGTGCTGGAATGACTTGAGGACTACAGTCAGATTCCCTCCTGGATCTGTGGGTGGAGATGTTGGTCGAATGAACCTACATTTCCCATTTGCCATTCCTATGCCCTCAATATCTCTTGCTGCAGAAAGACGTTCTTGCCATGGAAAGATACAAATTGGACTTCAGAGGCTCTACAAAGTAATATAAGCGCCTTTGAGTCATGGTGGGACTGAAAATATCACGTCTCATGTGGTGATCGAGATTGTACAGAACTCAAAAGTGGTTACCGGTATGCACGTAGAAAACAGTGACATGGGTTAGTCCTGAAGTTAAATCATGTTTAAATAGAGGCAATTTTTTGTTGTTTCTCGCTCAATGTGTTCCAAGGTGTAAGTGAGTGCCAAACTCCCAATGTTATGTGGTTGTTCATGGAAAAGGTCAGCAGCGCAAACTCCCATTCTGTAAGGACAGCCCACTATCAAAGGCCACTGTTTCACACTCAGAACCAAAGAGCCTTTTGCATGGATATGTGAAATGACTTTACCTTTCATTGAAGGTTTCAGCTTCCTATTTATTGCAAGTATTGTCCTTATGATGATATGGCAGGCTTTAGCACAAAGCATCAGCTAACTACTACTTAGCACTTGAAAGGGACATGATTTGGTTGGCCGCTGAGCTGGAAGTGGAACATAACTTTAATGCAGTTACTATAGTTTAAAGTTTGGACAACAACAGAGACAGTTCAATGACAGTCAGTCAGGGATGACCATCATAGGGCCACTTGACTTAGAAATTCACCAAGAAACCGATGACTTAGAAAAGAACGTTCCGTGCTGATGACAATGACAGGGGAATGACCATGTAACTGTGAAGGGTGAATGGGTGTGTATTGATTTTGTAGCAGCCAATAGGTAAGATGCATTAGGTCTAACTCTGAAATATCCTATCCAATGTCCTGTGAGATTTGCATTAATAGACTATTCTGTGTCAGAAGGTTAATCTAACGTGATTCTCTGTGTTGGGGCACCCGTGAAGTAAAATCATCTGCCTTTGGTTTTACACTGAGCAGAGTCACTTTTGGCATTTGGAAATGTTGAATTTAGCTACATTTCCATAGCACTTAAAATCCAAGTTCAGAAAACTGAGAGCTGGCTCCTCCCTTTGAATATACAATATTAAGGACATATTCAACACAAAATTAGTATTTTAAGAAAACATTTGACAACATATTGTTTTTTCCTGACAATTATTACATATACAGTCAAAGGATCAATTACAAGAAAACACAGTTCCATCTTGCGGTGGCTAGCATAGTCAGTTTGGGCACTTGAAATGAAGAAAAGTACAACGTCTGACTTACATTTAAGTCATTTAGCAGACACTCTTATCCAGAGGGTAGTACAGGAGCAATTAGGGTTAAGTGCCTTGCTCAAGGGCACATAAACAGCTTGTTCACCTAGTCAGCTCAGGTATTTGAACCGGCAACCTTTCAGTTACTGGCCCCACGCTCTTAACCGCTAGGCTACAACTTATATCCTATGAAGTTCCTACATATAGGAAGCTAACGTCAAAGGATAATTGGGTTACTCTTTAAATTGGCTATAATCAAATCAAATCAATACGCCAGCGATAAAGTCGTTGCTTTTTCAACATCTTATTGATCGTAGAGTATATTCTACATTCTGATTAGGTCCATGTCCAATCTAGATCACAGGGGGTAAGGCCTTGTCATATGAACTACACTGGGACACTATTCCATGAAGGTGACCCCAAACAGTCAGAACACTTTAGTTCATCTAGTCGGGGCCAACACCGTCAACGCAAGCCAGGGAATTGGGACTTCGAGGGCAAGAGGCTCACGAGTCATGATTTTGATCCAGTCATTCCCGCAATTTGGATCTTAATCTGCGACATTACAGTGCTGGCTTCAACAGAGTCACTATGACATCCGTATCATGTTGCCGTGCATATTTCCTTGGCACGGTAGAGTTGTCTCCTTCTTGATAAATGTAGCAGCAGTCATATCTGTTCTTAGCCTGAACTCAAATGGCATTAGTTTGTAGATTGTGCAATCATAGAGCACAGTATTCTCTCCTGACCTTGTCATTCTGAACTGGTAATAATTCAGCACCATCAATGGAATATTAGGAGGAAAACGCCCATCTTTATGAAATGGCACCCAAACAACTCAAGCAGAGGGTTGAATAGGTTCCCTTAAAACGCAACATGACCTACCGATTGATAGATTATCAATACCTAATATGTTTTATGAATCGATTCTATAGTTGTGTGTTTTTTAAGATGATATCTTTGCTTAGTAAAAAATACAATTTCACAAGAGGGGCACACAAACTTGTTCCATTCAAAGTGCCCATTTGCTTATATGTTTTGTATCTTGGAAATAAAATAAAGCAAACGGCAAAATATAGCTAAAGGTCCATAAAGGAAATATGAGGCCAGACTATTTGTCACAGGACACGTCACACACTACACGACCACAGTAGAACTAACCGCTTCCAAAGCAAGACATGAGACTCTACACCAGGGCTCGCCAGCATTTCAAGTTTTGAGATTCCTTTGTTCAATTTTCATCTTTACTTTTTAATATGTTCCACATTTTTTGCAAAATCTGTAGAACAGGCATGACGGCTATAGGTCTCTCTTTCTGTCACCTCCCTCTCTTCCTTCCCTCTCTGGTGTATTTTTTCTCTGTCTGTTCTCTTTCAACATCCTTGGGAAAACTCGAGCTGGTCGGCTTTCTTTGTCAAAACTGCATAGTTCGACCATCGGTTTTACCCCGCCCACCCTCCCGTCTCACCTCTCTAATCTGTCTCTCTGAATTTGGTTTCTGCCGCAGACATATCGAATTAGCTGAAGACCCGGAGACATTCCTCTCTCCATGCTCCTACTGTATGGATAAGAGCAGAGAAGGGCTTTGATGGAGCACCTGCAAACTGTCAGTTGTTTTTAAAACCTGCTACTGCAGTGCCACGCCCTAAAGTACACGCCTCCATCTGTCTGTCAGCCAGGGCCTTTCATCTGCCGTTGTAACAGCTCCATGGGTGTAAGCTCTTGTCCCTATTGGCCGAAGTAAAGACATTGTTGCGAATGAATGCCTAGCTAGGAGATTTGATTAGCCTATTGGCAGGTTACTCAAGTTGACTACACTAATTTGACTGGCTGATTAACCTGATTGACAGGAATAATCAACCCATGAGAAGTCTGTAAAAGACCAAAACCAAAGTCAGTGTCTCCCAACGAAACGTGATTATTGTATCTATGAAATAAGCTACACCGATCATCCCAATTCCCTTCTACAGTTTTGTGCATTATGTTCTAAAATTCCAAGTAAACTACCTTTGCTGGAACGGCACACAATTTAGCAGTCATTGGCACTGTCCTGGAGATCCCCCAAAAAAGAATGAAACGTTCCCCAAAAAATATTTTACGTCATATTTCTTTCCAGGTAGCTAACCCATGTGCTGTTTCTGATGTTCAATACATTTACATTGCAAATATTATGTTTATCTGTACCCTCTTTTTTGTATGTTATGTATTTAGTCAGTTATATTGTCGTATTTTTTTTTTTGTCTTTGTTTTTTCAACCCCACCCAACCACTTTTAGAACGTTTTCCTTATCTGATATTGTATATGATATTTTTCTCTCTGTGTGTTTTTTTTTCTCTTGTGGCCGTCTTTTGTCGTTGTCGTCATTAAAAGCCCAGGTATCCGCCGATAGTGGACGCCAAGACAACTCCCAGAATAGTACAGCAGACGATGATCATGAGCTTCTTCTGTAAGGGGGGGGAACAAGGCGGTGATGGTGTTAGCAAGACACAGGGAGGCTTGTGATTGTATACATGCTACGGGACAGTTTTACGGTAAGGGACAATATCATTTATCTATACGACACATTAGTGTGTACATTGTGTCCGAAGCTATCACGCCTGTGGAGGTTGGTCGCTTGGTAATCACTGAGGTACTGTGTGAATGCCCAAGAGGAAATGCACTGTACATGAAGAGGTGGTGGATACTATTATTAGAGTGTGTGTGTGAGTGTGTGTGTGTGTGTGTGTACTCTTTAATAATATAGTATGAGGGGGTGGTGGGCATTAACCTTTTGTGGTGGGATTGACTGTGGAGGATGCTGTGCCTATTTTAGTATGTGTGCCTGTGTTTGTTTATACGATGTCATACGTATAGTATGTATATTAGAATGCACAGTATGTATACATCCTCATGTAGGTGGGGGATGTGGGTTGCAGCAAAGTAACAGTGATAAAACATGTGTATGCAAGATATATGCGTTAGCCCTGCTCTACGGAGAGCCTGTGACTTACCTTGCGAGCCTGGCTCTGGTATTTGACAGCCTTCTTGGTGTCAGACACCGCCCGCTCCACAAAGTCCACGGAGTGCTCCACGTTGTACTCAATTCTGTCAATCATCTCTCCCTGTAAACAGCAAAAATCCCCGTCATCAAAATGGAAGCGGACTGAGGAGAATACCTTGTCTATTATCACTTAAAGTCAGCCTCAACCACATTGTATGCATATGTTTCTGCCCCATATTTTATAAGGTTCATGTGTGGTATTGTATTTCTGGTCTTTCGAATCCAAACAAAGCTTCTAGCACAAATATAAGCTGTTTCTATTCATTTTTATTCCAGTTATAAAGTACTGTAAGTGATATTGATGAAGCCACTTAGCATCTAAATGTTGTCTTCCATCTAAAGGATGGATTTTTTTATATTAACAACAGTATTGATACATAAATGAGATGAGCGTAGCTAAGAACCTACGCTTATTCATCACACACAATTGCATATTGTCCACGAGGAAAAGCCCTCAGAGAAAGAGAAGAATTGTCACTCAAAAGCGTTTCCCTCCCTATTGTACTGTGGATGAAATAATCCAACGCCCCCACTCACAAACGCTTTATAGTGCATGAGCTAAACTTAGAAACCATATTTCCCTGTTACCCAGAAGCAATTTCCTAATTTAGGTCGTCCTGATGAGATTCAAAGGCTCTTATTGGATGTCAACGGTAATTTCTTCACAGTGAGAATCGAAAATTGGCAACATAGTATTCTCATATTGTATCTCACATAATGTATAGAGATGCTATGTAATATGAATAAATGTTCTGTAAATATGAAAATATTTGATCATGTAACTTAATTAAGTTAAGTTTTGGGAATAAACTGTCGTATGTTACCAACACATTTAAGACAACAATTCTAGAATATCATCCAGTATTTAAGTGAGGTGTTTTGTCATGCATTTTTAAGGTGCCAGTATTTGCTATACCATTTCAACTTAAGTGCAACCACAATGTACAGCCACAACCCTGAACATACTGCAAAAACCCTTCATTAATTAAAAGATCACTGAACCCTAGCAGCAGAGAGCCGGCTACACTGATGCAACCAGGATGTAAAAAGGCTACAGCTGTAGCCTGAGCTTTTCTGAATGGCTACACAGCATTGCTCAATGGCGTGGAACTAGTTTAGGCAACAGTGTGTTTACTCACAGTCGCAATCTAAACATAGAATGATAACAGGATATTGCATGCAACATTTCTCCTGTCTCAAAGCACAATTACTCAAATATGCATGTGAACCCACACGCCTGATTCTAAATGTCATACGTTCAGATGTCAGCTCCAAATATCTGCCCTGTTCTCAGACAATTGTGTCAAACTGAATCACAGTTGGACAGATTTCATTATGGACGATGTAAGGCACAGTTCGAAGATACATAGAATCTACAATGTTTTCATTTTAACATCACAAAATGACTCTGATGCCATTGGTGCAGAATTAAACCACACCCTTGATATTGGCGTGAGTAGGCCTGATTGTAATCTATTCTGTGCTCAACATAAGGCTAATGGCATAAAACTGGGCTTTCATTAATTCATTAATCTTTAAAAAAACATTTCAAATAAAAACAAAACTTTACCTGGCTCTCGACCAGCATGGCCATGTCCACAAACATGTCGTGCAGCTCACGAATGCTGTTCTCCAGCTTGATGATCTCGGTGTGTCGAGTCTCAATCTCATTCAGGGCCTGCTTGTCTATCTGAGAGTCCATCTTGATCTGAGGACCCAAAACAGAGGGTTGAGAAGGAGACCCGAGGGTGAGGATAGAAGAGGATTTGATGTGTTCTTTTACCCCCTGTAATAATCAACATTCTTCTTCTGTTAAAATTCAAATCAGGACATAGTGGTAGTTTATTGAAAGCAAATGTGACAGATGTAGCGAGTTAGCTATAACTAGCCACACAGGTTATTAGCGTCTGTGGTCCCCATGCCTTCACTGTGGATATATGTCTGCCATGGGGAATGGCCAGGCTCAGGTGTTGTACTCACATCATCGGTGAAAATGGCAAGCTTGCCACTCTCCAGCATATCCTCCAGCTCCTCGTTGGTGGTTGTTCTCCCAGCTGCCGAGCACACACAGGCACACGCACGCACACACACACACACACACACACACGCGCAATGAAATATATTGCCAACAAATGATCATAATGCTTTGCCTGATACACTTAAAGTTTAGTTATTCAAATCAACACATTCCCACCGTTTTAGTGCCAATTTGAGGCACAGCACAGATTCTGGCCAGTAATTAAAAAAGACCATGTATCTCTAACCAGATGTCTAGAATAATCTAGATCAATTTAAAGCTCTAAGGTATCCTAAAATAATTATTCAACATGAAATAATATGAAAGAAAATACAGCTTTTAAATTAAATGTGCGAGCTGAATTACAATGAAGTTATCCCTGTACTATAAGGAAAGTCTTCTGCTTTTGCAAACTACATGACTGTACAACTTATCATTGGCTAATATGTGGTCATATGGGGCCATTCAACCCCCTTGTCTACTTAGTATCGTCTTAATAAACTTCAAATGCATCTATTCTGCTTAGTCTGTCCCAGTCTTTGAAAGATACTGTGTCTGTGCATAATACTAGTTGATGTCTGGATCTCAGATGTCACTATGGCTGTGAGTTGTGTATGAAACGCTTGCCAGTGTCTGTATCTGTGTACTTCAGTATTATCTAATACTTCAGTATTAAAAGGATACTCACTGTCTGTGAATTACAGTCTGTCTCATATGAAGGTCAGTGGGGCTGCCTTGAAAATATCCTTACGTCTGCAAAAACCCATTTTTGTGTCTGCGCTGTTGGTATCAGTGTATATTTAGTAAGAACTCTGGCTATTTCTTGTGTAAGATACTAACGTACCTCCTTCTCAGTCGGTGTAACCCTGTCTGCTGTCAGCATGTGTGTGCATGGCATTAGTCTTGTTGATTTATTACCAATCACAAAATCAATCAACCAATCAATCAATTGGATTGTATTTGTGCAGCCATTTTAACAAAGTAATTGACAAAGAACGCTAAACAAAGTCTGGACCTAACCCACCCTAAAAGAGAGAATCTAGGTTGATAATGTCAATATCCTGTAATGTCTGTGTACTGGATGGTTCTATGCTCTACGAACTGTACTGTACTTGTAAAGTATCGCCATACATAGATACTATATAGAGCAGGGTTCCCCAACTGGTGGCCCACGAACCGAATTTGGCCCGCGGGTGGAATCATTTGGCCCCCCAATGATCCATGATATAGAGTATAGTATTGAATGTCAGTGGTGCATTAACTGTGCCCTATGATGGTGGTGGGCTACAGATACTCACTGATCTCCAGCTGTCTCTGGATACGGTCCTTGCAGCGGTCCCTGTATTTGGACTGCGTGGTGTTGTACTCGGTCATCACCTCTACAAACTTGCGTGACAGCGTCGAGTGCTAACAGGACAGACACAGGGAGATCAGATGGGGGGGTTAGGGAGTGGCCACTGGAGCAAAGAAAATCATAAATAAGGTCGATCAACACCATCTGATAATGTGATGATGCCTAATTGACCATTTGCAGTGCACATCAATCATAGCCTTGATGAAAATGGCAGAAACGCCTTCATATGTATGCACACATGCACCTGAATTCAAATAGTGGCTGCTGCATTAGAGATTTTGCTGATGCTGCAAAGTCAATGACAGTGGCAGTTGAACGTTCCGTCCACCAGAGGGGATCATTGAGTATCACTGAGCCTTGTGCATTGAATTACTGCCGAAAATAATACAGGCAGGGGTCAAAGCAAGGATGGCTCAATTCTGTGTCCTGGAGGGAAGGCCTGATATTCAGCCCAGCTGTGTCTCCTGCTCGGCTTGCCTGAATAACCCACTAACAATGCAGGGCAGAGAATAAGGGAGAGGTACACTCTTAGAAAAGTGCTATCTAGAACTTAAAAGGGTTCTTTTGGCAGTCCCCACAGGAGAACCCTCTGAAGAACCCTTTTCAGTTCCATGTAGAACCCTTTACACAGATGGTTCTACAAGGAACCCAAAATAGTTATAATGTTTGCTATCAACGACTCTGCATATTACCTGGTCATGGTGGGGACCAATACAGAGGTTTTAAACTACTTGATCCAAAGTAAGAACCGCTGTCTTAAAATGATACTTTTTTAAATGTATTTTTTATTACTCTTTGTACAACACATTTTTATATGTTATTTCATCTGCAGTGCAAATGAAGACTGCACACTGCATCAGCAGTAACTATAATTTCCTGGAACAAAAAAAGGTTCTACCTCAAACCAAAAAGGGTTATCTTAAGGGGACAGCCGAAGAACCTTTTTGGAACCCGTTTTTTTAAAAGTGTAGCTATGGTGAGGATGGAAGAGAGGCTGGATTAGTGGCAGTGAGTCAGAGGATCAGGTGGTTGACAGAGTCAAGAGCCTAAAATGACAGATGTCCTTTCTGGCCACCTCTGAAGAACATTGGTTCACAGTGAGATGATCTGAATTTCATATGAATAAACATTTGGGTGGTTTAAAAGAAAACAGTGTCATTTTGAAAAAGGCACAATTCAGTGCACAGCTTGATTGAATGTTTAGGTGGGCTATAGTGAGTATCTAGAGTTGTTCATGTGATATGATATGGGAAATGTCACCTTTGCCATTGTACTTGTATTGGTATAGTGTGGGTTCTGAAATGATTGACAACCTTTGATAATAATTCAAATACTGAGCTATATTATATGCTCAAAAATAGGGGGGATTATTTTATTTTATACTAATACAATTGCTCAGCGAAAGCGATGATTTTGTTTAACAAGTATTTTTTCTTTCTCAAAAAGGTAGGGGTCAAAATGATTGACACCCCTAAATATTATTATAAATATAGTAATCAAAAGTGCAGTATTTGGTCCCATATTCCTAGCACGCCATGACTACACTATGGATAATCCTGAATGAATCGTGAATAATGATGAGTGAGAAAGTCACAGAGGCTCAAAAATCATTCGTACCCCTAAGACCTCTCATCATTACCAATAACAGGGGAGTATAGCATGACTTGGGGGTATGATGTTTGACCCTCTGTAACTTTCTCACTCATCATTATTCACAATTCAATCAGGGTTATCCATAATCATGGTAGCATCCACATTAATGAAGAAGTGTTTAGAAACATTCTCTATTCTTATTTATAATAAAAGTGAGTCCAAAATGACACAATACATTATTTACCATTCATTTCTATTGGGCACAAAATGATCTGAAACACAACCTAAAGGAACTGCAAATGCATCCAACATGTTTGTAGAGTCACAAGTTTGATGTAGTTATTACGTGCTGTAACGTCTGCTTCCAACTCACACTCTCAAAGACGTAGATCCCCTGAACGCAGCTCACTCTCCAGATCAACAATCACCCGAATTCTGATCACCTGTACGTCATTATCACATACTATTTAGTTCAGTTCTTTGCACCCTATCACTGTGAGGTATTGTTTCTTTTGTGACACACTTCTAATCAGAGCTGGTTTTCCCGTAATTTAATCCTCCCGTGTATGATTGTTTTTGCCTGCCTCACTAACGACGCCTTTTTGCCTATTCCCTGCCTGTACCTTAGCCTATCGGATTTCCTGTTATCAACCTATTGCCTGATCTCCCAGACTACATTACTAGCCTTTCCCCTGCCTGTACTGTTGCCTTTTTGGACCCCCTGTGTATGACCTTTTGCCTGCCCCTGGACCCAGCTACCTGCCTCCTCCTGTGGTCCTTTACAAATAAACACCTGCTGCGCCCTGCGCTTGAAACCAGCTCTCTGTCTCCCATCGTGCTCATTACACGTGCTAGGAATATTGGACCAAATACTAAACTTTTGACTACTTTATTAATAAGAATCTTTAGGGGTGTCAATAATTTGAACCCCTACCTTTTAGAGCAATTGTATTAGTATAAAATAATATATTTTCCCAATTTTGAGCATACAATATAGCTTAGTGTTTGAATTATACATTTTATACAGTCATTATTGCTCATCTTTATCAAGGGTGTCAATCATTTCGGACCCCACTGTATGTGAATAATGTTGGTACTGTTGCTGCGTCACTCCTTTTCATACTGCAGGGCAGTGGTGCGGCTTACTTAAAGGTCTCATAGCCCTTTCCTGCAGTCAAATGACTAGTGGCCTCATGGGTGAAATGTTATTCATATTTTTCATTAATTCCTAATTCCTAAACATATATATTTTTTAAACCTGCTGAAAATCTGGTGTGTCTACGTCAAATGGTTTTGTTATTTTTCAGTCTTCTGTGATGTACACTGAACAAAAATATAAAACGCAACACGTAAAGTGTTGGTCCCGTGTTTCATGAGCTGAAATAAAACGCGCAAAAAGCTTATTTTTCTCAAATGTTATGCACAAATTTGTTTACACCCCTATTAGTGAGCATTATAGCATTTGTCAAGATAATCCATCCACCTGACAGGTGTGGCATATCAAGAAGCTGATTAAACAGCATGATCATTACACATTACACAAGGCCGCTCTAAAATGGGCAGTTTATTCACACAACACATTCCTACAGATATGTCAAGTTTTGAGGGAGCGTGCAATTGTCATGAAACACTGCAGGAATATCCACCAGAGCTGTTCCTAGAGAATTCAATGTTCATTTCTCTACCACGTCATTTTAGCGAATTTGGCAGTATGTCTAACAGGCCTCAATTGCAGACCACGTGTAACCACGCCAGCCCAGGACCTCCACATTTGGGTCCTTCACAAGCGGGATCGTCTGAGGGGAGGGGCATGGGTGCTGAGGAGTATTTTAGTCTGTGATAAATCCCTTTTGTAGGAAAAAACGAATTCTGATTGGCTGGGCCTGGCTGACCATTGGGTGGGCCTGGCTCCCTTCCAGGCCCACCAATGGCTGCGCCCCTGCCCATTCATAGATTAGGGCCTAATTTATTTATTTCAATTGACTGATTTCCTTATATGAACTGTAACTCAGCAACTTTATTGAAGTGGTTGCATGTTGTGTTTATATTTTTGATTAGTAAATATACAGCTGAAGTCGGAAGTTTACATACACCATAGCCAAATATATTTAAACTCAGTTTTTCACAATTCCTGACATTTAATCCTAGTAAAAATTCCCTGTTTTAGGTCAGTTAGGATCACCACTTTATTTTAAGAATGTGAATTGTCAGAATAATAGTAGAGAGAATTGTATATTTCAGCTTTTATTTCTTTCATCACATTCCCAGTGGGTCAGAAGTTCACATACACTCAATTAGTATTTGGTAGCATTGTCTTTAAATTGTTTAACTCAGGTCAAACGTTTCAGGTAGCCTTCCACAACCTTCCCACAATAAGTTGGGTGAATTTTGGCCCATTCCTCCTGACAGAGCTGGTGTAACGGAGTCAGGTTTGTAGGCCTCTTTGCTCGCACACACTTTTTCAGTTCTGCCCACACATTTTCTACAGAATTGCGGTCAGGGCTTTGTGATGGCCACTCCAATACCTTGACTTTGTTGTTCTTAAGCCATTTTGCCACAACTTTGGAAGTATGCTTGGGGTCATTGTCCATTTGGAAGACCCATTTGCGACCAAGCTTTAACTTCCTGACTGACGTCTTGAGATGTTGCTCAGTCCCTCCTGCAGAAACCACCCCCACAACATGATGCTGCCAACCCCGTGCTTCACGGTTGGGATGGTATTCTTCGGCTTGCAAGCCTCCCCCTTTTCCCTCCAAACATAACGATGGTCATTATGGCCAAACAGTTCTATTTTTGTTTCATCAGACCAGAGGACATTTCTCCAAAAAGTACGATCTTTCTCCCCATGTGCAGTTGCAAACCGTAGTCTGGCTTTTTTATGGCGGTTTTGGAGCAGTGGCTTCTTCCTTGCTGAGCGGCCTTTCAGGGTATGTCGATATAGGACTCGTTTTACTGTGGATATAGATACTTTTGTACCTGTTTCCTCCAGCATGCTCACAAGGTCCTTTGCTGTTGTTCTGAGATTGATTTGCACTTTTCGCACCAAAGTACGTTCATCTCCAGGAGACAGAACGTGTTTCCTTCCTGAGCGGTCCCATGGTGTTTAAACTTGCGTACTATTGTTTGTACAGATGAACGTGGTACCTTCAGGCATTTGGAAATTGCTCCCAAGGATGAACCAGACTTGTGGAGGTCTACAATTGTTTTTCTGAGGTCTTGGCTGATTTCTTTTGATTTTCCCATGATGTCAAGCAAAGAGGCACTGAGTTTGAAGGTAGGCCTTGAAATACATCCACAAGTACACCTCCAATTGACTCAAATGATGTCAATTAGCCTATCAAAAGCTTCTAAAGCCATGACATAATTTTCTGGAATTTTCCAAGCTGTTTAAAGGCACTGTCAATTTAGTGTATGTAAACTTCTGACCCACTGGAATTGTGATACAGTGAATAATAAGTGAAATAATCTGTCTGCAAACAATTGCTGGAAAAAGTACTTGTGTCATGCACACAGTAGATGTCCTAACCGAATTGCCAAAACTACAGTTTGTTAACAAGAAATTTGTGGAGTAGTTGAAAAATGAGTTTTAATGACTCCAACCTAAGTGTATGTAAACTTCCGACTTCAACTGTATATAAAGTGTAATATTGGGGTGCAAACTCAAAATGTAATACATTTCAACTCTATATCTGACATGGTACAGGTGTCTTCATTTTTAAAGCCCATAACCATGTGTGTGTGAGGTGTATACTTTGGTTTCAAAGTAGATTTGTTTAAACTATCAATAAACACTCTGTGTGACCCTGATTTAGCCCACCGCAGTAAAAGGTTCAAAGAACTCTCCCTCCTGACACAATTGATAACTGTTTGTATTTGAGCAGATTGACAACCTTTCACAATTCCATTCAGAGAATGTGGAGGCGTAATAATTTCACTTCATATTCAAAGAACATACTTTTGGTTTTTGTGTTGCTCTAAAGTTAACCAAGGCTTTTAAATGTGGTCCTATGTGATGGATAATTAGTCCTCATACAGACGTCATAACCTAATGAATCTTTATTTGATAATTAAGCTTCATTCACCATCACCGGTTAATTTGAGAACAACCCAAGGGGGAGGACCTACCACAAGCCAGTGGAACATTTCTCCTAATCTTTAATCGTTCGTTTTTAAGCACATTTCTCACATGGCTTTTCTAAAACTCTTGATATATGCCAAGTTGTTTAATCTTAAAAGTACATTTGAATATATCTTTCATAGGGCCTTTCTTAGGTGCTACATAATTACTTACTTCATCCTTGAAATGACATGATCAATTTAACACATTTTCTGTCATGACAAAAGATAAATGGATGTCAATGAGCTTTTACATTCATCGGTGCATGACGGTCCATGGTCATGAAGGCCTTAGGAATTCCCGCTTCATAGGGGTATCCCTTAAGTCTCCTACTATATGAAGATTTATACTCTAGGCCTAATTGGTGGTATTCTGGGTAGGCATCAGACCACATGGTACAATAACAATATAGCTTTAAATCCAGACCTGTATTCAAATAGTATTTGTTTTCGTTTCTTTTTCAAAGCCAAGTCCGCAAAAGTGTAGTTGGCAGAAGGTTAAAGTGGTGGTGAAGCCATGTATTCTCCTTCTTTATGATACATCAGCAGCAGCTTTATGTTTGATCAACACCTTTTTTGGTACTTGGCATCTCCTCAGTGGATGTGCAGCAGATAGAGTGAATGACTCACCTGTGTCTTACGAATTCGCAGGTCTGCGGATGATCTGTTCAGCCCCTCCTCCTGCTCAATGCTCTGCTCGATTGCTGCGAAAGAGGCAAGAAAATTGTGAGAAATAAACAACGGAACCGCCAAACAAACAGAAAGGAGATTCCCCATCTTCCGCTGAACTTCAGTCAGTTACCTCTCCATCAGAGTCTGGTACTATAGCTAGCATGCTAATATGCTAACATTACGCCATCTTGGGTGGAGCAACGAGTACTGTATGTCATGTCACTCATTGTGCTAATGCTACAATTACAAATTGGCCCAGGCCTAATGATACAATTCTACTATTTTACAACAGTTTTGTAAAAAAGGCATTTTACTTAACAAGTCATCATACAGTACCAAACCCGATAGGGAGAATTCAGACCCGAGTTATGCGCGTAAATGGAACTTAATCTCTTTTTATGCACTTTTCTCTCTAGGCGTTATCGTGACCTTGAACATAAGCATGAGGTAAAGTATGTGCCAGCCAGCTATTTGTTTGGGGTGGAGATCATAGAACTGGGGGTGTGGCAGAGGTGTGTCTACCGATACGCTGTTTTCGGACCTTGACTTAATTCCCTCATAATTCCACCACCTTCACGCGCAAAGAAATCATTAATAAGGTCGAGCAAACTGTCAGTTCCAAGTGGAAAAATATCTACTTTACGATAGAAATAACACCAATCTCCATGTACTGTCATTTAGAAACTTATAAGAGCTATTGATAAGAAATAGGTAAATTAATAATCAGTTTGGATACGGGGATTATAAATATACAGTGCCTTAAGTATTCACACCCCTTGAATTATTCCACATTTTGTTGTGTTACAAGCCTGAATTCCCACAATACCCATAATGAAGTGAAAACATTAAGTGAAATCATGTTTTTAAGACATTTGTGCTCATTGATTTAAAATTAAATAATGAAATATCTAATTTACATAAGTATTCACACTGCTGAGTCAATACTTTGTAGAACCACCTTTGGGTGAGTCTCTAAGAGCTTTCCACAGCTGGATTGTGCAATGTAAGCACATTATTCTTTTCAAAATTCTTCAAGCTCTGTCAAATTGGTTGTTGATCATTGCTATACAACCATTTTCAAGTCTTGCCATAGATTTTCAAGCCGATTTAAGTCAAAACTGTGTCTAGGCAACTGAAGAACATTCAATGTCACCCTTAAAGAAAGAAACACATGATTTCACATGTGGAAAATCACATGATTTCACAGGAAACTTCATGTGTGAAATCATGTGAAAACCTGTGTTCATGGAAC
Organism: Salvelinus namaycush; assembly: GCF_016432855.1. Classification (NCBI taxonomy): domain Eukaryota; kingdom Metazoa; phylum Chordata; class Actinopteri; order Salmoniformes; family Salmonidae; genus Salvelinus; species Salvelinus namaycush. The sequence goes on along the minus strand of NC_052347.1, from coordinate 4,525,001 downwards.
ACTTCACCTGTGATCACATTTTCACGTGTAGTTTCATGTTATCACAGGTTGCTTTACATGTTGTCACGTTATCACATTAACTTCACACAAGATCACATATGATCACATGAAAATGTGCTTTTGTAGCACTTCACTTATGTTCACGTGAAATGTATGTGGTTTTTCCGTTAGGGCCTCTTGGTAAGCAACTCCAGTGTGTATTTGGCCTTATGTTTTAGGTTATTATCCTGCTGAAAGGTGGATTTATCTCACAGTAGTGTTGGAAAGGAGACTGAACTAGGTTTCCTCAATGATTTTGCATGTGCTTAGCTCTATTCTGTTTCTTTTTATCCTAAAAAATTCCTCGTCCTTGCAGATGACAAGCATACCCATAACGTGATGCAGCCACCACCATTCTTGAAAATATGAAGAGTGGTACTGTACTCAGATTTGCCCTAAACATAATACTTTGTATTCAGGACAAAAAGTACATTTCTTTGCCACATTTTTTGCAGGATTACTTTAGTACCTTATTGCAAACAGGATGCATGTTTTGGAATATTTTTGTTCTGTACAGGCTTCCTTCTTTTCACTCTGTCATTTATGTTAGTTTTGTGGAGTAACTACAATGTTGTTGATCCATCATCAGTTATCTCCTATCACAGCAATTAAACTCTGTAACTGTTTTCAAATCACCATTGGCTTCATGGTGAAATCCGTGAGCGGTTTCCTTCCTCTCTGGCAACTGATTTAGGAAGGGTGCCTGTATCTTTGTAGTGAGTGGGTATATTGAAACACCATCCAAAGTGTAAAAATGTATAACTGCACCATGCTCAAAGGGATATTCAACGTCTGCTTTTTTTTACCCATCTACCAATATGTGCACTTCTTTGCGAACCATAGGAAAACCTCACTGGTCTTTGTGGTTGAATTTGTGCTTGGAATTCACTACTCGACCCTTACAAATAATTGTATTTGTGGGGTACAGAGATGGGGTAGTCATTTAAAAATAATTTTATTTGACTTGTTAAGCACATTTTTAGTCCTGAACTTAATTAGACTTGCCAGAACAAAAGGTTTGAATGCTTATTGACTCAAGACATTTGCGCTTTTAACTTGATTGTAAACATTTCTAAAAACACAATTCCACTTTGACATTATGGGTATTGTGTGTAGATCAGTGACACACAATCTGAATTTAATCCATTTCAAATTCAGGCTGTAAACACAACAAAATGTGGAAAAATTCAAGGGGCGTGAATACTTTCTGAAGGCACTGTAGGCTATTTTCAAAACGAGAAGTTGCTTTCAAGGGGCAGTCACTCTTTAAATCAAAATGCGTCAAAAAGGAATAGATTTCCTAAGTATGAATCCGTAGTGTGTTGCTGACCACAAACCAAACATTATTTTCCAGTTGTGTTCTAAATGTGATGTAACGATGTAAAATGCCCTCGGTGCATTTGATTTGGATCGACAAAACAGAGAAATAGCAGGATTTTGGGATGTCAAATAGTCCGCTTATGACATACCATCTCCTTTTGAACAAATGCAATGTTCCCAAAACTATAAAACATTGATAAAAAACAACACATTTGGGGTATTCTGCCAAGCCCCTTTTAAATAGAGGCAATGTCCTTAAAAAGCTTTTGGAAAAAAAGATAATTCCTGATACTTACTTATGGACAAATGTTGGGTTTCTCACAACTACGAGATAATGTGATTCCCAATATAATCTATTGTGTACTGTATGTGATTATTCATCGTTTTACATTGGTGTTCTCTCTGTGACCTTCCCCAAGAGCATTTCCGAGAACAATAAAGAGAAAATGGAGAAATAAAAGAATGTCAAACAAAAGCACCAGATGTAAGGACCTATTATATCACCCATAGTATAACATTTGCATTTGTGAATCATCTATGTAGGTTTTATAAGGGCTTCATTAAGCTTCATAAGATTGTCAATGTAACTGCGCAACCCCTCCTCACAATATCTCCCACCTCTTAACCTCTTTTAGGCTCCCGAGTGGCGCAGCGGTTTAAGGCACTGCATCTCAGTGCTAGAGGTGTCACTACAGACCCTGATTCGATCCCGGGCTGTATCATAACTGGCCGTGATCAGGAGTCCCATAGAGCGGTGCACAATTGGCCCAGCATCGTTCGGGTTAGGGGAGGGTTTGGCCGGGGTAGGCCATCATTGTAAAATAAGAATTTGTTCTTAACTGACTTGCCTAGTTAAATAAAGGTTAAATAAATAAAATTCAAATAAATATTCCAGATTAATTGTCTTACCATATGGCGCATACTCTTCCTGTATTTTTTCTTTATGACTACTGTGCGCCCTGGTCAAAGACACAGTGCTCCGCTGGTGTCTCAATAAGCTAGGCCCACTTTGAACCCACCTTAGATCAATAACAAAGGAGATTTCCATATTGCTGATTGGATGCTTTGTTGCTGCTGCATGGTGCCCAGACGCCAATGTCCCATCACCGTTCATTACCTTTGATAGAGGAAGCCCTCTCTCAGCAGCAAAGTCTTTTGTGATGAAATTTAGAAGAAACAACCAGATGAGTGGGAGTCTTCCAGATTATTGGACTAAAATAAAGAACGAAGCTAGAGGAATGCGACTCAGCGCCTTTGAGTGAGGGATTTCCTATCTGGCTTCAGAGGGAGCTTATACTTCAAAGGAGATTAGTCTAAAACTCCTACTGGTATTTGAATTCACGCCCCAAAATCAGACCTCTTGTGCACGTTGGTATAGTATCTTAGTGGTGGTCTATCAGCAGCAAGTGGGTTGGACACTGAGATGTTTGAGATGTTAGAGATGTTTAACTCGTGGTGCTTCAGGTATTTTGATATCAACTACATATAATAAGTATGATTTGTTTTAGTTTGTGTCTCTGAAATGATCGATTTTATGTTATGTATTCTTGACCTATCTTCGGTCGTGTATCTTGTGTAGTGCACCTGTGGTAATGTGGATAATGCAGGGAATCTATAGCGTATTTACCCACAGCATCTGTAGGTCATACAATATCTATCCATGATGGTTTCCCTATCGTTGCATAACATCCTGATCAATCTAGAGAACCTACCGTACAGTTGAGTATCTACAGTTGAAGTCGGAAGTTTACATACACTTAGGTTGGATTCATTAAAACTCGTTTTTCAACCACAAATTTCTTGTTAACAAACTATATATTTTTTTACCAAGTCAATTAGTACATCTACTTTGTGCATGACACAAGTAATTTTTCCAACAATTGTTGACAGAGATTATTTAGCTTATAATTCACTGTATCACAATTCCAGTGGGTCAAAAGCTGACATACACTAAGTTGACTGTGCCTTTAAACAGCTTGGAAAATTCCAGAAAATTATGTCATGGCTTTAGAAGCTTCTAATAGGCTAATTGACATCATTTGAGTCAATTGGAGGTGTACCTCTGGATGTATTTCAAGGCCTACCTTCAAACTCAGTGCCTCTTTGCTTGACATCATGGGAAAATCAAAAGAAATCAGCCAAGACCTCAGAAAAACAATTGTAGACCTCCACAAGTCTGGTTCATCCTTGGGAGCAATTTCCAAATGCCTGAAGGTACCACGTTCATCGGTTCAAACAATAGTATGCAAGTATAAACACCATGGGACCACACAGCCGTCATACTGCTCAGGAAGGCGACGCGTTCTGTCTCCTAGAGATGAACGTACTTTGGTGCAAAAAGTGCAAATCAATCCCAGAACAACAGCAAAGGACCTTGTGAAGATGCTGGAGGAAACAGGTACAAAAGCATCTATATCCACAGTAAAATGAGTCCTATATCGACATAACCTGAAAGGCCGCTCAGAAAGGAAGAAGCCATTGCTCCAAAACCGGCATAAAAAAGCCATACTACGGTTTGCAACTGCACATGGGGAGAAAGATCGTACTTTTTGGAGAAATGTCCTCTGGTCTGATGAAACAAAAATAGAACTGTTTGGCCATAATGACCATCGTTATGTTTGGAGGAAAAAGGGGGAAGCTTGCAAGGCGAAGAACACCATCCCAACCGTGAAGCACGGGGTGGCAGCATCATGTTGTGGGTGTGCTTTGCTGCAGGAGGGACTGGTGCACTTCACAAAATAGATGGCATCATGAGGCAGGAAAATTATGTGGATATATTGAAGCAACATCTCAAGACATCAGTCAGGAAGTTAAAGCTTGGTCGCAAATGGGTCTTCCAAATGGACAATGACCCCAAGCATACTTCCAAAGTTGTGGCAAAATGGCTTAAGGACAACAAACTTAAGGTATTGGAGATGCCATCACAAAGCCCTGACCTCAATCCTATAGAAAATGTGTGGGCAGAACTGAAAAAGCGTGTGTGAGCAAGGAGGCCTACAAACCTGACTCCGTTACACCAGCTCTGTCAGGAGGAATGGGTCAAAATTCACCCAACTTATTGTGGGAAGCTTGTGGAAGGCTACCCGAAACGTTTGACCCGAGTTAAACAATTTAAAGGCAATGCTACCAAATACTAATTGAGTGTACGTAAACTTCTGACCCACTGGGAATGTGATGAAAGAAATAAAAGCTGAAATAAATCCTTCTCTCTACTATTATTCTGACAATTCACATTCTTAAAATAAAGTGGTGATCCTAACTGACCTAAGACAGGGAATTTTACTTGGATTAATTGTCAGGAATTGTGAAAAACTGAGTTTAAATGTATTTGGCTAAGGTGTATGTAAACTTCCGACTTCAACTGTATCTACAGTGGTGGATCTACGGTTGGTCGGCTACCTAGCTACAGTATAACAGCGCTCCCCGGGGAGGCACTTCCTCTGGCTTGCTGCCTACTGCCTTTTCATTTTTCACTGTGTCATGACTCAGCTGATTTGCATAATAATGCCAAGGGGGGTCTCCTTAATGTGGTCTTAAACAAGAGGCTTACCTGTCTTTCAGTAAATATCAACACTCTACATGGCTGGTTGAAAGGTCATTGATCATTGTTGTTCTGTTGGTTAAACACTTTGTCTGACTGGATGAGACAGGAGCTGCTTCTCTCTCCCGGACTGCAAAGCTACCGCATGACATAATGTATAAGGACCCCGAGTAGTAGCATAACGTAGCGTAGCGTAGCGGTCGCCTGTAAACCTGAGGCGATCTTTCACACGAGGTCTGATGGAAAATGTTGCATTTTTGGAGCACAGTGTATAATGCACTTGGCATTCAATTCATCTGAATGTTATTACCTTTTCTGTACTGATGCTGGTTTAATGCACGATTCAGTGTATTTGGAGTCTGAAGAGGTTGCTTCTTAGTTTACAAACTAGACTGGTGAGCAACTGTAAATGGTAGTTCTTACATTGTAAAATAATACTTATCAATAAAATGCTATTGAATCATATGAGGCACAAGAAAGTATTCCTAAGAAGAACGCAAAGCCTTACAATATAAATTGCTAGTCCTATTACAGTTTTTAAAGGGCATTTTTAAATTCTCACTTTATTAGTTATTAGGAAATGGTGAGCAAAGCAACATATTTCACCTAGATCCAGGCGTCAACTGATATGCGACCTGGCATGCTGCCAGTCTGAGGGCAGAGGCTGGAGGCAGAAGGCGTTTGGATGACAAGAGTGATGTCAGCTCCATTGCGGCTTTGTTTTTTACAATATGCCCCTTGGGGGATCACCAGAGACAACCTATTTTCTACAGCAAAACCCCCAGAAGTATATTCTCTGTTCTCTACTGTACACATAAACTAGGCAGCTGACGAGCTGATGTAAATACCAAATGATTTGCATATATTCATGTGTTCACAGTGGGTAGGGTTGAAATGTATAGTAATGCTACTGTAAAAAAAAGATATCATTTGAGTCAACTGACAAATTCGGCAGTTTTTTCTGTGTAACGTCGAATCAAAGAGTACCCAAGATTTTTGATGGCTCTCTGTTTTGATCTTTAACTTCCTACTCAATTATATTATAAATCTACCACATGAGAGAGACTATTGTATTAACAAACGTTATCACGGATACGTTTCAAACAAACACATACTTGCAAGACTGCAGTATGATCTGTATATTCAACGTATGCAAATATTTGTCTGTATGTTCGAGATACGGATGGAAAATTAAAACATGAAAAGCAGATCCCTGTTCTTAAAGGTCAAAAACAGACAGACCTTGTGGGGATTGCAATTATAGACCGATATCTACCATCAACGCTGTTTTCATTGTGCATGTGCATTTGCATATGCGAGTGTGAATTGGATGTGTGTTGGGGCGAATGGTTGGATGGAACTCCCAGATAGATGAATTCACTGCTCGACCGCAGCAATGTCCTTGAACCATCATGGCTTGAATTGTTAACTGTCAATCCAGTTAACATTAGCCGCCTCAGCTTTGCTCTTCGCTATAATTCTCCCCTCATTAAAAATACAATTGTTGTAGATGATGCTCTGACCCCAATTGACTCTTGTCCTTAACAAAAGTCCCCGAGATGCCCATTTGACGTTATTGCAGGGGGCCACTAGATGTAGCAAATATCGTCATTTTTGTTCATCGTAACCATTTTGTTTTAGGATGTTGGGCCTGAAATCATGGGGACTCCATTGAGGACATTGTCTTGTGTTTTTATTTGCGCTATAGACGTCTGCTGTGTTGCCTTTACATAAATGGCTTCTTTGGCTTTATCTGACCATCAGTGTTCGAGTCAGGTAATCTAATGAAGCAAGTGTTCTGGCTCTGAGCAAGTGTTTAAGTAGCGAGTTCAGTATGAAAATGGAAAAGATAAATAGGGTAGGTTTGACATCATTTCCTTCATAGCCAAGAGGTAATCTTGTGTTCAACATCTAGCGTGGACAACTTAACCCCGTGCGGTATTGGTTGACATGGTGTTTTTCTGGCACAGTGTTTTCCAGTGTTTCACACAGCATTTTCCATTTTCATGTTATATTACCTTTTAATTTTGAGCGAACTTTATTGGCTGTCTTCTTGATGTCAGCTGTGAGGTCCTCCAACTCCTGCTTGGTCTCTGAGATACAGAAAGAGAGACAGAATTATGCCATGCTCAACATTGTGTTCCATATTATACCATTATGGCAACAATATTCAGTTATCACAGTTCCCAACCTGTGTCAATCACAATACCACTGATAAAACAACTTAGGTTGTCAGCAAATGAATGTATTGTATGCGAGTGATATTGCAAATTTTCTCATGTATGTATAACAGTGTGCAAACATACTAGTGGGTGAATGAAAAGTGGTATTGTATGTGAAAATCAGTTTATTATCTAGACAAAGAATATGGGATTGTGTAGGTTGGAGTGGATGAGTGTGTGTGACAGTGTTTAAGCCTGTGTGTGTGTGTGTGTGTGTGTGTGTGTGTGTGTGTGTGTGTGTGTGTGTGTGTGTGTGTGTGTGTGTGTGTGTATGTGTGTGTGTGTGTGTGTCTGTGTGTGTGTGTGTGTGTGTGCGTGCCTGTGTGCATGCGAGTGTGTGTGTGTGTGTGTGCGTGGGTGCGTGCGTGCGTGCATGTGTGCGTGCGAGTGTATTTGTGTGTGTGGGACTCAGCTGCAGTGTTTGGGCTGATTTATTACCGCTGCAGTGCCATTCATTCAGTCACTGGAAACCAGCTCAGCCCTTTCTGTCTCTCCTCTCCTCTCCTCTCCTCTCCTCTCCTCTCCTCTCCTCTCCTCTCCTCTCCTCTCCTCTCCTCTCCTCTCCTCTCCTCTCCTCTTCCTCTCTCCTCTCTCCTCTCCCTCTCTCCATCTCCCTCTCTCCTCTCCCTCTCTCCTCTCTCCTCTCTCCTCTCTCCTCTCTCCTCTCTCTCCCTCCCTCCCTCCCTCCCTCCCACATACTTCACTTCCTACCTCACTCTCTCCTTCCTTCGCCACCTGTAATTCCCTCAATCCCTCCCTTCTCTCTCACCCACCTCCGCAAACACCCCAACCCTCTCATCTAGTCTAGTGCAAAAGTCTGTTTTCCAGAGCACTCCACTAACAAGAGGACTATCTCCTAACACATCATTAACTGGTAATAGAAACTCATATGCATAATTTGTTTATCTACAACAAATGTATAACGTCTACCCATGATTATAGATAACTAATGAGTTAATTGCCGGCATGTTTCTCTCGTGTTGTAATTTGGCTGTCGGCTCATTAAGATAGTTTGTGCGTTACCTAAGATAAGAGTTTTCACAAGAGTGCAGCACCTACATCCGCTGGTTAATCTTAAAACATGTGCCCTGTAGCCTCGTACTTCATGAATCATAAAGAAACATATCTAATTCTGACGCTAGGAAGTACACTCTTGTAAAAAAAAAAAAGGTGCTATCTAGAACCTAAAAGGGTTATTCGGCTGTCCCCATAGGAGAACCCTTTGAAGAACCCTTTTTGGTTCCAGGTAGAACCGTTTTGGTTCCATGTAGAGGGCTCTACATTGAACCCAAAAGGGTTCTACCTGGAACCAAAAAGGGTTCTACCTGTAACCAAAAAGGGTTCTCCTATGGGGAGAGCTGAAGAACCGTTTTGAAACCTTTTTTTATAAGAGTGTAGTTTAGCAATATTGAGAGCCGGAAAGGTTTAAAATAAATCATTCAACACACTAAAATAATATCATTTCAAATCTAATTTTGTGGTAGAAAAGGATATTCATCATGCACAACAGTAAGCTACTACAATGATACAGTATTCTACCACTGCTCTTCAGCGTTATTATATGCATTGAAATGTAGGGACTGTTCTGTCCATCACAAGTAAGTCAATGATATATTTACAGGAACATTAGGATAACCAGTCATTTGCATACAGACAACACAGAAAGGTCAATTACCTTTCAAAGTACTGTATCAGCAAGGAAAGCCATTTGTAGTTTTGTGATATTTGTTCGGGGTATATTTAGAGTCAATTAGTGCAAATTAACCTGGGCACGTTTTAGGTGCTATCAACAAACCAATCAGATGCTAACAAGCTCCTGTCTGGTACTTAATAGGTTAACACTGGATGCCTTGATTGTTGGGTTGTGTTGTGTTTTGAATACTGTGCTGTTTTTTCTGAGATTATGTCCAAATGTTAGTGTATTTAAGGTGTCCGGTAGCTACTCCATGCCTCTGCATTTGACCTGTCTATCGATTATCCGAAAGCAAAAAGGGTCCTATGTCACTGACCTGGCAACTCATATTTGCACACAACGACACCTCCTTGTGGGTCAATACTGTTGTCTGGGACTAGCATCCGTGATCTATATTTCAAGACACAAGAGCTAGCTACAACACAAAGCCATTTCAGTTGAAAGATTTAGCTTTTGGCCTCTAAGAAAACCCCCTGAACCCTTACCTATGAGGCCTTTACCTTTAAGACCATTTCCTGAAAGGCTCTTTCCTATAAGACCCTTACCTTTAAGACCCTTACCTTTAAGACCCTTACCTTTAAGACCCTTACCTTTAAGACCCTTTCCTATAAGGCTCTTTCCTATAAGGCCTTTACCTTTAAGACCCTTACCTTTAAGACCCTTTCCTATAAGACCCTTACCTTTAAGACCCTTACCTTTAAGACCCTTACCTTTAAGGCTCTTTCCTATAAGGCCTTTACCTTTAAGACCCTTACCTATAAGACCCTTACCTTTAAGACCCTTTCCTATAAGGCTCTTTCCTATAAGGCCTTTACCTTTAAGACCCTTACCTTTAAGACCCTTTCCTATAAGGCTCTTTCCTATAAGGCCTTTACCTTTAAGACCCTTACCTATAAGACCCTTACCTTTAAGACCCTTACCTTTAAGACCCTTTCCTATAAGGCTCTTTCCTATAAGGCCTTTACCTTTAAGACCCTTACCTTTAAGACCCTTTCCTATAAGGCCTTTACCTTTAAGACCCTTTCCTGAAAGGCCCTTTCCTATAAGGCCTTTACCGATAAGGCATTTTATATGTGTAAGTGTAACTGCATATAGACTACAACTAAATAGCTTACTAAATAAGTTGGTTGCCGTGTATTGCCTTCTGTTGACGGGTCCTCCCTGTCCTTGTGTTCACCCTGTGTGTGACGTGATAAGTGAATTCTGTGCTAACTCAAATGGAGTGATTCCTCAGGATTTCACTATACATTATGGAGATGCCCTTCGGCCATGATTGGAGAGAGGCATGAGATTTAAACATGTTCCGTTGCTAAGTCCAAGAATGATTGTTCCTTGTACGATTCACATTTCATTTGAAAATAGCAAAGTGTGACAGTGCAATCTGAATAACTACAGGCTACAGCGTTGGGTTTCCAAGTGATGATAACTGAAGATGATTTTTCTACACAGATTTCTTCAGTAAACAACTACACTTCCCAGCATGCATTATTCAAGGAAGTACACTGGAATGCATTTTGTATCATCCACTGACTACCAAACATTATTTGGAATGCCTTGACTAGCAAACATGAGAGAGGCCAAATTGAAGCTTTTGGTTCATTTTGAGGACATAAATGTAAGATTAAGCTAGCATACATGAATATAATAAAAAACAACAGAAACAGAAATATGCCGGCAATTCTGTAGGGACAACATACATACTGTCTGAGTTGGAATATTTAATATAATCAATAATAACAGTGAATCTAAAGATATTATGTTTATGTGAATATATGTAAGCAATGATCTTCCTACTTAGACGCTTTAGTCGCAAAGAAATGTTCCAAATGACCAGATTCCCCACATTTATCACATAAAGAAATCAGACAACATACACACACATAGCATAGCAACCACATACTTACTAGTTAAACCACCTGGGTAGATAACTAGTAACCAGTTAGCTCACTCACAAAAACTGAACTCCAACAACAAGTCCCCTGGAGCAAGTCCTTCATGAAGCATGCATCACAAGAAAAAAAAGGAGGGGAAATGGGGGAAAAAAGGAAGGAAAAACAGACAGACAGAAAAAGACAGAAACAGTCCAACAACATTACATAAGATAAAACATGCATGTGTAGAAATTGAAATCAAATATTGAAATCATAAGGCAAAAAAAATTGTATGCAAAAACACATTGAGGAGCTACAATAAAAGTGATTGGGCAATGAAAGGGATGTGAACGTGTGAGAAAAGGACATGAAATCTGAAGGATTCCGTGATGACGGTACAGTAGGTATTGTGCCACTGCCTGCCCTGAGACTCTGGGTTAACCCAGACTAGAGGTTGTCTGACAAGGTCTAACATTAGCAATGAAACATTCATTCACTCCAGTTGAGTCACAAGCAGCCTGGGTCACTGTGAACTCTAAAGAACACACTACACTCATCTCCTAACAACTGCACGGTCCTACAGCAGCACGGCAACAATGAAGGGGCCATTTTCTGAAACGTCTTTCACTGTACGTTCTTGACTGATTGATTGTGGCATCTTTTGGGCCCTATTGGGGTTTTGACAAAATGCCAGACAGTCATAAGGGCCTAAAAGCAGTGGTTGAAGGTTAACAGGATTGGATTTCAATCAAATTATTGGAGAAAATACCATAGTATTTAAATATTTACACACATCTTCATGTCTGTTTTAGACCATACTCAAAAGTGTTATCCATGGTAATACCTTAGTGCTCTTTCTTTTTTTTGAAGCCTGCCTCCAAACAACTTCATTTCATGTTAGGGCAAATGTATGTGTTGTCTTCATTGACCGTAAGATGAAAATGTGTTATAATAATGATAATATTGTCACAATAAACACAAAAAAAACTTTTCATTGAGTATTCAGTGAGTGTGGTGGTGAACCCTCGTCAACCAGTGGGTGGAGTCCCACCCTTGCATATTAATTTGTTGAGTCGTGTGTGTTGGCCGGGTGTGACTCAGTAAGAGATGAGTGGGTGGGGTCACATTCACTGAGTGCGTGGGTGGAGTATCTCCCACAGGTATATAGCCAGGGTCACACACACACTTAAACCAATCTGTCTCTGCTATCCTCAGGCCCTTACTTACTCCCCCTCACACAGACCTGAAAGGATTTGACACCAATACTAAACCGGAAAGCAATATTGAATTGTCTGGCATATCACTTCTACCTGTCCTGTCAGTGCTGCAAGGTGGAGTCCATGAGGACTGAGGGAAAGCAGTATGGAACTGGTATGGAATTGGGCCCCGTCTTAAAAGTATCCATTCCGGCTCATGGATGTGGCTCGTGGGCACCGAGACTTACTTTCGTCAGGGTTGGGCGCTGCCAGGATGGCGCTATGCTGCTTCTTGACCTGCTCCACATCTTCTGACAGCTTATCTATACAGACTCGGATCTCTTCCACCTGCACAGGGGGTGAGAAGGAGGGGGCAGAGGCAACATACATGAGGGCTTAATTCTTATACTCTTTAAACGAGTGTACTGTCAAATGGCCATGGTCTAAGGGGCTTTTCCGTTCTAGTAATTATATTTCTATGGAATTGACCAACCACGGCCACCCATGGAGAGGATGTGTGTATAGTGTGGGAGAGCTGAGGCCTCTGAACCTCATCATGGACAGGATTACCTCACACACTCAATCATCGACTGACATGACGACCCAATGGAAGCACTTTCTGATGGGTGGGAGAGCAGGGGAATCTGCATAAGACCACATAAGTCAATTACTGACTGATAATTATCATCTCTGCTAGTTTAGGGTTTGGAGGCTTGATTCTTAGCCATCGTTGGGGGAATTTAGGAATGTTATTTAGTCTAAATGGTTTTCATACTGAGACATCACAGCGAAACCTCTTTACATACATACATACATACACCGGCAATAACGTCTGCTAAACACGTGCATGTGACAAATAAAATGTGATTTGATTTTTAATACCTTATTGCAGTATTAGCTATATATCGTCACTCGTTGTGGATCAATATCTCTATCTAACATTTGTATGATACAAGATGGCCACTGTTTTAATGGTGGGTGTTCAAACTCCTCCAACCCCACAGAATGTGCAGAGGCGCCTGCAGATAATGCATTTCCAAGAACTTCGGACTGTCCCCTGAAATCCTGTGCAAAGTCAGACTCAGCAGCCTAACCACACGTTCTGTATTCATTCCACCTCTCCATCTGAATGGGTTATGTAATCCAATTCCCAATACAGACGTGTCAAAGGCAGATACAGACGTGTCAAAGTCCCCCTATTCTTGTGGATATGCGGATACTTTTGCAATGACTGTATGGATATGAGCATATATATGTGCTCTGCATTCCTATCCATTCTCTTCTCCATTATTAATAGCTCTTCCTATTGTTCAATGACAATGGCTCGTGAGCTACTTCCTCAACGAAGTAGCTCACAACGAAACGATTATAGTGAATCATTGTTTAGCCCAGATTGAGCCAATTCCCCTTCCCCCTATAGTGTTCACTTAATAGTTTTAAGAGGAAAGCTTTGTAAAGCAGACAGATTCGTTTTCATTAGGCCAGAGGAGTTGAGCCACGGCCCATAAGGTAGTGAGGAGCACAGCTAAACCAGGCTCAACGACTGCACCCTGCCTGCAGCAGCAGCAGAGCTCTTTAAAGGCAGGTGTCCTCAATCCCAGCTAGCCCCCCAGGGCCCCACTAACAGTGTCTACCTGGTCTTCCAGGCTTGATAAGATGCCTATCAAAAGACAAAGACCAGAGTTGGGGCTTTTGTTTGCGATTCATGGTGCTGTGTTGCAGATAACTGGGTATCTGTTCAAGGTTTTTGCTTTAAAAGCCTTTCCAAAGAGAGAAAACAATTCCTGGAGGGGTCTTACACAAAAAAATGAACTACTTGAAATGTTAAGCCACAGATTGTTTGTACTCCCATAAATGCTGGGACATTCTGTAGCCGTATTGTCAGACATCCAGGGTGTTAATGTCTTCGTCAAGACTTAATTAACACTCAGCGATAAAGAGTTCTGGCAGCATCTCCCAAGTATAAAATATACCTCCACTGATAGAGTTGATGGATTCACTGCAGTCTTATTATGGTAGGAAGGAAAGAAAGGTCACTACTCAATTTTGGCATAGTAGGCAAAATAAATCACAAGAAACCCAGGGGGAGGGACTTAAAAGCTATTACATCCTCCGTAACTTGGTCTTTCAGTAGCTTTTCGCCATTGGATCATCAGTTAGTACGCAAATCATTCCGATTTCTTGTGTTTGAACACACCAAACATAACGTCGCTCTATTTGCATATCCTGCCCCTTCTCCGTTTCCTGTCATAGCATGTTCCTTGTTGCATAGGAGGAATGTGGAAAGAAATGATGCTTAAGCCCTTTCAATTTTGAAAGATAAAGCTGAAGGGAACATGACCTGGAGGTAATGTAGCCAGTAGGCCTATTTTATTTTCTTGTTTTTACATGATGTGGCCTGATGGCCCCCATTATAATATGGCATTAATAACACTGCACTTGGAAACACAAGTAAATGGGTAACACGTAGAACAGTAACACCTTAACTTTAGAGATATGGCACTTATATAAGGCATTTGCTACCAGTTAATTGCCAATTATGACCTTATGGCATTATGCATAGACCTTAATTAGTAATTTGCCCCCTTTTATTAAATATGACCTGCAGACGTGTGGATACAAGAAACTACCAGGTTAAGTTTGTAATAATAGTTATTAGGATATTTCGCAGCATGTATTGCAGTTGTTTTGTTGCACTGACCTGTTCAAAGAACTCATCCATGAAATGATCCCGGTCAACCTGGACAACTTCTTCATCATCATCGCTGTCCTTAGCCTGAAACAGAACAAATGAAAAACAAAATCAGTCCCCCATGCACTACACTGGCATATCGCTATTTATTGTTGATTGCGTATTTGTGACCTGTGCAAACCGCAGATAACACAGTACCACACTTGGCTATAGATCTCTCCTAACTGTTGGAAGGGTAAGGAGTAAGGATGGAAGGGTAAGGGGTAGAGAATAAAAAGGAAAACCCTTGTATCCATACTGCTTGGTGACATGCATGGCAGCCATTTTAGATAAAGCTACAAAAAAGGCTTTGAAATATGTGTGTTATATTTGCGCTGTCACTTCAAACAGTTCATGATATGAAAGGAATGACCCTTGAAGGGAGTGACCCTCAGCGTCTTAGAGCGATGCGGGCTGTGTAAACTGTAAACTGACCTCAACAGGGTCAAGGACTAAGAGACAGTGAGAAAGAGAGGCTGTATACGAAGGTGTTGAAAATGGCAGGAGAATCGATGGAACACCTTACATTTGCGCTAAAATAATAAAGATGTGTCCTCGGCTTCTTGTCGCGCTTAGCGTTGATGAATTGCCAGAGGCCCATGGAGAGGGCCTGAGGTGTGTAGTGTTGGCAAGGTGGAGCGTGGGCCGTCTGCCATAGGGCAGCACACAGCTCATTCTGTTGCTGATATTAGGGGCACTAGAAATTATACACCCAACAAAAAAGGCAATAGATAGGCCAGAGATAGATCACCGTGTGTGTATGATCAAATTGATGAACTGTTTAGGCAACAGCTTAATGGGTATTTTGCCTATTTGCGCCAGAGAAGGGCATAGTATTTATGTTCAATAAACAGACAAGCAATAACAGCAAGCAGCAGTTAGATCTAGGGCTCTATTTAATCCGTAGTGCTGAAGAGCTGTGCAATAGCGCGACAGACATTAAAAGGCAATGTTCCCGCGTTAGCGGAGACTGCATTCACAGTAAACGCTACATATGTCGGCTCAATCGGAAATTACCCATACATTTCAATTACGCTATAACGCTGAACCTCAGCGATGTGGATTGAATCGAGCCCCTAGAGTGTCTTGTGATCTAATGGCAGCCATGTTGAATCACATTGTGAGGGGGAGAAGGGTTGACAAATCCATTTCACCTGGGGAAAAACAACAAACCGACAACAACAAACCGAAGTCCACAACAGAAGGACAGTCATTGCTGAACAGCTTAGTCATAAACGCAGCTAGTGGACAGCTATCTATAACTGTTGGCAAACAGAGAAATCTACAAAATGGCAGCCCTATACTTGGGCACACTCTAGTTAACCTTTTCCCTTCACTCTCCATTGCTTCCTGTATGTCTTCTGGCCAGAAAAAAGACAGGAGATTTAAGTCCTCTAAATCGCATCTCATGCCAAAACATACAGCAGCAGACAAGTGTGTCGGGGAGGCAACGTTTTTTCATAGGCGCATATGGGAGGGAGAAATAGCTCCAAGGCAGAGGCTGGATGCGTTGGGAGGCCTAGTCGAGTTGCTGAGTGTTGAACTTGAGCGCTGGCTCCCTGATTGTAACGGACAGTTAACTATGTCTCCAGCTGTTGGGGCTGGCTTTGCCTTGGTTAGGGTTTGAAACATTTCCCTCCAGTCCCCACCTCTAACTAGCTAGCTCCACCTCGAGGCTGTGCAGTTCATGTTCCTGCCCTCTGTGCCCTCAGATGACAGTCACCCACTCTGCCTTGTATGGTATGATGAGAGACGGTTCCTGGTTGGATCACTCACTGTCCAATTTAATGTGATGCTAGTGTATATGGGGTGTGTGACAAAGGATTAATATGACTTCAGTGCATGGAGCTTTGATATTGATACACACTGCAGTTCTTGGAGGACATGGCACCATTTAGCCACTTTGCTGTTGTTATGTTTGTTCCTCTTACCTCGTTGTATAGATTTTTTGTCATTTAAATGCTTTTCTGAAAAACATGTCACGACATGCCATTTTGTTAATTTTTTGCTCCATTTAAGCACATAATAGAGAATATAATGTGTTGAGTTTTCACAGTAGCTTTCAGGCTAATGAGCGGTGACTCACATTCGTGCTAACATTCACACAGGCAATATCAATGACCTACCATATTCATATCAATTTCTAGCAATTATTTTCTGAAGCATTTAGTACCAGCTCCATTTAAATGGCCATAGCTATGCAAAAAAAATGCTGTGATTATTTGATTAAATGACATGTTGCTCAAATTTGGGTTAATGAGTAATTGGTTTCAGATCTCCATATGATCATCGAAGAGAAAGATATATAGAATGTTCAATCAGAATAAACATCCGACAGGTTTCCACAGAGAACAGCAATTCTGACAGACTCGTCTGAATCAGTTTAGGTTCCCTTGGTTTTTATCAAAGGCTACAGATCTGGAGCTGTGGTTCATCTGTGTGGTCCGTGTCATTCAAAAGGCCAAGGACTGGAGCATGTTGGAGTAAGATATGAACACGACTGATTGTGTACAATCAAGTGACTGTGGTCATACATGCATTGTGTTGTCCTCCAAGCGTTCATTGTAAAAGTGTCACGCCCTGATCTGTTTCACCTGTCCTTGTCCTTGTGCTTGTCTCCACCCCCCTCCAGGTGTCACCCATCTTCCCCATTATCCACTGGGTACTTATACCTGTGTTCTCTGTTTGTCTGTTGCCAGTTTGTCTTGTTTGTCAAGTCAACCAGCGTTTTGTCTCAGCTCCTGCTTTTCCCCAGTCTCTTTTTCTCGCCCTGGTTTTGACCCTTGCCTGTCCTGACTCTGAGCCTGTCTGCCTGACCATTCTGCCTGCCCCTGACCCTGAGCCTGCCTGGCATCCTGTTCCTTTGCCCCTACTCTGGATTACCGACCACTGCCTGACCTGATCCTGAGCCTGCCTGCCATCCTGTTCCTTTGCCCCTACTCTGGATTACCGACCACTGCCTGACCTGATCCTGAGCCTGCCTGCCATCCTGTACCATTCCCCCACAACTCTGGATTATCGACCCCTGCCTGCCTTGACCTGTCGTTTGCCTGCCCCTGTTGCTGTAATAAACATTTTTTACTTCAACACAGTCTCCATTTGGGTCTTACCTGAAACGTGATAAAAAAGGGTGTGGTTACAACAGACAATCAATCAAAGTATTGATTATAATAGGCATACAGATACCACCAATCTGGATAATGCGGTAGATGTTTTTATAGGTGTAAAGTAGCAAGTAAAAACCATATAGCAGACATAGTAATATACTATGCTTGGGATATAACTGCAGTGTTGCAAGTCAATTATTTATTTGATAAGAGATAGTGGCCTATTCCTAGATACTTTCCAATTAAGATAACTGACGCAGATTGAACATTTTAATCCATGTTGAAACTACCAAAAACTTTACCATTACTTTCAGGGAACCCCCAATGGTTTGTTCACGATCAACTGCTCAGATTTCCTCCTTCCCAGAGCTGAAATTGTCTATGTATTATTCATGGGAATGATGGAACAGCTTCTGCTGCATATTGCCCAGCCCACCATCTCCATGGCTGCCTGACTGTTACACTGCACAGATGCACACAATCTTAGCTGGGCTTATTTCATTTAGATCATGATGTTGTAAGAGGTATCAATGTCTGTCAAATTCTAAGCATATAGCCTACACCTACGTATTGCACAAAAGGTGCATGTTTTTAAACTAAACAAAACGTGCCATTTCTTGTACAGTGCATTTGGAAAGTATTCAGACCCCTTGACTTTTTCCACATTTTGTTACGTTACAGCCGTATTCTATTTTTTCTATCATCAGTCTACACAAAATACGCAATAATGACAAAGAAAAAACTGGTTTTTAGAAATGTTTTAAAATATATCAAATAAACTGAAATATTACATAAGTATTCAGATGCTTTACTCACTACTTTGTTGAAGCGACTTTGGCAGTGATTACAGCCTTAAGTCTTCTTGGGAATGCCTCTACAAGCTTGGCACACCCGTATTTGGGGAGTTTCTCCCATTCATCCCTGCAGATCTTCACAAGCTCTGTCAGGTTGGATGAGATGTTCATTCGGGCTCAAGTCCGGCCTCTGGCTGGGCCACTCAAGGATATTCAGAAACTTGTCCCGAAGCCACTCCTGCATTGTCTTGGCTGTGTGCTTAGGGTCGTTGTCCTGTTGGAAGATGAACCTTCGCCCCAGTCTGAGGTCCTGAGTGCTCTGGAGCAGGTTTTCATCAAGGATCGCTCTGTACTTTGCTCCGTTCATCTTTCCCTCGATCCTGACTAGTCTCCCAGAAACATCCCCACAGCATGATGCTGCCACCACCATGCTTCACCATAGGAATGGTGCCAGATTTCCTCCAGAAGCAACGCTTGGCATTCAGGTCAAAGAGTTCAATCTTGGTTTCATCAGACCAGAGAATCTTGTTTCTCATGGCCTGAGAGTCCTTTAGGTGCCTTTTGGCAAACTCCAAGCAGGCTGTCATGTGCCTTTTACTGAGGAGTGGCTTCTGTCTGGCCACTCTACCATAAAGGCCTGATTGGTGGAGTGCTGCAGAGATGGTTGTCCTTCTGGAAGGTTCTTCCATCTCCACAGAGGATCTCTAGAGCTCTGTCAGAGGGACCATCAGGTTCACCTCCCTGACCATGGCTCTTCTCCCCCGATTGCTCAGTTTGGCCAGCTCTAGGAAGAGTCTTGGTGGTTCCGAACTTCTTCAATTTTAGAATGATGGAGGCCACTGCGTTCTTGGGGACCTTCAATGCTTCAGAAATGTTTTGGTACCCTTCCCCAGATCTGTGCCTCGACACAATCCTGTCTCGGAGCTGTATGGACAATTACTTCAACCTCACGGCTTGGTTTTTGCTCTGACCTGTCAACTGCGGGACCTTATATAGACAGGTGTGTGCCTTTCCAAATCATGTCCAATTAATTGAATTTACCACAGGTAGACTCCAAGCAAGTTGTAGAAACATCTCGAGGATGATCAATGGAAACAGGATGCACAAGAGCAACATTTTGAGTCTCATAGCAAAGGGTCTGAATACGTATGTAAATAAGGAATTTCTGTTTTTCATTTTAGCAACCATTTACATTTACATTTTAAGTCATTTAGCAGACGCTCTTATCCAGAGCGACTTACATTTTTAACCTTTTTTATTTAACTAGGCAAGTCAGTTAAGAACAAACTCTTATTTTCAATGACGGCCTAGGAACAGTGGGTTAACTGCCTTGTTCAGGGGCAGAACGACAGATTTGTACCTTGTCAGCTCGGGGACTTGAACTTGCAACCTTTCGGTTACTAGCCCAACGCTCTAACCACTAGGCTACCCTGCCGCCCCATAGTTTCTAAAAACCTGTTTTTACTTTTTCTGAGTAGATTGATGAGGGAAAATTGTTATTTAATCAAATTTAGAATAAAGGTGTAACAAAACAAAATGTGTAAAAAGGGAAGGGGTCTGAATACTTTCTGAATGCACCGTATATGGTAAGCCACAAACAAATATGCATAAGCACACACACTTGCTGTATCACACAAAAGCATGTTGGCATTATTTGAAAAGGCAAACACACATAAATGGATAAATGCACCTTAATCCTGATATGTGACAGAGATTAAGTGAGAAATATATATTTCCGGACTTTAAAAATATAAATTGTGATCGCAGAAAAATCTAATATGACAAGTAGCTTCGATTGTAAAAGAGTCAGGTAACAACAAAGATATTCAGAATATCCAAGATAGCTGACCTCTTCAGAGATTCAATGTCTTCTCATATTTCACAATGTCAGTGTTGTATTACAATTTGGAGTAATAGGGGTCTGTGTTAGTGTTGTATTACAACGTGGATCTCTTATCACATTAGCACACTTACCTACACACTAACACAGACCCCTTCTAAATCAATACAGCTATAAATAGCTGCGCTTGAATAGCTACATTTGTTTGCTAGCTATCACCCTACACCACTATGCATTGTTTGAGTATGTGTGCGTGCATACGTGGTGGCTTTATACTATGTGTTTAGCCAAGAAAAGAGGAGGATACCAATCATGCTTTTCACCCAGGGGTGTAGAATAGTCCTCTAGGACTGCAGTGCTGCAGGTTTTCCATTTCGCCCTTGCCCATAATTGATCAGTTAATGTCACTGATTGCCCAGAGAGTCCACACACCTAGTAACACAGGTCTAAATCAGCCACTGATTAAAAAAAGCAAGAATGAAAACCAGCAGCCATTGCAGCCCTTCATGACTCAAGGTCAGGCAGCACCTCTGTTTGAACCCATAACAATTATTAATTAAATATGGCAAATGTTATGCAGAAGTATTATGTTACGATGTGAGTAGCATATGTACCTCATTCACCCCCTGGTGTCACTACAAGGTAGATATAATCTGCAATCACTACTTTTGACGCCTACCTAAAGTCAGACAGAAAGCACCCAACATGTGAATTAAAATGTGTAGTGAAACGAGCAGCAGGGCTAATGCTAACTCGTCGCTAGCTCTGTTGCCATGTGCCTCTGAGGGGATCCTCATCACAAGCTGCAGCTATGTCGGCTAGGCTACAGCTATCTCATCTTGAACTGGTCAGCATTTTTACATTTCCTATGTGTGTTGTCTACTCTCTGTAGCTATATTTGGCTGTTTTCTTCCTTTACTCCTCCCAGGCCCTCCCAGCACTCCACCTGCATCCGGTTTCACCCGACGGGGGAATGGCAGCCTCTCTAGCCCTTGCTTGCCAATGGGCAAATTAAGCTAGTTTACAGCTCATGTCTTCCATATGAGAGGCATGTGCATACTAATGAAAAGGGGCCAAGGAGCAAAACATTCCATGACAACAGATATCCATGAGGAGAGAGAGCATGTCAAATCAAATCAAATTTTATTTGTCACATACACATGGTTAGCAGATGTTAATGCGAGTGTAGCGCAAATGCTTGTGCTTCTAGTTCCGACAATGCAGTAATAACCAACGAGTAATCTAACCTAACAATTCCACAACTACTACCTTATACACACAAGTGTAAAGGGATAAAGAATATGTACATTACATTTAAGTCATTTAGCAGACGCTCTTATCCAGAGCAACTTACAAATTGGTGCATTCACCTTATGATATCCACACATGGTATTGCATTTTTATTTTTTTTATTTTATTTAACTAGGCAAGTCAGTTAAGAACAAATTCTTATTTTCAATGACGGCCTAGGAACAGTGGGTTAACTGCCTGTTCAGGGGCAGAACGACAGATTTGTACCTTGTCAGCTCAGGGATTTGAACTTGCAACCTTTCGGTTACTAGTCCAACGCTCTAACCACTAGGCTACCCTGCCGCCCCACGTACATAAAGATATATGAATGAGTGATGGTACAGAACGGCATAGGCAAGATGCAGTAGATGGTATAGAGTACAGTATATACATATGAGATGAGTAATGTAGGGTATATAAACATAAAGTGGCATAGTTCAAAGTGGATAGTGATACATGTATTACATAAAGATGGCAAGATGCAGTAGATGATATAGAGTACAGTATATACATATACATATGAGATGAGTAATGTAGGGTATGTAAACATTATATTAAGTGGCATTGTTTAAAGTGGCTAGTGATAAATTTTTACATAAATTTCCATCAATTCCCCTTATTAAAGTGGCTGGAGTTGAGTCAGTATGTTGGTAGCGGCCACTAAATGTTAGTGGTGGCTGTTTAACAGTCTGATGGCCTTGAGATAGAAGCTGTTTTTCAGTCTCTCGGTCCCTGCTTTGATGCACCTGTACTGACCTCGCCTTCTGGATGATAGCGGGGTGAACAGGCAGTTGCTCGGGTGGTTGTTGTCCTTGATGATCTTTATGGCCGTCCTGTGACATCGGGTGGTGTAGGTGTCCTGGAGGGCCCCCGGTGATGCATTGTGCAGACCTCACTACCCTCTGGAGAGCCTTACGGTTGTGGGCGGAGCAGTTGCCGTACCAGGCGGTGATACAGCCCGACAGGATGCTCTCGATTGTGCATCTATAGAAGTTTGTGAGTGCTTTTGGTGACAAGCCGAATTTCTTCAGCCTCCTGAGGTTGAAGAGGCGCTGCTGCGCCTTCTTCACAACGCTGTCTGTGTGGGTGGACCAATTCAGTTTGTCCGTGATGTGTACACCGAGGAACTTAAAACTTACTACCCTCTCCACTACTGTCCCGTCGATGTGGATAGGGGGGTGCTCCCTCTGCTGTTTCCTGAAGTCCACAATCATCTCCTTTGTTTTGTTGACGTTGAGTGTGAGGTTATTTTCCTGACACCACACTCCGAGGGCCCTCACCTCCGTCTCGTCGTTGTTGGTAATCAAGCCTACCACTGTAGTGTCGTCCGCAAACTTGATGATTGAGTTGGAGGCGTGCATGGCCACGCAGTCGTGGGTGAACAGGGAGTACAGGAGAGGGCTCAGAACGCACCCTTGTGGGGCCCCAGCGTTGAGGATCAGCGGGTGGAGATGTTGTTACCTACCCTCACCAACTGGGGGCGGCCCGTCAGGAAGTCCAGTACCCAGTTGCACAGGGCCGGGTCGAGACCCAGGGTCTCGAGCTTGATGACGAGTTTGGAGGGTACTATGGTGTTAAATGCTGAGCTGTAGTCGATGAACAGCATTCTCACATAGGTATTCCTCTTGTCCAGATGGGTTAGGGCAGTTTGCAGTGTGGTTGCGATTGCGTCGTCTGTGGACCTATTGGGTCGGTAAGCAAATTGGAGTGGGTCTAGGGTGTCAGGTAGGGTGGAGGTGATATGGTCCTTGACTAGTCTCTCAAAGCACTTCATGATGACGGAAGTGAGTGCTACGGGGCGGTAGTCATTTAGCTCAGTTACCTTAGCTTTCTTGGGAACAGGAACAATGGTGGCCCTCTTGAAGCATGTGGGAACAGCAGACTGGGATAAGGATTGATTGAATATGTCCGTAAACACACCAGCCAGCTGGTCTGCGCATGCTCTGAGGACGTGGCTGGGAATGCCGTCTGGGCCTGCAGCCTTGTGAGGGTTAACACGTTTAAATGTTTTACTCACCTCAGACTAAATAAAACGTTATTTAGTCTGTCTGGGAGCAAGACATCCTGGTCCGCGACGGGGCTGGTTTTCTTTTTGTAATCCGTGATTGACTGTAGACCCTGCCACATACCTCTTGTGTCTGACCTGTTGAATTGCGACTCTACTTTGTCTCTATACTGGCACTTAGCTTGTTTGATTGCCTTGCGGAGAGAATAGCTACACTGTTTGTATTCGGTCATGTTTCCGGTCACCTTGCCCTGGTTAAAAGCAGTGGTTCGCGCTTTCAGTTTCACGCGAATGCTGCCATCAATCCACGGTTTCTGGTTTGGGAATGTTTTAATCGTTGCTGTGGGTATTATGTCACCGATGCACTTTCTAATGAACTCGCTCACCGAATCAGCGTATTCGTCAATGTTGTTGTTGGACGCAATGCGGAACATATCCCAATCCACGTGATCGAAGCAGTCTTGAAGCATGGAGTCAGATTGGTCGGACCAGCGTTGAACAGACCTGAGCGCTGGAGCTTCTTGTTTTAGTTTCTGTTTGTAGGCTGGAAGCAACAAAATGGAGTCGTGGTCAGCTTCTCCGAAAGGAGGGCAGGGGAGGGCCTTATATGCGTCGCGGAAGTTAGAATAACAATGATCCAGGGTTTTGCCAGCCCTGGTAGCACAATCGATATGCTGATAGAATTTAGGGAGTTTTGTTTTCAGATTAGCCTTGTTAAAATCGCCAGCTACGATGAATGCAGCCTCAGGGTGTGTGGTTTCCAGTTTACATAGAGTCAGATAAAGTTCGTTCAGGGCCATCGATGTGTCTGCTTGGGGGGGAATATATACGGCTGTGATTATAATCGAAGAGAATTCCCTTGGTAGATAATGCGGTCGACATTTGATTGTGAGGAATTCTAAGTCAGGTGAACAGAATGACTTGAGTTCCTGTATGTTGTTATGATCACACCACGTCTCGTTAATAATAAGGCATACCCCCCCCGCCCCTCTTCTTACCAGAAAGATGTTTGTTTCTGTCGGCGCGATGCGTGAAGAAACCAGCTGGCTGCACCGACTCCGTTAGCGTCTCTCGAGTGAGCCTGTCACGTTCCTGACCTGTTTTCCTTTGTCTTGTATTTATTTTAGTTGGTCAGGGCGTGAGTTGGGTGGGTTTGTCTATGGTTGATTTTCTATGTTGGGATTTTTGTGTTCGGCCTGGTATGATTCTCAATCAGAGGCAGCTGTCAATCGTTGTCCCTGATTGAGAATCATACTTAGGCAGACTGGGTTTCACGTGTGTTTTGTGGGTGTTTGTTTCCGTGTTTGTGTTTTTCACCACACGGTACTGTATCGGTTTTCTGCTCTTCGTTTATTTGTTTTTGTATTTTCAGTGTTCAGTTTCGTTTTATTAAATCATCATGAGCACTAACCACTCCGCGTATTGGTCCGATCCTTCTCGCCTCTCCTCGTCCGAGGAGGAGGAATATGACTACCGTTACAGAAACACCCACCAACAAAGGACCAAGCGGAGTGGAAAAGGGCAGCGACAGCAGCAACAGAAGACACAGGACTCGTGGACTTGGGAAGAGATCCTGGACGGCAAAGGACCCTGGGTTCAGCCAGGGGAATATCGCCGTCCCAAGGCGGAGTTGGAGGCAGCGAAGGCAGAGAGGCGCTGGTATGAGGAGGCAGCGCGGCGACGCGGTTGGGAGCCCGAGAGTCAGACCCAAAAATTTCTTGGGGGGGGGGCACACGCGGAGTGTGGCAAAGCCGGGTAGGATACCTGAGCCAACTCCCCGTGCTTACCGTGGAGTGAGAGGGCGTCGTACTGGTCAGACACCGTGTTATGCGGTAAAGTACGCGTGCTTAGTCCAGTGCGGGCTATTCCACCTCGCCGCACTGGTAGGGCTAGGTTGGGCATCGAGCCGGGTGTCATGAAGCCGGCCCAACGCATCTGGCCTCCAGTGCGTCTCCTCGGGCCGGCGTACATGGCACCAGCCTTACAAATGGTGTCCCCGGTTCGCCAGCATAGCTCAGTGCGGGCTATTCCACCTCGCCGCACTGGCAGGGCTACGGGGATCATTCAACCTGGTAAGGTTGGGCAGGCTCGGTGCTCAAGAGCGCGTGTCCTCCTTCACGGTCCGGTATACCCGGTGCCACCTCCACGTACCAGTCCTCCGGTGGCAGCCCCCCGCACCAGGCTGTCTCTCCGGGTTCTCTCCCCAGTTGCTCCCACCTGTCCAGCGCTGTCAGAGCATTCCTCTTCTCCAGCGCAGCCAGAGTCTCTCATCTGCCCAGCACTGTCTGAGCTGCCTGCCTGCACAGCACCGTCAGAGCTGTCCGTCTGTCCCGAGCCGTCAGAGCTGTCCGTCTGTCCCGAGCCGTCAGAGCTGTCCGTCTGTCCCGAGCCGTCAGAGCTGCCCGTCTGTCCCGAGCCGTCAGAGCTGCCCGTCTGTCCCGAGCCGTCAGAGCCATCCGCCAGACAGGAGCAGCCAGAGCCTTCCGCCAGACAGGAGCAGCCAGAGCCTTCCGCCAGACAGGAGCAGCCAGAGCCTTCCGCCAGACAGGAGCAGCCAGAGCCTTCTGCCAGACAGGAGCAGCCAGAGCCTTCCGCCAGACAGGAGCAGCCAGAGCCTTCCGCCAGCCATGAGCAGACAGAGCCGTCAGCCAGCCAGGATCCGCCAGAGCCAGCCAGCCAGGATCCGCCAGAGCCAGCCAGCCAGGATCCGCCCCTCAGTCCGGAGCTGCCCCTCAGTCCGGAGCTGCCCCTCAGTCCGGAGCTGCCCCTCAGTCCGGAGCTGCCCCTCAGTCCGGTGCTGCCCCTCAGTCCGGTGCTGCCCCTCAGTCCGGTGCTGCCCCTCAGTCCGGAGCTGCCCCTTAGTCCGGTGCTGCATATATGGAGGGTGGCCATTGGGAGGAGGTCACGGAAGCGGGGATTGACTATGGTGGGGTGGGGACCACGACCAGCGCCAGAGCCGCCACCGTGGACAGACGCCCACCCAGACCCTCCCCTAGAGTTTATGGTGGTGCGCCCGGAGTTCGCACCTTAAGGGGGGGTTCTGTCACGTTCCTGACCTATTTTCCTTTGTCTTGTATTTATTTTAGTTGGTCAGGGCGTGAGTTGGGTGGGTTTGTCTATGGTTGATTTTCTATGTTGGGATTTTTGTGTTCGGCCTGGTATGATTCTCAATCAGAGGCAGCTGTCAATCGTTGTCCCTGATTCGTCGTTGTTTAGGGTCGCCGGCTGGGATCTGATCCATTGTACTGGGTGGAAGGCAAAACACAGGATCCGCTTCAGGAGAGTCACATTCCTGGTTGTAATGATAGTGAGTTGACGTTGCTCTTATATTCAGTAGTTCCTCCCGACTGTATGTAATGAAACCTAAGATTACCTGGGGCACCAATGTAAGAAATAACACGTAAAAAAACAAAATACTGCATAGTTTCCTAGGAACGCGAAGAGAGGCGGCCATCTCTGTTGGCGCCGGAAGTTACGTAGATAGGTGTGAATAGTTGCATATATGAGCAGGTAAATCTGCTAGGACTATGTTTAATGGAATGGAGTTTAGATGGAATTCAACTGACGATAGGAATGTGACTACAATAGTGCATAACATGTCTGGGCTGCAGAGATAAGGTTTGAGAAAGGTTTGCTGCAGTAACATCAGAATTCAAATCTTTAGATTGTGTTACAACTGGTACCAGATAGATCAACCTAGTATTCAATATTCATATGGACAACAATGGTACAATGTAGACACTGGTTTGTTTGAAAGGTTTTTGAGGAAATGAAATGCTAATTATTTAGCAGAGAATAGACATCAAAAGATGCTGTGAGAGAAGGTATGGTTGAATACGGTTGGTGGAATCAGATGGGGTTCCAGAACAATCCACAGAAATGCAGTCATACACAGTTTGGCATAGCCAATGTACCTACCTAGTGTACCGCTCACTTGCTTGTGGCAATGAATTGTTGTAACAGCTGGACTAACAAAAACATCACGCTAGCATTCAGGTTACACTGGACAGGCTAAATTGCTAGACTGGTTAATCAGGGCTCGAACCGAATCATATTTAATCTAATGTTAAGTAGGGACTATAGCTAATGTAGAGCTTATAGCTAAACCTAACTCCAGACAACCTACTCTTCACTGTACACACTATTCTGAGTTACAACAAGCAGCAAAAAGGATTTGACAGTAATGTAATGGATGCACAGTACTTCCACCATTTCCCTCCCTTCAGATATACCAGAACATTCAAAAACACATTTATTGCTAGGTGTGAATGCGACCTCATAGTGTTCAGAGCAGTACATAAAGCATTGTACATCTGGGAGATAGGCCTCTTGAGGGCACCACAGGGAAATGCTGGTGTGTCGCTCTGAGCAATGTAGGGCAGGCCTAATACACCTGCCATGTGAGTCTCAGTTAGTCTGGCTATAGAATATAGAACAGTACACGGTTCTAAACTGTTTAGGGATCTAAAAAGTCGCCCTAGTTAAGTGTGTGTACTCTGCATGTGATCCAAAGACATACATAATCGCATTTCAACTGGGTAACCCACATGAAGAGGCCCTGTCTGTGTCCCACTCACCCCCTTTAAGTAGCCAGCCCCGTCCAGATGCATGCCAGAGACTCACGACACAATGAAACTATTAACGACCACAAAGCTAGCCGTGGGGGTT
Source organism: Salvelinus namaycush (assembly GCF_016432855.1). Classification (NCBI taxonomy): domain Eukaryota; kingdom Metazoa; phylum Chordata; class Actinopteri; order Salmoniformes; family Salmonidae; genus Salvelinus; species Salvelinus namaycush. Next base: position 4,496,684 of record NC_052347.1, on the reverse strand, counting down.
ATCTGCTCGCAGACTGTAGCACACCTTTTTAAGTAGTTCATTCACTATATTCATGGAGATAGAACGCTAGGAAGGAAGCATGCATTCGAATGTTGTATCTCTGGATGTCGTGTAAAAAAAGAAAAAGCTAGCCTTCAATGAAAATGTAGTCATTTAAAAACCTTCAATAGGCCTATCCTTCCCACCAGAGAAATGACTATGTACTGTACAGTATGTTGTACTACAGGAAATGTTACCCTTATTGGGCACTATAGTGATACTAAAGGCAAATCATCTGAAATGTACACTAAAACATTTTAAAACAGTACAATTAATTACCTCCAAATACTTCTGTGTACTAAATGATCCTCGCCTCATTAGAACAACACTACAAATTTGGGCCGTACCTGAACGCTGAAACATGTACACCATCTCACTCGCTATTACATAAGCAAATATTGAATTTATCGCTTATTCATCAAGCCGTTGACAGCCTAACCAGCTGTTTTGGATCTAGTGGCAGGGGAGCGTCCCTCTATTTATATTCTTTTATTGGTAGAGGAGAAGGGAAGTTACAATGCCGCTGTCCATGGAATCACATGAAGCTATGACATCGGCCCTGCGGTAAAAATGTCTACATAAAAAATAACATGCATTACCACTCTCTGCTTTGCTTTTGTGAGTGGATGGATGACTGGATGGATGAGTGGATGGATGACTGGATGGATGAGTGGATGGATGACCGGATGGATGACTGGATGGATGACTGGATGGATGACTGGATGGATGGGGGAAGATATTATGGATGCATAGAATGTGAGTATTATGTATGTGTGTACCTTTGATGTGTATGTACGTGTGTAAATGTGTAGCCTCGTAAGTGTATATTTATGTGGATGTGTGTGGATGTGCATCCGTATGAAGTGTTATTCACAAAACTCTAGTCTGGATCTCTGCGATTGCCTAAACACACAAGTATTGATTATCTCCCAAAAACACACACCCTAGAGAAAACAGCCAAAGCACATTTGAAATGCAGAATCATATTCTTGCAACGTTCTTGAAAACCATTTGAAACTGAAGGCTCGCAAAATGATCATATTGAGTGAATCATATTCAATTTGATCCATTCAGCAGCTTAAAAAACAACTGAGACCCAGTTGAGGTTTTATGGGAGATATTGCAGCAAACAGCGTCCGCGATCGCCTGCTAGCCTGCGGACAGCATTGGATCCACCAGGAATAACGTGTGTAGCATCCAGACAGCTAACAAACAGTGTACCAGTTCAACCACAGAGGACGGATGCATACTGCTGCGATCCCTGCTGCTGATGCTATAACAAATGGGCTGCTGGGAGGACGGATGGATTGATAGGGCCCATGTATGTGCAGATGCTTGGTCATACAGCTTATAAACCTATTTGTGCAAATGTGTACACATGTGTACATGAGTGTGTTCATGTGCATATTAATTGGATTAATTTGACGGACTGCACTTTGACAGCTAAAGCCCTGCGGCAAAGATGGAGCTATGGTGTGGAGTGTGGAGGAGGAGGAGCAGAGGGGATGGGATGAGAGAGATAGTGAGGCAGAATGTGAGAGATAGAGAGAAAGGGTCAAGAGAAAAGAGAGAGCCGCTGTGGGGGAGGGGACAGAGGAGAGCGAGAGAGAGAGAGAGAGAGTGGGGGATGGGAGGAAGAGGGAGGGTGAGATCCAGGGAGAGAGAGAAGGAGAGGGAGACGGAGAGAGGGAGGGAGGGAGGGAGGGAGGGAGAGAAATTGGGAAAGGGTGGGGGAGGGGAAGAGGAGAGAGTCTGCAGCTAGCTAACACACATGATGCAGGTTAAACAGCATCTGTTACCACCTACAAAAAAATCTCATTGCTCCCAGCACAGTGGATCAAACAGCCATTGTGACCCAACCAGGGGTCGCCCATTCCATATGTCACCCCACCCCCAACACCATCCCTATGTGATCCACGCCACACAACTCTCTGTCAGGGAGAGTTACATAAGCCTGGGTGACCTCAGGTGTGAGGGTGAATACAATGTCATGAGAGCCTTGCCCAACCCTTAGTCCATCTGTGCTGGGAGTGGAAGAAGCCATCGGAGGGAGAGAGAACGAGACACCCCCTGTCCACCATTACTGCCCGTCTTTGGGGCCTGGTAACAACATTAATGTCCCAATGTAGTACACAGGGGTTAGGGTTAGACTTGGGGGGGGGGTTGAGTGGTGGCAGCAGAGGTAGAGGGCATGGAGAGGGGAGCGATTAAATAAAGACGCCCTGATGTATACACACGTCAACCATCATCCACTTCATGTCCATCTTCTGTCAATCCATGTTTCGCTTTCCCACTTCCAGGGCTATGAAAAGCATTGATTGTCAGTGTCCATGTTCCTTTATCAGCCGTCATTCTGATGCTTTAAGGGGGCTAAGGGAGAAAATGGAAGCGAGCCATCTTTTTTTATGGCTCATAATGAAGGGGGGATGGAGGAGGGAATGTTTAGATAGAAATAGATGCTGTGGCTTCCAGACTGACTCAGCGAAAAACTCAGGGGAGTGTCTTAAGTGAAGTAACAAACAAGGCAAGGATGTGAGGCTAGGCTCCAGTAGAGAGACACAGGTTTCGACCGGATTCTTCTCTCTTCTCCCGAAGTGTGCACTTGCACACTCACCATGGTGGAAACTCCCTCCAGTCTACGCTTACACCACTCTAATGCTTTTAAATCCATGACAGGAAGTGCACATGCTGGGAGAAGTGTGGAGAATCTGGACACACTTCCTTAATTCATAAATACGATGCACAGTCATATCAACCGCTCTTCCCAGAGTATTTTACACTGTAAGATACTCATCCACTGCACTGCACTGTGCATCCCCCAAAAATCTATAATTAGTGAGAAATGGGAAAGTATTCATCTTATATTTAAGCAATAAGGCTTGAGGGGGTGTGGTATATGGCCAATATATCATGGCTAAGGGCTGTTCTTAAGCACGATGCAACGTGGAGTGCCTGGATAAAGCCATTAGCCATGGTATATTGGCAATACACACAATATATACAAAAGTATGTGGGCAGCTCTTCAAATTAGGGGATTGGGCTATATCAGCCACACCTGTTGCTGACAGGTGTATAAAATCGGGCACACAGCCATGCAATCTCCATATACAAACATTGGCATTAGAATGGCCTTACTGAAGAGCTCAGTGACTTTCAACATGGCACTGTCATCGGATGCCACCTTTCCAATCAAGTCAGTTCATCAAATTTCTGCCCAGCTAAAACTGCCCCGGTCAACTGTAAGTGACGTTATTATGAAGTGGAAACGTCTAGGAGCAACAATGGCTATGCCACAAAGTGGTAGGCCACACAAGCTCACAGAATGGGACCGGCGAGTGCAGAAGCGCGCAGCGCATAAAAATTGTCTGTCCTTGGTTGGCACCACTCACTGCCGAGTTCCAAACTGCATCTGGAAGCAATGTCAGCACAATAACTGTTAGCTGGGAGCTTCATGAAATGGGTTTCCATGGCCGAGCAGCCGCACACAAGCCTAAGATCACCATGCGCAATGCAAAGCGTTGGCTGGAGGGGTGTATCAAGCTTCACCATCTGGCAGTCCGACGGACGAATCTGGGTTTGGCGGATACCAGGTGAACGCTACCTGCCCCAATGCATAGTGCCAACTGTAAAGTTTGGTGGAGGATAAATAATGGTCGGTGGCTGTTTTTCATGGTTCGGGCTAGGCCCCTTAGTTCCAGTGAAGGGAAATCTTAACTCTACTGTATACAATGAAATTCTAGACGATTCTGTGCCTCCAATTTTGCGGCAACAGTTTGGGGAAGCCCCTTTCCTGTTTCACCATGACAATGCCCCCGTGCACAAAGCGAGGTCCATACAGAAATGGTTTGTTGAGATTGGTGTGGAATAACTTGACTGTCCTGACCTCATCAACCCCATTGAACACCTTTGGGATAAATTGGAACGCCGACTGCAAGCCAGGCCTAATCGCCCAACATCAGTGCCCAACCTCACTAATACTGTGGCTGAATGGAATCAAGTCCATGCAGCAATGTTCAAACATCTAGTGGAAAGCCTTCCCAGAAGAGTGGAGGCTGTTTTAGCAGCAAAGTGGGGACCAACTCCATATTAATGCCCAGTATTTTGGAATGAGATGTTCGACACGCATGTGTCCACATACTGTTGGTCATGTAGTGTACCACAAACCCCCAAGGTGCCTTATTGCTAGTATAAACTGGTTACCAACGTAATTAGAACAGTAAAAATAAACGTTTTGTCATACCTGTGGTATACGGTCTGATATACCACGGCTGTCAGCCAATCAGCATTCAGGGCTCGAACCACCCAGTTTATAATTTACTTTGTGGAACGGGTTAGGGGTTAAAGTAACTAATGAAAGAGGGCTAATCGAAAGGTTGAGTGTCGCCTGAGCCATATCTCTAAAACCCTAACACAAAGTGACAATCTTCTAATTCCCCGTTAAATGAATTAATAAAACCTTAATGACTATCACTATCAGTTTTTATCAGAAGTTTGTGTGTTATCAACAAGTATGATAAGAGGAGTAGAAATATAGCCAGAGGTGTTTTTTGGAAACATGTGGCACGGTGCTAAGTTCAAACTCAATTTAGACCCTCTCTGAACTGCACGCAAAGCCCCCAAAATACATTTAGACTTACTTTAACCAAGTCTGTGGTCTCCCTCAGGGGATTACAGCTGAGAAATGGAGACAGGTTCGTGAGGCTGCCAAGACATTTTTGGGGCATTGTACATGACCAATTCCCAGAATTCAATGAGCCATGTAATCAATATATAAAATGGTGAAAGATGGGAGGGTTTAACAAATCTATGATTGGGTGTTTTAAAATATCTTGCATCACGTAGCCTAGGAACCTACAGGAGTGTTCCATCTTACAACTAGTGTCTACCTAGATTATACTCCATCCTGTTGTCAAATGCTCTAATGTCAACTGTTAATAACAACTGCATGACCACTTCTGTCATATGTTATTACATGCTTCATAAGAGTCTACATACCAGATGATATTCCAGGGTATTATGTCATTTACTAACCTCTGTGTCACATTATAACATTGAATGGAATGACGGGCGTCATAACCATGTCATATGCTGTTATAGAGTGTGCACCGACACCTGAAGTAAAGTATAAAATAGTTATGCATGTGGTAGCTCAACAGGATGAGTTGAGAATCACAAAAGCGTTACCATTCAAAGGATCTCCAAGAAACTGTGGCACATGGGAGCGCAGAAGTATTTAGGATTGTACATTTTTGGAAAAACTGCACTCCAGATATAAAAATGAAACATTATAATACCAACAACTTGCCAAAACACAAACATTTCCTAATAAAACGGAAGCAAATAGAATTTTACAACATAAAGGTTTCTGGAGCACACCAGGATTTGTGACAGCTGTGAAAAAAAGGAAGATGTGCAGGCTACAGTAACAATGGCTAGTTAGTCAGGTATCTAGCTAGCTAGCTAATTAGTTGATGTTGCAACTACGACATTTTGTTGACCAACTAGCTGGCTAACTAGCTGACTATCTAGCAATCTGCTAGCACTAGCTAGTTAACTTCACTAGCTACTGGTGGAGATAAAAAACATATTCTGTAGCACATTAACACCCTCTTTTACACTTTAAATGCAATAACATTTTCATCTTAATACACATTATTTTACACAATCGAATTAATGTCATTAGCTATTGTTACCATTATCTATTGTAACCATGTTATTTGCTATGGCTAGATTTGGGTTAGTCATATTAAGTATCCTTGGGACTTCCCTACCCTAAACCCTAACCCTAACCTTAACCCCTAACCCTAACCTTAACCTTAACCATAACCCTTACCTAACCATAACCTTAAACCTTACCTTAACCGTTTAAAATATATATTTCAATGGGATGACATCAGAGTTAGGACATCCCAAGGACTCCGTTTAGACTTTTCTGCTAGATTTGCCCAATGATGTAAATAAAGCCTTGATTGCGGATGCTACACTACATGACCAAAAGTAGATGGACACCTGCTCGCCGAACATCTCATTCCAAAATCATGGGCATCATAATGGAGATGGTCCCCCCTTTGCTGCAATAACAGCCTCCACTCTTCTGGGAAGGCTTTCCACAAGATGTAGGAACATTGCTGCAGGGACTTGGTCCATTCAGCCACAAGAACATTCCAATATTGCGTTCCAATTCATCCCAAAGGTGTTTGATGGGGTTAAGGTCAGGACTCTGTGCAACCGAGTTAAGTTCTTCCACACCGATCTCGACAAATTCTGTATGTACCTTGCTTTGTGCATGAGGGCATTGTCATGCTGAAACAAGAAAGGGCCTTCCCCAAACTGTTGCCACATAATCATCTAGAATGTCATTGTATGCTGTAGCGTTAAGATTTCCCTTCACTGGAACTAAGGGGCCTAGCCCAAACCACAGACCATTATTCCTCATCCACCAAACTTTACAGTTGGCACTATGTGTTGGAGCAGGTAGAGTTCTCCTGTCATCCGCCAAACTCAGATTATGGTAAAGCGTGATTCATTACTCCAGAGAACACATTTCCACTGCTCCAGAGTCCAATGGCGGCAAGCTTTACACCACCCCAGCTGACGCTTTGCATTGTGCATGGTGATCTTAGACTTGAGTGCGGCTGCTCGGCCATGGAAACCCATTTCATGAAGCTCCCGACGAACAATTCTTGTGCTGACGTTGCTTCCAGAGGCCGTTTGGAACTCGGTAGAGAGTGTCGCAACCAAGGACAGATGATGTTTATACGCTACGCGCTTCAGCAGTCCTATTCCATGAGCTTGTGTGGTCTACCACTTCACGGCTGAGCCGTTGTTGCTCCTAGACGTTTCCAATTCACAATAACAGCATTTACAGTTGACCAAGGCAGAAATTTGACGAACTGACTTGTTGGAAAGGTGACATCCTATGACGGTGCCACGTTGAAAGTCACTAAGCTCTTCAGTAAGGCCATTCTACTGCCAATGTTTGTCTATGGATGTACCGTGGCCGTGTGCACAATTTTATACACCTGTCAGCATTGGGTGTCCACATACTTTCGTATAGTGTATGTTTTGGCCAATGAGAGGATTTGAAGCCACCGGTTGGTCATATTGGCACTCTAAGGTATTTCAGTTAAATATTTCACGAACAAAATTACAAGTATTTGAGACTTTTTTTGCTGTGGTGGGGACAGTAACATTAGTACTTTCAAAACATTTTATTTTAACGGAAACAAATCCATATATTTTTTCAGGTTAAATGTATATGTTTAGCTCACATAATATCATTTAAAAGTCTGTAATAGAATAGACGTGGAAATTTGTATTTTTTTATTTTATCTTTATTTAGGAGAGTCAGTTAAGAACAAATTCTTATTTACAATGACGGCCTACCCCGGCCAAGTCCTAACCTGGATGACGCTGGGCCAGTTGTGTGCCACTCTATGGGACTCCCAATCACGGCCGGTTGTGATACAGCCTGGAATCAAATCAGGGTCTGTAGGGACGCCTCTAGCACTGAAATGCAGTGCCTTAGATAGCTGCGCCACTCGGGAGCCCAAATGTAGACATTAATAAATGCATTTCCACAGCTTCCAAAATATCTTTACAATGGTGGGGGATTGCCAAGATGGAGGCGCGGGGGGCTTCAAAACGGTGCTCCCTGTCAGTCATCTAGAGTGTATATAAATCATTAGATTTGCCCAGGAGAGAACTACTGCCCCATCTCCTTGAAACCACGGAAGTTTAAGGCCGATTAAAAAATGTAAATATTCGTAGCCAATCTTAGTGTAAAAACAAAATGTTGCGAAGACAAAAATGGTACTAATAATTGCTTCTAATACACCATATGTCATTGAACCGATTCTTTAAAAATCGCACACAGAAGACGTTATAATGATAGTTTTGTTGCTAATGGCAGCTTGCAGTACCCCGGTCAGCCTTCAATTTGTGTTACTCAATGAGAGGGGGCAGCACTGAGATAGCCTGCAACGTCAGTTCCCTGAGTAGGTCAAACTGTGCATGTTATGTCTCCATGAGACGCCATCTTAGCAAGCTTTCTGGCCTTCAAATGTGCTATTGAGTCTTCACATAGGAATGAATGGTGTCACGTGATTGATGGCTTTGGCCATTCTTTTTACAGTCATTGGATTTGCCACATGAGCCGACATCTGTCTTCTCCCATTCTTTTACTTAGTCCCACCCTTCTTCTCCCAATTTCAGGGATATGATTCGCTGACACGAGAACTCTAAATAACTTACCATCCTGAGACAAGGCCGAGTATAGCCCACAAAGATCTCCGCCACGGCCCCCCTTGGGTTGTGCTGTGGCGGAGATCTTTGTGGGCTATACTCGGCCTTGTCTCAGAATTCTAAGTTGGTGGTTGAAGATATCCCTCTGGCGGAGATCTTTGTGGGCTATACTCGGCCTTGTCTCAGAATTCTAAGTTGGTGGTTGAAGATATCCCTCTGGCGGAGATCTTTGTGGGCTATACTCGGCCTTGTCTCAGAATTCTAAGTTGGTGGTTGAAGATATCCCTCTGGCGGAGATCTTTGTGGGCTATACTCGGCCTTGTCTCAGAATTCTAAGTTGGTGGTTGAAGATATCCATCTAGTGGTGAGGGGGCTGTGCTTTGGCAAAGTGGGTGGGGTTATATCCTGCCTGTTTGGCCCTGTCCGGGGGTATTGTCGGATGGGGCCACAGTGTCTCCCGACCACTCCTGTCTCAGCCTCCAGTATTTATGCTGCAGTAGTTTATGTGTCGGGGGGCTCGGGCCAGTCTGTTATATCTGGAGTACTTCTCCTGTCTTATCCGGTGTCCTGTGTGAATTTAAGTAAGCTCTCTCTAACTCTCTCTCTCTTTCTCTCTTTCTTTCTTTCTTTCTTTCTTTCTTTCTTTCTCTCTTTCTTTCTCTCTCTCGGAGGACCTGAGCCCTAGGACCATACCTCAGGACTACCTGGCATGATGACTACTTGCTGTCCCCAGTCTACCTGGCATTGCTGCTGCTCCAGTTTCAACTGTTCTGCCTGCGGCTATGGAATCCTGACCTGTTCACCGGACGTGCAACCTGTCCCAGACCTGCTATTTTCAACTCTCTAGAGACAGCAGGAGCGGTAGAGATACTCTGAAGGATCGGCTACTGAAAAGCCAACTGACATTTACTCCTGAGGTGCTGACCTGTTGCACCCTCGACATCCACTGTGATTACTTGTATTTGACCCTGCTGGTCACCTATGAACATTTGAACATCTTGGCCATGTTCTGTTATAAATCTCCACCCGGCACAGCCAGAAGAGGACTGGCCACCCCTCATAGCCTGGTTCCTCTCTAGGTTTCTTCCTAGGTTCTGGCCTTTCTAGGGAGTTTTCCTTGCCACCGTGCTTCTACACCTGCATTGCTTGCTGTTTGGGGTTTTAGGCTGGGTTTCTGTACAGCACTTTGAGATATCAGCTGATGTAAGAAGGGCTTTATAAATACATTTGATTTGATTTGATTTCCATTGGAGCTCCAATCTCTACATGACATTTCAAGTATACTGTATAATTTGCAGAAAATAATTAACAGTTTGCAGGCAGCGTTTTGCAGTGGAGAAGGTTGGAAGATGGGGGATGGAGAGATGACGCGAGGCAGAAAAAAGGGCGCGAGGTTCAAAACCAAACCAATATCTGTGAAATACAAGCGGAGTACTTTCTCCTTTGAGTGAAGTACAGAGGAGATAATGACATGTTATGCTTTTTAAAACCCTGAGCAAACGACGAATTGTGAACTCAGAAATGTAACCTGACAGAAGGGAAGAGGACGAACATGCGCCAACGGGTGAGGTGGAGGCTTCCGAGCCTCACCCCAATGATCAGGAAAATGCCCAAGATGACGCTGGCCTAGTGGGAGTACGATTCGTGGAGAAAGTGGATCCATGCCTTTTGGCTGATCTATTTGTGGTATCAGGCTGGGTGAAGAAGGAGTTTGGTTCTGTCAATTCGGTCAAAGCATCCAGAAGTGGACTTGTGTTGACTTTTTGTGTGTTTGCTGCCCAGAGGGAGAGGGTGCTACGCATTTCATAGCTGTGTCCTGCTTTGCTCTCCGGAACAGAGCGCCGCTGAAAGGAGCGATCTACCTGAGTGTTGAGGTAGATCTACTGAAGTTGAGGATCCCCTGTGTCTGCGATGGACACCGTTTGGTACAATGCAGACCCGATGGCGAGCACGAGACTGAGGAGACCTTGTCTGTTCTTCTGAGTTAAGATGCAGAGTGTTTGCCGGATAAAGTCATGCTAGGGTATATAAGTTATCCCATGAGAGCTTTTGTTCTGAACACACTACAGTGTTTCAGGTGCCAAGTTTATGGTCATGATGCAGCAGTATGTAGGAGGGAGATTCCGAGGTGTGAGAATTGTGCAGGTGGACATGGGACAAAGTGGAGTGTTTCAATTGTGGGGGTGGCCATGTAGCTGGGGATCAGAAATGTCCTGTGCCAGTGAGACCGATTTTAAGTTTCCAGGGTGAGGGCAGCGCAGAAAGTGTCATATGCTGAGGCAGTGAGGAAAGTAGAGGATTGTGGGCAAAGGGTGAGGGAGCCTGAGAGGATTAGGTAGTAGGCCAGTACAGAGTGACCCAAACAGTTTGTTCTTTAGTAAGGTTGGCTTCTTGGCGTATATTGCTATGGTCATTAATTGTACCGTACAGATGGAAAGGAAATCCCAGAACATTGAATTGGTAGAGAAGTTTTTGGGTGTCATAGATTTGAGTGCAGAAGAACTACAGGGGGTTTTGAGAGAAGGGGATCCAGCCTCCCAGGCCGACGGCCTGGTGTATGATCTGTTAGGGGAAAAGTAGTGGAAAGGTGTGGTGGGGATAGTAGTATGTATGTAGGGGTAGATGGTGGTGCAATTTTCTTTTTTCCTCATTTCCTTCTTTTTGTGAACAAATGGTCAATGCACTTTCTGAACTGTGAAAAGCAGCAATACGCAACAAAGCGTCTAGTCTGACGGAAAACCACATGAAGAAGAAGAAGACAGTTTGCAGAAACTATAAAGTTATTTTGCTAGAGCTCTTGTGTCAGTGAATCATATCGCTGAAATCTGAAGACGAAGGGTGGGACTTAACAACAGAACAACAACACATGAGAAACAATGAAATTAAAAAGTAATTGTGTTTCATGTGTACTGAAAGAGAATGTATTGTGTGATGTGCTGCAAAATGTGCTTTATAATTTGAAATTCCTCCGGTAGCTAGCAAGCTAGCTAGCTAACTATCTAGCTATGCATAGATGGGGGCACAGTGGGGCTGCTTGTGCTCATGTCATGGCCCTACGGCTGTGGCTAGCTAGCTACAGGCGATATTTGGATTGTGAGAAGCATGGCTCTCCAACTCTGTTCCTGGAGAGCTACATGTTGCAATTGCACCATCAACTACTTAGTTAGCTAGCTAGCTACCTGACTAATTACAAATCTCCTTTATAATAAAGCTGTCATTTTTATTGTAGCCTGCTCATCTTCCTTTTTTTCACAGCTGTCACAAATCCTGTTGTGCCCAAGCAACCTTAATTTTGTCATAACTTCTGTTTTGTTGAAAAAAATAAAATAAAAATTTGGCAAGTTTTTTGTGTCCTTTTTGATATCTTAACGTGGTCCAATTTGTACAACTCCAAATAAAAAAATCCTAAGTACATCTGTGCTCCCATTTGCCCATGTTGTTTTTTAAATCCTTTGAATAGTACAATGTTGTGATACTCTCAACTCATCCTGTGGTATAAGCACATTCATAAATGTTTTATTAGACATCAAATGAATGTCACGTTACGTAAGGTGTCTGTACACACTATAACGGCATATGACATGGTTATGACACCCATCATTCCGTTCAATGTAATAATGTGACACAGAGGTTGGTAAATGAGATAACACCCTGTAATAGCATCTGGTATGTAGACTCTTATGTAGCATGTAATAACATATGACATAAGTTGTCATGCAGACTGTGTAATAGCAATTGTTATTAACAGTGACATAAGAGCATATGACAACAGGATGAACAGTCATCTATATAACACCCATTATAACTAATTTTATAACACTTTATAAAAGATCTTACTTAGAACTATTTAAAATGACTTATAACAGCTTACGACAAATGTTATAATGTGTTATATAGTTGTTATAAAGGCTTTATGAATGCATACATAAGTACACCTACAGGTGCTTCTACACCTGCATGGCTTGCTGTTTGGGGTTTTAGGCTGGGTTTCTGTACAGCACTTCGGGATATTAGCTGATGTACGAAGGGCTATATAAAATAAATTTGATTTGATTTTATAAAGTGTTATCATTTTTCCCCCTTGTGTTAAAAGCAAATACCCAATCCCCTTGCCAAATCCCCTTGCAGAAGACATTATAGGGAGCAGTGAGCTGCATATTTCTTCACCTCCCCTCACTCCTTCTGTCCCTCGCCTCATGAATGAAACAGGAAGTGGGTGATCAATTACATATTCAACTTACACAAAAAAAGAACAGTCTGAACTATATGTAAATGAGCTTACCCACTTAAGTATAGCATCTGAATGCTGTGTCATTGTAATTTACTTACTTATGTCCAGACAAAAATTGAACGGCTCCAACTTATTATGTAAATGTAGGCTATTCAAAGTGTGCAACTACTGCTACTACCACCATACCAATGTGAGATCAGCAATACTGGTAAACTAGGTTCCTTTAAGGATGCGGGGGGCATTGTGCCGATAGCACCAGTGATGCCATCTTTTAGAAAAATAGATACACAAAGGAGGATGGATATTCGGAATGAAAGTGACAGCATGGGACAAATAAACGCAAAGCTGTTTCTAGTATCAGGATTCGATTGTACAGTTATAATGGTACTCTCTAAACTGGATTTCCTCCCTAAATGCAGGATTCAATTGTTGTTTGATTTTTTAAATTGTCAGCAATTACAATGTTGCTATGGTATAGTTTCTATGTAAAGGGTAGTACTACAGAAGGGTCATCCTTCTTTGCAACTTTCTGAGGACTTAACATAAGTAGCTTCTCACCCATCAAAATGCTTTAAGTGCTTAACTTATTAATGTACTGTAGTAGAGAGAGAGATTGATTACTTGTTGGGGTCATACGTCTGTAGCTTTACCGATAGTTAGGCTACCTGCAGGCATGGGTTCTTGAGGATGTCCAATATACAGTACATCAATCTAAATCGGTCATCATATAATGTTTTTTCCTTCTGTTGTAAAACTGTTTTACTCACTTTAGTGTAGTAAATGGATCTGACATTTACCCTTTCCAATCACAAAAAGACATTGTATCTCCTCGCCCCCCCAAAAATGGCAAAACTCTGACCTCTAAAAGATCCTACAACACAATCAGACTATCTGACATTCCTAGATTGTTTCCAAGACAATTTCCCCAACTAGCAATTTCCTAATAATATTCTGCACCGATAACATGGTGATCGTGCAAACTGAGAGAGCAGGTGATAATCAAACTTCAATAACATCTCCCCAACATAGTGGTCCTTAAGGGACACGTTCCTGCTGAACTCTTGTCCTTCCTTTGTCCTATCATTGTGCGGAGTCATTTAAAGATGTTAGATTAAAACCATATCACGTGACGTGGTCCTTTACAATCATATCCGGGATTGAAAATGGCAGATTTGGGCACTGATAAGCGCCTAAATTGGAACAAAGTACAGTAACCTACTATAAATTACATCAGAGCTCAGGCTCTAAGCTTCACAGCGCTGAGGGTTATTTGGCTGTCCCAAAGGGTTATTTGGCTGTCCCTATAGGAGAACCCTATTTGGTTCCAGGTAGAATCCTTTTTGGTTCTATGTAGAACTATTTTGGGTTCCATGTAGAACCCTCTGGGGAAAGTATTCTACATGGAACCCAATAGGGTTCTACCTGGAACCAAAAAGGGTTCTTCGGTTGACGCCATTGGAGACCTTTTGAAGAACCCTTTTTGGTTCCAGGTAGAACCCTATTGGGTTCCATGTAGAATACTTTCCCCAGAGGGTTCTACATGGAACCCAAAATAGTTCTACATAGAACCAAAAAGGGTTCTACCTGGAACCAAATAGGGTTCTCCTATGGGGACAGCCAAATAACCTTTTTGGAACCTTTTTTCTCTAAGAGTGTAGAAAGGAGTCATGAGTGCATTCAGGTGCGTGTCCCACGGCAAATTTTCTTCAGGGGGTTCTTCAAAAGGTCTCCAATGGGGACAACCAAAGAACCCTTTTTTTCTAAGAGCATACGCGCACCAAAATTACGGTCTGTTTCTCTGAATTGCTTTAAGAAAGCCCTACACAGTAAGATAGTATTTTATAACTTATCTAATCTAGTCTAGCTTGGCAATAGAACAAGCTTCAAATGATGCCCACCTGACCCTGATTGTGATTTATAATGGTCTGTTTTTGGATTGTGTGAACAACAGTAATTGTGTGATGGCTGCGATGCAGGGTTGTGTTCCAGACAAAACAACTACAATTGTACTTGCTCTAGCTCCTCAACGGCACAGCTAGGAGAGCTCAGAAAACTACTCACCTTGTAGTTGACGACTCTTCTTTGAGTCATTAAAGTGCATTGAAATGACTTAGTAATTGAGCACACTTTGGAGAGGTGTGTGGCCACTTGAATACACCAGTTAGTCCTCTCACTCAAACCCTTGTAATGTGTTTGTCTTATGTTGCACCTACCCCACATTCTCCAAGAATATTCTTATCATATTACTGAATGTATCCAGAGTATTTTCGGATTTAATGTTAAATCACATGAAATCCACAGTGTAATGTTTGGATTCAGTCTTGTGTCAGGGGAACTGTTGTGTCCTCAACTTTGGTCTAATAATTTCCCCATAATGACATTTTCCAAACCCTTTCAATTGCTACCATTCTTATGCATATGTTTTCATATTTCTTCCGTTATAAACATTTAAATGTAGCCCTATCCATATAGGTCCATTTTCACGAGTGTAAAGGGTTAAATAAAAGTCTGAATTTGTGGCAAAGAGATGGCATACCCAAAACTTCGGATTCCGTGTTTCAAAACGTACAAAAACGGACTTGAATGATCATGGGCATTCAATATCAAAGAGATTTAGATTCTACATAGCTTGAAAGATAGAATGATAGTCCTTGGAACATCTTATTACTGAAAGCAGTGTGAGTCACAATAAATCCCAACTGTACGACATTGTAAGCGTCCTGAGACGGTGATGATCTCACTGCTTCACCTTTGTTTCGCTCAGTCTGAGTGAAAGGGGATGTGAGGTAGGCTATGAACAGAATTCCGCTAGACAGCCACCTGATCTCATCTGACTGATCAACCCGCTCCTCTCTGACTTGTATGGGCACAGTCGGGCACAGAATCCTCAGAAAAGTAGGATGGACGCCAGAGCGAAAGTAATTGCTCAGCGTGTTAATTTAGTGGCTAAAATTGTTGACGGAAGTAAGTGGTCCGGCCTGGAATGGCCAGTCAGCATGTCTTTCTTTAACCTACGTTGACATTTAAAAAAACGCAAGCTATTCTTTATAAAGCACATAGTAAAAACAATTGAGTAAAAGTGGAATAGGAAATATAGATGGGTTTTGGACTTTCTACAACTCATTTGAAGGTATAACCCCGAGGAGAAATGACTAGCTGTACTGAGGTCAACTTAACTATATCACAAAAAGGTGGGGCAGACATCCAGGTAGTTTCTATTTAATAAAAAATCCTTCAGTCCAAATATGTGGGGATAAACAACATGTGACAGATTCAGCAGTGGGAGGTGAGTAAGACTCAAAGACAGAAACAGAGACTGTTCCTGAGTACCCTAGGCCTACTAAACTAGTCACCTTTTAACCATACCCCCAAACCCAATCCACACAAATACATACTACACTCGAAACAAAGGCTATTTGTCGTCCGCCTCAAGTGACTTTCCTTCCATTGTTCAGTACATTGCCATTGAGAGGAATATAGATGCTTAAACATGCATTGGAGGGCTATTTTTACTGTATAACGTGTCCACCACGTCAAGGGCACGTGTACCAGTCTGTAAGTACCAGTGGGCAAACAGATCCCTCGGTCAGATGAAAGACGTCTTGCTGCAATAAATGCGTCACATTCCCTCCTGCTATTTAATCCCGATTAGCATTTTTTTTACTTCATTGTTGAACTTTTGTGCCTCTACGACTACAGTTACAGGCTTAATTACATTTTGGGTTGACAGAGTGCAAATGAAGATCCCTCTGCTTAAATGACTTTGTGGTGGAGGACTCAAAACACACATCACTCATTCAGCTTGGGTCTGCGCAACATTGTTTATTGGGAAAGAAATCATATTTAGGACGTATCTACCAGTAGTTCTAGGTTTGTGTTTGTATTGTGTGTACCACTGAAAACAACTGTGATTTTAAATATAGTGGGTGTCTTTGCCCTTGGTTGCATATGACCTCACAGAACACTGCGCCCGTCCCCCATCATCCCCCACTCTACCACAGACGCGCCAGACTTTAGGGCTAAACCAGGAAACTGTGACTTTTCCTGGGTTATTAATTTCCAACATGGCTGCCGCTATGACTCACCGCTTGATACAAACGCATCTTTAGAATAGATAATGCACATCCTTGACCTCTCCTGGAATCTATTCTCCATCCACGAAACATCATGCCTTAAGGAAAATACTCAAAACAGAGCGACCAGTATTCTCTGGTGCAATCTGCTGTTACATTGATGTGGCATGTAGTCAGGGGTGGTGCTCATACATAATGTATTACTAGCTGCGGTAATCACTCATGGGGAGTGACTATTGGAGGGCCATCAAATGGAGATGCTCTGCTACACATTTTTTGACCCCCTTCCCTTTGAAAAAAATCCACTTTAGGATAAGAATCCTTTCAGTAATGATAGCCTATACATCTACTAACTGCATCAAATGCAAATCGCCACTGTGGTCTCCGATATAATTTGCTTTGCAGTGAGCATGATGACATTTTAGGGTCAGGAAGGATTACTGTCTCCTAGAAACTTGACAGAAATGTCCTAATATGGAATTGTGTAACATAAAAGATGCATACTTCAAATAAAAGACAACATTAAAAGTAGATGAACATTTCAACTTCAAATATGCCAATAAAATTACAAAAGCCGCTACAAACAGATGCAAATATGTCAAATGCATTCAGTACAGCAGAACTGCTAGGCTGTGCCATTGAGACAGAACTTCTCTCACACAGATTTTAACATGCAGTTATTTTCTTAAATACGATCATTTCTGAAATACATCCAGCAGAATTCAGTCATACACTTTGACCAAACCTCATTCAGCGTGTATAATACGTTAGTGTCTCTGTCCACTCCCCTGTACACAGTTCTGCTCTGCGTTTTTTAAGTGGTGGTTTGTGCCATGCCCTTCAATGACTCGAAGGACAGCTTAATTAAGGCACAATAGAGGCAAGATATATCGCAACTTTCAATGTGGCATAATCTTTATTACAGCTGGCAAATTGTTCTTTGCTATCATGTGTATTCTACTATCATTACAACACGTTAGCCCCATTAGCTTTAGTATCATTTGTTCTGAGGGAGCCTTGATAAACCCTTGTTGTCAAAGGTCAAAAGGTTATAGAAGGTTCACTCATTCATCAGCTGCTATCTGTGTTTGATTGTACCCATTTCGATGATGAATTGTTAAAAAACAAAGGCTTTTGATTCAGAATAGTTGGCTATAAATTTCTCCTATTCCAGCACTAATTCTCAACAGCCTTGATAAAAATATGAACAATTTCATGTTAAAGTTGTTTCATTGTTATTACATTGCAATAACAATGTTTTGCGACATTTAAGTATGGTACTGTATAAGCTGAGCTAACTGTGCTAACGGAGACGTGTGGGACTTGTTAGTACAGGTGAATGTTTCAAAAAGTATTCACGCCTCCCTTGACTTTTTGCATAGTTTGTTGTGTTAAAAAGTGGGATTAAAATGTATTTAATTGTCATTTTTGGTCAATGATCTACACACAATACTCTGTAATGTCAAAGTGGAAGAAAAATTGAAAAAAAAACATGAAAAAAAAACATTTATGAAAAATAAAACACTAATATATCTGAATTAGATATGTATTCACCCCCCTGAGACAATACATGTTAGAAACACCATTGACAGTGTGAGTCTTTTGGGGTCTTTAAGAGCTTTGCACACCTGGTTTGTACAATATTTGCACTTTTTTTTTTTTTTAATTCTTCAAGCACTGTCAAGTTGGTTGTTGATCATTGCTAGAAAGCCATTTTCAAGTCTTGCCATAGATTGTCAAGCCGATTTAAGTCAAAATTGTAACTAGGCCACTCAGGAACCTTGTCATCTTGGTAAACAACTCCAGTGTAGATTTGGCCTTATACTAAATTAGGTAATTGTCCTACTGAAAGGTGGATTCGTCTCCCATTGTCTGTTGGAAAGAAGACTGAACCAGGTTTTCCTCTAAGATTGTGCCTGTGCTCAGCTGTATTCCGTTTATGTTTATCCTAAAAAACTCTATAGTCCTGCCGGTGACAATACCCATAACATGATGCAGCCACCATCATGCTTGAAAATATGAAGAATGGTACTCAGTGATGTGTTGTGTTGAATTTGAATTCAGGACAAAATGTTAATTTCATTTTTTGCAGTATTACTTAACTACCTTGTTGCAAACGATGCATGTTTTGGAATATTTTTATTCTGTACAGGCTTCCTTCTTTTCATTCTGTCATTTAGGTTAGTATTGTGGAGTACAGTAACATCAATGTTGTTGATCCATCCTCATTTTTCTCATATCATAACCATTAAACGCTGTAACTGTTTTAAAATCACCATTGGCCTCATGGTGAAATCCCTGAGCCGTTTTATTCCTCTCCGGCAACTGAGTTAGGAAACATGCCTGTATCTTTGTAGTGACTGGGTGTATTGATGCACCACCCAAAGCCTAATTAATTAATTTACCAAACACAAAGGGATATTCAGCTCAGATATTTTTCTTTTTACACTACCATTCGGTGTGTATGGTGAGGCATTGCGAGGCATTGAAAAGGCATTGAAAAACCTCCCTGGCCTTTGTGGTTGAATCTGTGCTTGAAATTCACTTCTCGATTGAAGGACCTTACAGATAATTGTATGAGGGAATACTTATTGACTCAAGACATTTCAGCTTTTCATTTTTTTTTATACATATCTAAAATGTTCTCCAAACTAAATTCCACTTTCACATGATGGGGTATTGCGTGTAGATCAGTGACACAAAATCTACATTGAATCAATTTTACATTTAGGCTGTAAAACAACTACATGTGGAAAAAGTAAAGGGGAGTGAATACTTTCTGAAGGCACTTTATATACATTACCACAGAATACTTTATATACATTACCACAGAATACTTTATATACATTACCACAGAATACTTTATATACATTACCACAGAACTCTACAATACAGGAAAAAGCCGGTCAATGTAAATAAAGGTGTGCTGTCTAGGTCGGAGACGGAAGTCAAACACTCCTTTCCTCTGACGCAATCAGGGAGTTCCAGCTTGTGTCTTACTAAAATCCCTGTTTATGTGGGACATGTTGCATGGTAGTGAGGTGAACGCTGTTTTTCTCACTCCTAAACGTCCGTCATGGCATATACATGTGGTGAATATGAACGTGAAATACACGTGGTGAATATGAACGCTAAATACACGTGGTGAATATGAACGCTACATACACGTGGGGCTAAATAAAGCAACACAGGGAATCGAGGCACACAAAGCTTTAAGCAAAACGACACAAAATATACAGTAACTGGAATAAGAGAATGTTTTGCTAATTCTGCATTGGACACAAAGATGTCACTGGATATGTTATAAACCTGTATAAATAAAGTCACTACCTTACCAAGTAGGTACAAATTGGATGCATGTATTGCATTTATGGCTCTGCCAGTCAAGGACACAAGTAATGTTACTGATATTCAAGACAGTATAAAACACATAATGTTCTATAGACTACTAATATGAGAGAGGTTGGCAATGCTATAGGCCTATACATAAAACAGTCCAGAAGAGTATCCACTTTGCAACTAAAATGACACTCTGTCTGCATTTAGACAGGCAACCCAATTCGGATATTTCACTAATTGGTCTTTTGACCAATCAGATCAGCTCTGAGAAAGCACTGATATGAAAATATATGATGTGATTGGTCAAAGGATCAATAAGTGGTAACAAAAAAATGCAGCCATAAAACCAATTAAAATTTTTAAAAGCGCACACATTTTTTCTCTGAATAAATGTCTTGTGTCATGCAAAATGCTAGTGCCTTTACAGAAATGTTAAGGACATTGAGTGAGTGAAATATTTTGGTCTTGGGGGAACAAATCAATAATAAGTGTGTGTGTGTGTGTGTGTGTGTGTGTGTGTGTGTGTGTGTGTGTGTGTGTGTGTGTGCGTGTGTCAATGATAGAGAGCAATATTAATTTTATGAGTAAGAAATTGCACTGACATCTCTGTAGCTTATAATGCTTAGAAATATGTTTTTGAATAAGAAAACTATGCCTTTTCAACCCCCAGAATGTGTCCCTTCTCAGCAACCCCTACCCCAATTATGTCCCTTCTCAGCAACCCCTACCCCAGTTTATAATCAATTACATTGGAACATATATTGTGCAGCAACGCACGCGCGCACCCTCAATCGAAGGTCTATCAGCCGATTCTTTGGCTTACACGGGAATAGTCGGTATAGACATGGTAAATATAGCCGGCCAATCTTTTGCTCACTCACACGTAGCACATTCGGTAAAACCCGTGCAGACACGGCTTGCTCAGAGTAGGACGATGTAGCGCGCGACGTATACGTCACTGTGATGTTGACGATTACATAAAACGTAATTATTACCCAATCATATAACATCTGTTGCCAGAATTACGTGATATTCTATCATTATAATATAATATAAACAATATTATTTCCATAGAGTTTAGACTGACGGTAGCGATTATTTATCCATTTCACTTCTGATGGCATAGATTATATCGGGAACGTGAGGGGCTTGGGTTGGGGATACAAAATCATAAATTACAGGTAAAGAAAGAACGAAAATCCGTCTCAGAGAGCAAGATAATCTACAAAAATGAGCACGTCTAATAAACGCTCTTATGGTTCGTTTGAACACGAAAGCATCATAACCGAGCGATTTTTGTAGCCTAGTCTCCTTGAATCTGCAGTGGGCAGTGAGGCAAGTGCCTAGTGTCTGACTGAGTATGGATCTAGCTGTGTTCAGCGTTTCAGTGGGAAGGCACAGAATTCATGCAAGGTGAATCCGCTGACCAGGGGCTATCTCAGGACCGGTGGCACAATCACAATCATGTGCTATAATGTTCACAGCGGTATAGCCTGTAATGGCTCCACATTTTGATATAATAATCACACACACGCTATAGATATAGGTGCAGAGCGGTCCAGGCGTTTCCTCTGATATTTTATTGATCTCCAGACGTTGGAGGTTGGGCTACGCCAAAAAAGGCATGCATGCTTCGGGCCTCATATTGATTTGATTGCCTTGAGGATAGGATACATTTGTTTTTCAATTAAACCTAGACAGACAAATTGCACAAATATATGACAGTGGCTATCCTTATGGCATATATCTAGTCACTGAATGTGTTGTAAACCAGTATGACTGTGGTTTTCCAATGCAGGTAAAAAATGAAACCCTGGTGCAGATCCGGCCATAGCATGGTGTCGCCAAAGCGAACCCAATTGAACCCTATAGACGCATAGTTGGGAGAGAGCTACAATTCTGTCCTCCTTGATCGAATTTGGGTCTAATACAAGCAATAATGTAAACTATACCCTATTATAGAGGCCAGTTATAACAAAATGTACAATCACATAATATGACCCCCCACCCCCACCGTAGTCGGCCCCGTCCCACTCGTATAGAAAGCTCTCTCCATCAACTATCTAGAAAAAGATAAATCCGATGGGCTGAGGCAATTCTGAACAAATATTTAGTTCTACCAAGGGGTGAATAAAAATCCTTAACGGTGTTTGCAGGGATTGCTAGGCTAGGAGGACTATGGGCTAGGATAGCTTTCATCCACAGTATTTTACCACTGTTCTGGGTAGCTGTCCACCCAATAAGCATTCATAAGCTTATATTGATTTGGGTTATTTCTAGCAGTAGACTATCTATGGTAGATGCGTTTGTTTTATATGCTTGCCTGCCTGCAATGCTAATAGCCCTATACTATTTTCTCAAATCACTGCATTTTAACGGACTTTTAATAGAGAAGTCATATTTTTATCATGCTCACATTACGTGTATGATCATCAGTGCACGCATGCGGGCACCACTAGGCAATTGACACCGATGGGTAGACACATTCGAATGCGTAAAATATAAATGAATAGCCTAAAAATATCTGCCTCTGTATTTTTGGTAAGAACCGAAACCTCAGTGCACATATTTGTTATGTTTGCCGTGAGCTAGCGCTCAGCAAGGAGATGTCAGACGCTGACGCCCGATTGCGGTGAGGATTCGGAAGGGAGGAGAGAGTGGGACCAAGGGAGGAGGGCAGGAATGGTAGAAATATATAAGCTTACACTTCGTAGTTCTTGTGTACGATCCTTCATTGTTTCCCCGCCGTGCTGGCTAAAATATAATCGCCTGGGTTTTTCCGCCTCGTTGTCTTCTTATGTCTAAAGGTCCGACAATGTTATATTTTCTTCCAGTATTCAAATGAGGGGGTAGGCTATGAGTCTCCCCTGTGCGCTACCTTCTCTGTCTTTTTTCCTTTCTCTAGTCCCCCCTCTACCGTGCTTGTGCGTCCTCCTTGGCGGTGCAGTGTCGCCCCGCAGCGCGCTTCGACTCCAGCAAACGAATGCGATACGAGCGCGGTACTGATGCTGCAAAAAAAAAGAATGAAAAAAGAAGCGATGCGGAGGGATGGAACTCTGTGCGCACGCGCGGTCTCCATCTCTATCACTTTACCTGCTACCCCCCCCCCCGCCCTTTTTTTCCCTTCGGTGTCTATCCGCAGCGCGTAATCGGTCGGCGCCCCATGCCAACACAGTGAACTGTAGTTTGTTTTAGGTGAATTAAAATCATTTGGTGAAATTCAGTCCACAAGCATGGAGACAGGGTAGGGCAACGGAAACGCCAGCCCCCCTTCCCAAAGGAGCGGTTTCCACAAGGGGCTCAGGGTGGTCTATAGTGGCGGGCAGAAGGAAGTGAGATAAATCAGAGGATGAGGTGATGTTACCCCCATTAAACACGTTTTTTTTTTTAAATCGGAAGCCACCCACTTCAATGCACAAGAGCTCTATGTATGAGCTGTCCACCACAAACTGGCAAACGCCATCCTGGCAAACGCCATCCCAATGGTTAAAAGGCAATGTAGCCTAATGATTTAGAGAATTCAATAACAGACTTGACTTTCTGCTTTCAGACTATTTTAC
The DNA here is from genome assembly GCF_016432855.1 of Salvelinus namaycush. NCBI lineage: Eukaryota > Metazoa > Chordata > Actinopteri > Salmoniformes > Salmonidae > Salvelinus > Salvelinus namaycush. The sequence goes on along the minus strand of NC_052347.1, from coordinate 4,473,198 downwards.
TGATAGGCCTAGATTTTGAAAACCTTAACATAGTTTTAAACTTTATTATTCTTCTTTTTTTTTTTACAGTTATTAGATTGTAATACATCTAGACCTGCATTATAATAGCCTATAACCTGAGGCAAATGCCATCAAAATTGTTTCGACATTTCAGATATCTTTGTTTAATTCAATTAGAATAGGCTACCATGTTAGATTGCTTTATAAGTTTACATCTTGCGTCAAAGTTATCTTGTTGTATACTGTATTCAGTGGCCTTTCCCCCCAAACCAACAGGAGGGGTCATATTACTAAACATAACATGAATATTGTCTCCATTTCCTCACATGACAACTCATTTGATCAGAGTTGTGCACTCACATTCCATATTGACAGTATCCCTGAATGGCCCCTGACTGTTTGAGCATAGCCTACTGTAAAGAATAATCAATAATAGCTCCTAACATTATTCAATGCCTGTATTCAAGGAAATGTATGGACTTCATGTCCTAATAATGCACATTATATCCTCATTCACTGGAATCATTAGTCTAGCCCAGATGACCCAACCTGTGGCGTGGCATGGTCCAGTACTATCTGTAATACTTCTCAGTTTTAACTCTACAACCAATGTACAGTAACAGGTACTGAGGTTAGACCGAAGTTGTTAGGCTACCAATATTAAAATGGGAGAAATTCAAAAGGGTAAACATACACTATTTACCAATTAATCATTACCACCAGTTGAAGTCGGAAGTTTACATACACTCAGGTTGGAGTCATTAAAACTCATTTTTCAACCTCTCCACACATTTCTTGTCAACAAACTATAGTTTTGGCAAGTCAGTTGGGACATCTACTTTGTGCAGGACACAAGTAATATTTCCAAAAATTGTTTGCAGACAGTTTATTTCACTTATCTGTACTGTATCGTCACTTCATTGTATCACAATTCCAGTGGGTCAGAAGTTTACATACACTAAGTTGACTGTGCCTTTAAACAGATTGGAAAATTCCAGAAAATTATGTCATGGCCTTAGAAGCTTCTGATAGGCTAATTGACATCATTTGAGTCAATTGGAGGTGGGCCTGTGGATGTATTTCAAGACCTAACTTCAAACTCAGTGCCTCTGCTTGCTAACCTCAAACTCAGAAAATAAATTGTAGACCTTCACAAGTCTGGTTCATCCTTGGGAGAAATTTCCAAATGCCTGAAGGTACCACGTTCATCGGTACAAACAATAGTTGTCACGGCCGTCGAAAGAGCTGGACCAAAGCGCAGCGTGGTGAGCGTACATTTTCCCTTTATTAAAAATGACGCCAACAAAAACAATAAACCACACAAAACGACCGTAAAGCTTAAGGGCTATAGTGCCACAAACAAAGACAACTTCCCACACAGAAAGGAGGGAAAAGGGCTAACTAAGTATGGTTCCCAATCAGAGACAACGATAGACAGCTGTCCCTGATTGAGAACCATACCCGGCCAAAACAAAGAAATACAAAAACATAGAAAATAGAACATAGAATGCCCACCCAAATCACACCCTGACCAAACCCAAAATAGAGACAAAAAAAGCTCTCTAAGGTCAGGGCGTGACAATAGTACGCAAGTATAAACACCATGGGACCACGCAGCCGTCATACCACTCAGGAAGGAGACGCGTTCTGTTTCCTAGAGATGAATGTACTTTGGTGCGAAAAGTGCAAATCAATCCCAGAACAGCAGCAAAAGACCTTGTGAAGATGCTGGAGGAAACAGGTACAAAAGTATCTATATCCACAGTAAAACAAGCCCTATATCGACATAACCTGAAAGGCCGCTCAGCAAGGAAGAAGCCACTGCCCTAAACCCGCCATAAAAAATCCAGACTACGGTTTGCAACTGCACATGGGGACAAAGATCGTACTTTTTGGAGAAATGTCCTCTGGTCTGAGGAAACAAAAATAGAACTGTTTGGCCATAATGACCATCGTTATGTTTGGAGGAAAAAGGGGAAGGCTTGCAAGCCGAAGAACACCATCCCAACCGTGAAGCACGGGGGTGGCAGCATCATGTTGTGGGGGTGCTTTGCTGCAGGAGGGACTGGTGCACTTCACAAAATAGATGGCATCATGAGGCAGGAAAATTATGTGGATATATTGAAGCAACATCTCAAGACATCAGTCAGGAAGTTAAAGCTTGATCGCAAATGGGTCTTCCAAATGGACAATGACCCCAAGCATACTTCCAAAGTTGTGGCAAAATGACTTAAGGACAATAAAGTGAAGGTATTGGAGTGGCCATCACAAAGCCCTGACCTCAACCCTATAGAAAATTTGTGGGCAGAACTGAAAAAGCGTGTGTGAGCAAGGAGGCCTACAAACCTAACTCACTTACACCAGCTCTGTCAGGAGGAATGGGCCAAAATTCACCCAACTCATTGTGGGAAGCTTGTGGAAAGCTACCCAAAATGTTTGACCCACGTTAAACAATTTAAAGCCAATGCTACCAAATACTAATTGAGTGTATGTAAACTTCTGACCCACTGGGAATGTGATGAAGGAAATAAAAGTTGAAATAAATCATTCTCTCTACTATTATTCTGACATTTCACATTCTTAAAATAAAGTGGTGCTACTAACTGACCTAAAACAGGACATTTTTACTTGGATTAAACGTCAGGAATTGTGAAAAACGGAGTTTAAATGTATTTGGCTAAGGTGAATGTAAACTTCCGACTTCAATTGTATGTCATGCAGTGCCATCGTATATCCAGTAAGATCACTAATAAATTGTGCCAAGGTGCAGAGTCATTTCAAATAAGGATTTTATGATTGTGATCAACTCACGCTCTACTCTAATTTCCTTGGAAATGGCAGCATGCCCAGTGATGAACCAACAGTCTTGTACTGTATAACCCACCTTGATGTCTTCCATTTAGCTTGCATATAGTAGAAAGAAAAAAGCAACGAAGAGGCAGGGTTAAAACATAGCCAATAGAGTGGGGGTTCATCTCACTGAAAATGGGGTATATCCTGAAGGAGACCCTGATAGTCATTACATGTCACATACAGTATGCCTGTTTCACACTATAGGGCCGACCTGAACTATACCCTGCTGGCTCTGATCATTTCTTTTCACATTGTCCTGCAGCGTTGCAGTAACTATGGTGGATTCGTAACCAGTTCAGCCCAGTGCAGCTTGGCTTGGCTCGGCACAGTTTGGCTCAGCTCAGTTTGGCTGAGTAGTGTGAAATAGATAGAGTAATGAAATCCCATTGTGCACATTGCTTGCTTTAACTGATGCCATCGGGGTAACCTGTTCTCATTACTTCTAAGAAGTTCCCAGCTGTCCTCACAAAACCAGGCCTTGGAGTTAAGGCCTACAATTGAAATAAACAACCCATGATCTGGAGGTAGTTGAGATTATACATGCCATTTACACCACAAATATCTCTGCACTTTAAGTGCTCCCTTCAAAAAGTCATAACATTTTACTCCAGGAATTCGTCTTGAGAGGTGATTATCCTTTTCCAAATAATCACCCATTGTAATTAGAATTCTAAACTGTCATCACCAAACCCTTGAATTTCATGAACACATTAGCTTATGTGAAGTTAATGTGATAACATGCTGCAACATGTAAAGCAACATGGGATAACATGAAGCTGCACATGTGAAAACGTGATCACATGTGAAGTGTTCCAAAAACATGATTTCATGTGAAATCATGTGATTGTACACGTGTGAAATATTTTTGTTTCTCTGTAAAGGCATTCAGGGCCAAATCCTACTGTAACTTGATATCCATGAATAACTTGAATTCTCATGTCTACCATTGACCCCAATAACATGGTTTACATGAAAGTCTGGGTTAACGCATGTATATTCAGCCCACAGGTAGGATTCAGCCCACAGGTATCAAATTATCCAGTAGTTAAATAATCACTGGCACCGTGATAGGCCTACTCAATTTATTGAATGACAGTACAAGCAGAAAATAGAAAATTCAATGATCAAATGTAATTTTCATTAACAAAGTTCAAACAAATGTGAAAGGGAAAGGAACATAATTATACAAAAAAATTATAAATACAGTGAAAACTAAATGTAAGTGACGTACTGTATGTAAGGCACATTTGCTTTCTCAGCTGTTGCCAAGTGTCATGTCAGTTGAGGAATGTGGTCATATTTCTGTTACCTTCGTCTAATGCAGAGGATGGGTCCCAAATGGCACCCCATTCCCTATATAGTGCACTACTTTTGACCAGAGCCCTATGGGCCCTGGTCTAAGGCAATGCACTATAAATGGAATAGGATGCCATTTGCAACCATCCAGAGTGATGCATCCAGAGTCAGTGGTCTCACCCACTTCATCTGGGTGGCAATGAATCAGAAAAAGCACTTGGGTAATGTTCCCCTTCAAGCAGGCCTCAAGTAGACCTAAAATCCCTCCTTTCACATTACTTTCAATAAGTTTTTTTCGTGTGTCACAGTTATACGAGTAATACTGAAACCCCAACTATTTGGATGTATCAGACATTACATAGAATTGTAAAAAAAAAAAAAAAAAAGTCAATATTGAGAAATAATTTAGTTTTGTGACAGAAAGAAAAACGATACGAATGTAGAGGCAACCCTGAAGCAATGAATCATTTTATCGCCTTGGAAAGGAAGACCGAGCTTCTCAACGCAAGCTAATTGATTGACCTATAGATTTAATGAATTTTAAAAAACTGATTTACCATTAGCCTCATGTAACAAAGGTGAAGCAGAGAGAAAACTGCAAAGGACCGTCTGGCATGTCGTGTGTTGTTGCGGCCTTATGCTCCACAGGGAGTAAATAGTCCTGTGTGGCTCAGATGTCAAGAGCATTGGTTAGAGGGTTGTGGGTTTGATTCCCGCTGGAGGTCACATACTCTGAAATATATGCACTGTACTGTAAGTCCTTTTGGAAAAAAGCATCTGCTAAATGGCATATATTATTATTATATTATAATTAAGTAACTAATTTAACATGAAGGGCACCGGTCCTGTTCTGTTTACTGTGAGAACCCTGGAAGAGGGTGGGTAACGTCTCTGGCTCTCTGTCCCAGTCATGGATGTAACTCAGCCTACCCTGGGACCCAGGCGAGGGGGCATACTGATCACAGAAGGCTCCTTTAAGGCTGGGGCCACAAACTACAGACTGGGAGACATAAATCATACCGTGTTTCAACTTGAAACTTTGGTTGACGTTCATGCCCCTTTGAGGGGTTATGGAGCCCTTTCCTAGCAGGTCATCGTTCCATCAAGGGTCTGTTAGTTCAAGGGTCTGTTAGGGAACACAGATAGTGGGTGAATGAGAGAGAGCACTCTAAGTAAGAGCAGTGGTAATACACAAAATATTCACAATGCTGGCTAAATATATAAAAAAATATATATAAAAAAATGTTTTACTCTTACAAGGTTTTCTAGAATAGGGAGCATAATTAGCAAACTGGAAACTACCCTGGAGATCCCACCGACAAAGACACAGAGCCCAAAACACCCTTAACATATGTCTTGCTGCTCCACTTATTCCTTTGTACAGGAAGCCTATACATAGTAACCCTCAAGAGACGGATATGACTATTTAACATAAAAATTGAACAAAAAACTCACTGTCTACTTTTCAAATCCACCGTTCCATACTGAATCCTGTAGTTCCAGTGGGGGAAGTCATTGTTCCAGATCACAGGAGTGGAACCGCCTCGCTTTCCGTAGAAGACCTTGACGTAGCCATCTGTCTTAGATAAGTTGTCGCCCCAGAGCCCCGTAGCTCGGACCACCGTCACATTCATCCTGGCCACGCCCGGTTTACCGGGGCAGCAGTTGGAGTCCACGTTCCTGTGACCGCTACACTTACAGATGCAGTCTTTGTTGCGTCTCCCCATCTTGCAAGCAGAAGGGCAGGAGGTGGACACAGCGTACTTCTGGATGTAGTCTCTGATGGCATTGCGCTGGTTGGCCTTTTAAGGATGGGGTTGTCTCTGGCCAGGAAGTGCAAGGAGCTGAGCTGGTAAGAGACCACACCAGGGACCTTCTTCAGGGACTTCAGCCAGGTTTTATAACCAGACACCCTTGAAAACCAGACACCCTTGATGGTGCCACTGGCTTCCACCCCCAGACAGTTGCTGACAGAATGGAGGGAGAGGCCACTCATGGCCATCTCACAGGTGCGTATGGCTGTGGTGGAGTGCACCCGGCCTCCCAAGTTCACCTTGCGGATGTAGTGGGTGCCATAGACGGAGATGAAGTGGCTGTAGGCAGGGCCGGTCTTGTGAGTGTACATGCAAGGGAGTTTTTTTAGGGAGTCCTGAAACTCCCGGTTCAGGGGAGGTTGGGTTCGGAGGCGGAAGCTAAGGACAGGGAGAGAGGTATGAGGAATGAAAAAAGCTTCAACAACATGGAGAACACTGTTTTTTTCCGTATACAATCTATATCAATTTCTGTAGGCTTTCTTTTTTGCTTTAGACTGCATTAATTTACATGCTATGGCACTAAAATCTAAATCTTGACTCACGTGTAATATTTGCATTTGAAATCATGGCTGGTGAAAGAGAACTTGTCTTTGGTGGAGTGGGTCTCTGGCGAACATGGCAGTTTTGGAGTGTGTGCCTCCAACAGCAACCCCAGCAATGCCCTTGATTCCCAGGCCAACCTTCCAGCTGACGCTGGCAGAGTTAGTGGTCTCCTTCAGAACGGAGCTGCTCGACTCGTACATCTGGCTGCTGAGGCTCCGACGACACGGCACCTTTGTGCGCCAGTCCAGTGCGGAGAGCGGTAACTTCTGGACCTGGTTGTCCATCAGAGTGTTGGTGCACAGGGTGCAGTTACCGTCGTGCCCACCCACCATGAACTTCCGCACATCCACCACAAAGGCGCCGGAGGTCTGCATCTTGACGATGTCAAAACCCTCTCCGGCCAGGTTGTGACCGGGGACGAACGGAGCCTTCTGGCAGTCGGTGAAGGAGCCAGTGTGGCAGCCGTGACACACAGGGAAGAAGAGGAGGAGGTAGAGTAGAAGGTTGACAGGCATTGCAGGTGCTGGGAAGAGAGAAAATTGACAAATGTGGTGTGACAAAGGCAGGGGATAGACAGAAAGAATTGAATGAGGGATTTTTGAAATAAAGTTATTAAAAGATTTTGCAATTGCCATCCCAATGGGCAAAGACGTCACATCAACATCACAACAATGGGTGTATTTGCTAAATTTGGGTGTAATATTAAAGGACAGAAATAAATAAAAAACGTCTCAGGTCACTGTGAAATCCACACGGAAGTTCGTTCAGGCATTCCAAGATTTGTATTTCTCACATTGCCTTGAAAAGGTCACTAAAGTTAATGAATTGGAAAACAATATAACATAGATCATACATTGGATATAAGAGGAGTTATTGATGCAAATATCTTGGATTCAGATCTAAATCCAAGCAAAGAAAACTGGTTGACATTTAATGGGAAGATTTTGCTGTACATATGAGAGAATAATTTTGATAAAGTATATCTTTAAAAAAATAATAATAATAATTTGAGGAACAAATTAATTATTATTTGATTTACTGAGCCTCCATCATATCCTAAAGAGGACTTTTTACTAAAAAATAAATAACGATTTAGTACTAGTATTGTTTTCTATCTCTCAATTTCTCCATACCGTGCAACAATGATTACAGTATTCATACTCCACTGACTGAATGGCTATCTCATTTGAACTGTCTTTGAGAATCCAAATAACTAAACCTTATATTAGGCAGTATGTCCTTTTGGACAATCGAGCTCTTTCAATTCTTTGGATTGTGAGTAGTTCTCTTATTGACTGTTGGAAATAGTCAAGCGAGTTAACAATAGTTCATGGGTTCCCAATAGTGACTATATGACTATATTCATCATGTAGATGAAGAACAACATTATGAACTGAAATTCAGAATAACGTTACTTCCTTTCGAATATGAAAAGCGGGGTCTTTATATCCAGTGATGATTCATAAAATATGTACATTGAGTGGCAGGGCAACAACAATAGTGAGTTTTCTACAAGAGGAATGCGGATCAAATTATTTGGACTCACCTTACACAGAGACGTTGGTATTTCGAGGTGTAATACACTAGACAGGACAACAGGAAAACTATCTTTATATACCAACATACAGTATGTCAAATGGGGAGTGGCTAACAGAGATATACCAATGTATGGAGTAGTCTGTGACACACCAAACAACCAACTAAGCACAAACTCTCTCTAACACCCAAATATACCCATACACACAACACGAATACAAGGGGACAGGCATACTTCATTTAAAAAAAACGTTCACTTCACTGCTTTATTTAGCCTTACTTAGTTTGACAAGTTCCCATTGACAGACCAGTAAAATAGTTCTGACACACACTGTGTCTTGTTCCCTCCAACTGCATATTTGTATGACAGTCCCAGCCCTGAACATTGAGAGTTCGATCAGGCCCTCGGTTTTTTTATCTGATGAAAAATGAATGCTTAGAAGTATAAAACCAGACGTGCCAAATTTACATTAATGCTGCGTCTTTCAAGATACCTTTGTAGTGTGCACATCAGTAACTGTTATTTTCCAATCCATTGCACTATCGCTCCACCATTTCCTGGTTGCTAAAACTCTAGTAGTTTGCCAAATTTCAGTTTATGTGACAAAATAAGCTGGTATAGTGTAGAGAATCATTGTACCATCTAAACCGCTGTGAAATATATTTTATGTGAACAAAAATATTATTATTTCTGCTGTTTCAATCTGATGTACAAAACAAGTAACAAAAACAAAACAGCATAGAAATAGTGCACATAGAACAGATCCACCGCTTCTTAGACTTGATTTCAAGTAGAGTGATAAATCTATAAAGCACATTTATATGTGAATTTGGTCAGGTCGCACAAAAAGTTGCATATTGGCACTTTAATGTTGTGTCTGAAGTGAACTTGGGTAAATACTGTAAACATTTTAGACAGATTGTCCTGTATGTGTGACAAATGTATTCCAGCACATTGTTTAGTACGCACACACAAACATGTCATACAACTTTGTATTAAAATGTGTTACTATTATAATGTGTTACTATTATAAATGTGTTACATGAATTACGCAACTAACATACAGAAAATGTATTGAATATGGCTCTCAACATTGATTTCAGAAACAGGATTTGTTGAGCAGCAGATAATTCCTTGAGTCATTTTCACTCATGGTGCATTTCCCAATGAGGATTTACCCCAGTGCTTTACCCAAAAGACTCAGACTTTTCTGTTTCCATCTACATGTGATGTCACCCGTGTCTCACTGGGCCATGGCTCCAGCGGCCCTGCTCTATCTTGGAGCCAAGGCAAGGCTCTGGTTACTTTTTAGCTGGCTCCCGAGTGGCGCAGCAGTCTAAGGCACTACATCTCTGTGCTAGAGGCATCACTACAGACCCTGGTTCGATTCCAGACTGTATCACAACCGGCCGTGATTGGGAGTCCCATAGGGCGGTGCACAAATGGCCCAGCGTCGTCCGTGTTAGGGTTTGGCCGGGGTAGGCCGTCATTGTCAATAAGAATTTGTTCTTAACTGACTTGCCTAGTTAAATAAAGGTTAAATAAAAAAGGACATAACAATGGCTAACTGTGAACGTTTGCACCTTCTCACAAAGCAACAGTCTTGCGTGACGCAGTTGTTGATTCTGCTCGCGACAAGTCTTAAGGATCACACTCCTGATGGAACCAAAATAACACTAGAGCTTACATTAACATCAAACACTGGCGGTCCACTGGTGTGGGGGTAAGTCTCAATGGAAAAGCACCATTAGTTATGGGGTACAACTTGTTTTCAGAGAAACAACATTTCCATCGGCTCATTATAGCAGCTGTGATGCTGGTACAGTAGAGATAGGAGTTTCATTGTTAGATTCCAAAATGGTTGTTTTGTTTATTTACTAGGCCTAGTTGTGTAGTTGTAGTAGTAGAAGTAGTAGTGGTAGTATTAGTTGTACTAGTAGTATAAATGACTACAGTCGACACATTGCTTGGGTATATTTGTAAGAGTGTAACTGTGTGTGTGAGAATTTGCATGCATGTGTGTACAGAGCAGCTTCAGAGGTGTTGAAAGGAAAGGAGACAAATAGATGACTCGGCAGAAAAGTTGGAAAAAGTCACACCTCTCAAATGGCTCTGCCGAGACGGCACATTCTCTTATAACACAAAGAGGAACATAGATCCCTTTTTTTTATAGCAACTCAGTCAAAATAAGCTTAATCTGCTTGTCTTTACTTCTCACTTCACCCCAAAAAGTCGGTCAACGGACAAATTGCCTGCCAGCATGGTTTTTGCTGAGCACGCTGCAATAAGTGTCGCATGTTACTGTCTGCTTGGTCTGGGTTGAACGAGGGTGTGGGTTTCCATGTTTCCATGTCCGTCTACTGTAGTCTGTCTGTTGCAGTGGTGGTTATTCGTATGTAGCCTAGTAAAATGGGTTGTTCAATCCTTTAGTTGGGGGGGGGGGAGTTTGTCAGGTTCTATGATGATACAAGACTGATGATTGAAGACCTCAAAGACTTCCAAATGTACAGTATATAAGCTCAATTCAATTTCAGACCACAATGTTGTAAGCAATTCAAAATACGAACTACATATGCACCACAGCCCTTGTCATGGAACTAATTAACGCTACATTTTTCGCACAGGAGAATCCTCTAACCGTCTGAGCAGCTAGAGGAAATCCCAGATACTTACATGGCTTGAGATACGACCTCAGCAGATTTACAATAAATATGTATATTTATAAACGTACATATTTTTTGTTAAATGTGCTGTAATTAAAGGTAAATGATGTTTCATGTGAGGAATTGTACTTGGTTACAGATTAAACCGAGATCTGAATTTGACATGTAAGCAGCAGGCCTCTGAGAGATCAAATTATGTTCAGTCTAACCGGGCAGGATGTGGAGGCGTAAGGGGACTGATGACAGACATGTAGATTTACTGTTTCAGTTTCAGGCGGAAGCCAAGCCATCAAACAATGTCACAGAATTCCAAAATAAAGGCCAGGGCCTGGTGCCCACTGCAGTACTTTACTGACAACTCAGCATTCTGCTCGAGACGCTGCGAAGACAATGAAATACACCAGGAAGTGAATGGAAAAGTCCAGAATGAGACTTTTATTCTTAGTTCTTCAACATGGGTTCAGATCAGATAAATCCCTGATACTGCTATGATGATGTACTATTTCACATAGTCATGGCAGAAATGGGATGCTATAAAAAAAAACCTTAGTCTCGTTGGATTTCTTCCAAAACGATGAGACAGCAAGCCAGGAGACGAGGGAGAATTGTATTGCCGTCTTCAGAAAGGGGACGAGAATGAGAGAATTCAAAACTGTTCATTTGTGACCGTGCAAGATGGAACAATGCCTTTGCCTTGAAAATAATACTTCTCATGTGAATGGCTCAAAAAGAATGAGCTGAAATTTAAGATATATATTTTTAAAGCCCTATATCCGAATAACAATTAGTGATTGTAAACACCAAATTAGGGCCTCAACATACTTGCCTAATCCCTTATCACCTCTCCACAGTATAGTTACAGGCCAGCTGGACCCACAATGCACTGCAACACGTTACGCTTAACTGACCATTGGGCCAATTGTATGTGTGGGTGAAATGGTGTTATATTGTCCCATTACAGCTCCCTGGCACGCCTCCTTGGTCACAGTCATTCTTTCCAACCCTCCTCTCCTCTGGCCCTTCAAGTCAAAAGTCCACTGAGTCATAATGCTGCAGGCCCTGCTCCCCCTAGAGGCCAAAGAGGGCAAAGACACATTTCCAATTTAGATGGAAATTGTGGTGTCCATCTCATGTTTGATTAGCAAGGGCATTTTATCCGGGTTTTTCTTTTTGGCAACTCACAGAAACAGAAGTTCTTGCTTCCTTAAAAGCTATTGACACCAGGAAGTCATTAGAGGATGACAATTTGGACCCGTCTTTGCTTACGTATGCCGCACCCACCATTGCTGGCTCAGTAACACACATTTTTTATTTAACTTTAGTATCAGGAAATATTCCAAAAGTGTGGAAAGAAGCTTTTGTATTGCCACTCAACTCCATAAGGGTGGGGATCGTAGTGATCTCGATAATTATCGACCCACTTCCAGGCTCCCTTGTCTTGCGAAATTCCTAGAATCATTGGTCAACAAACAGCTACGTTATTATCTGTCTGTAAATGGTGTTCTTAATGTTAATCAATCCGGATTCAGACCTGAACATAGCACCACTACGGCTACCATGCATGTTGTAAACAATATTGCAAATGCCTTAGATGAAAGAAAGAATTGGGCTCCATGTTTGTAGACTTGTCAAAAACTTTTGATACTGTAGACCATGTTATTCTGTTGAGTAAGCTGTCCCTGGTAGGGTTGGGTACTGATGCTTGCCGATGGTTTGATAATTATCTCAATGACAGAACTCCGGCCATCAAGGTAGATGGAGTTCCTTGAATTACATAAAGGGGTGCCCCTTTCCTCGGCCCACTACTGTTTACAAACAATATAAATAACATTGGTAATGCTGTAAAAACAAAATCTATTCATTTGTATGCAGATGATAGTGTTGTATTCCATTACTCCATCAGTCGGATAAGCCTTTTCAAATTTGAAATCAGATTTTCTAGCACTGCAGTGGTCAATATTGGACCTAAAGTCAGTGCTAAATGCAAACAAAACAAAATACATGTTTTTTTCTAGGTCCCATAACCCAGATCTAAATGAACTTGTAATGACAAGTTTGAACGTTACACAAATTGAGCGAGTTCCTTCCGACAAAATGTCTTCGTATCTGGCTTGAGAGAAAACTGTCATTAAAAACAAAACATGTCACTGAGCTGGTGAAGAAGGTGACGTTCAAGGTTGGTTTATTTTACAGAAACAAAGCATGTCTGACTTTTGTTAATAGGAAGGAAATTGTCAATTTTGATTATGGGGGTATTATCTATATGCATGCAGCAGCATCTGGACTTTAACCGCTAGATGCTGTTTTCCATTGTGCCCTTAGGTTTATTACTGGTGATGCTTATAGAACTCACCATTATGTTTTTATCAAAAAGTGGGTTGGACCTCTTTGTATGTAAGGAGAGAGCAGTATTCTCTTGTGTTTATTTACAAAGCACTTATGCAGAAATGTCCTTCGTATCTATCATCATTCATTCAATTTAGACTTAGAAATGACCAATCCCGGTCACAGGCTTGGATGACACTGGAGGGCCCTTCAGTCTCCATAGAGTTGGTTTTAATTTTTTCCCCCTTTATGAGGAACAACTCAGGATCTCTGAAATGAAATGTTCTGGTCCCCCTTGGTCAGCTCAGAGAAATTATTAGAGACCTATGCTGATAACTGTGTCAGTTTTTCTTAATATGTTTGGTAATTTTGTATATTGTATGTTGTACAGTGCATTCAGAAAGTATTCAGACCCCTTCCCTTTTTCCACAATTTGTTACGTTACAGACTTATTCTAAAATTGATTAAAGAAATATTTTCCCTCATCAATCTACACACAATACCCCTCAATGACAAATTGAAAACAGGTTTTTTGACATTTTTGCAAATGTATTACAAATGTAAAAAATAAATACCTTATTTACATAAGTATTCAGCCCTTTGCTATGAGACTCAGGTGCATTCTGTTTCCATTGAGCATTTTATTTATTTATATTATTGAACCTTTATTTAACTAGGCATCCTTGAGATGTTTCTTCAACTTGATTGGAGTCCACCTGCGGTAAATCCAATTGATTTGGAAAGGCACACACTTGTCTATATAAGTTTCCACAGCTGACAGTGCATGTCAGAGCAAAAACCAAGACATGTGGTCGAAAGAATTTGTCCGCAGAGCTTCAAGACAGGGTTCTGTCAAGGAAGAGATCGGGGGAAGAGTACCAAAAAAGTTCTGCAGCATTGAAGGTCCCCAAGAACACAGTGGCCTCCATCATTCTTAAGCTGGAGTCTTATATCTCCCTCACTAACTTTAAGCATCAGCTGTCAGAGCAGCTTACCAATCATTGCACCTGTAAGCAGCCCATCTGTAAATAGCCCACCCAATTACCTCATCCCCATATTGTTATTATTTTTAATTTTTTTCATTTGCACTCCAGTATCTCTACTTGCACATTCATCTTCTGCACATCTATCACTCCAGTGTTTAGTTGCTAAATTGTAATTATTATTATGGCCTATTTATTGGCTTACCTTCCTAATCTTACTACATTTGCACACACTGTATATAGATTTTTCTATTGTGTTATTGACTGTACGTTTGTTTATCCCATGTGTAACTCTGTGTTGTTTGTGTCGCACTGCTTTGCTTTATCTTGGCTAGGTTGCAGTTGTAAATGAGAACTTGTTCTCAACTGGCCAACCTGGTTAAATAATGGTGAAATAAAAAATAAAAATACATTTATTTTAAATGGAAGAAGTTTGGAACCACCAAGACTCTTCTTAGAGCTGGGCGCCCGGCCAAACTGTGCAATCGGGGGAGAAGGGCCTTGGTTAGTGAGGTGACCAAGAATGGTCTGAATGCCAAGCGTCAAGTCTGGAGGAAACCTGGCACCATCCCTACGGTGAAGCATGGTGGTGGCAGAATTATGCTGTGGGGATGGATGTTTTTCATTGGCAGGGACTGGGAGACTAGTCAGGATTGAGGGAAAGATGAACGGAGCAAAGTACAGCCAGATCCGTGATGAAAACCTGCTCCAGAGCGCTCGGGACAAGTTTCTGAATGTCCTTGACTGGCCCAGCCAGAGCCTGGACTTGAACCCGATCGAACATCTCTGGAGAGAACTGAAAATAACTGTGCAGCGACGCTCCCCATCCAACCTGAGAGAGCTTCAGAGGATCTGCAGAGAAGAATGGGAGAAACTCACAAATTACAGGTGTGCCATGCTTGGAGTGTCATACCCAAGAAGACTCAAGGTTGTAATCGCTGCCAAAAGGTGCTTCAACAAAGTACTGAGTAAAGGGTCTGAATACTTATGTAAATGTGTAATTTCCATTTTTTTATTTAACACATTTGCAAAAATGTCTACAAACCTGTTTTTGCTTTGTCATTGTGGGGAATTGTGTGTAGATTGATGAGGAGAAAAACTATTTAAAAAATTTAAGAACAAGGCTGTAACGTAACAAAATGTGGAAAAAGTCAAGTGGTCTGAATAATCTCTGAATGCACTGTATATACTGTATGTTTGATGTATTTACACAGAGCTCATATGAAAAAGAGACCATGACCTCTCTGTCAAAATCAAGGGAAAGGGGGATACCTAATCAGTTGTACGACAACGCCTGAAATGAAAAGTGTCTTCCGCATTTAACCAAACCCCTCTGGTTTAATAATACGAATATCTACAAGCGTTATGGTTATAAAGGTGAATCTTTTCAAAACCGGGGGTATGTGGAGGATCTTAGATTGCTGCGATGACCCTGTCTCTCCCTGTTGAGGTTACAAGATTAGCTGATGCCAGTCAGGAGATACCAGCGCTACATTTAGAAGAATGAACCAGAGCATATGAGATAATGAAAAAGAAGGAAGATAAAACCACTCACAGTCTTTGGCTGTGTCCTTTTTTTGTATCCTCTAACTAAAACAAAGGTAGAGGCGTGGTAATGTACTGTATGTAGGCGATGTTCTTTCACTCACACAGAGAATGGGCCTATTTAGAAAAACACTGCCACAGTGATGGTATTGCTTGTGTATCCATCACTGCACTTAATCCCCCAACATAATAACTGTACTAAAGACACATTGGCTTACGGTGTGTTTGTAGGTAACAGCGATAAATAATTATGTTGGGATGCGAGGGAGGCCATCCTACAGAGTTTTTGTAACTGTGAAGCCCGAAGCTAATTATAGTACAGTGTACAACAGAAACAGCTAAATCAATTCCTTGAGGGTTACAGTATGTATAGGCTGGTTTGGCTGAAGGGAGCCTCCTCAGCTCTAAACAAGATAATTAGCTCTATCATTTGGTCAATCATTTGTTTGTTGTTGTGAGTTATACTTCTCTGAAATAATTATAAATAATCAAGTTGAAGTATTAGCCTATATTTGGCTTCAAAAATAAGGAAATCGCCATAATAGCCACACCGTCGTGCAAAAACAAATCGGCCTAAAAGTAGAACTTCAAAGAAGGCTCTGTAACACCCTTGACAGGACAACTGTGTCGATAATATTATGCAAATGTTTAAATATGTAAAGTAACCTCTATGCATGACAAGGAGTCAAATGTGATTATTTGACCTTGTGGTCACGCATTCACATCCATTTTCTAAGGATTCAGGAACATATGTAAAGCAACCTGCCTCTGCCAGTAAGAGGCGATAGCTACCCAAGCAATTTTCTATTTTATTTTAATATATTACAAGTACACTAAAGTATACTTAAATATACAACAAATATAAGATATACTTTTCTAGTATATCTTAAGTATAATATAAGCATACTATCATAAACCTTCCATATACTTGTTAAATGTGTACTTTAAATTAATTGTTTTTCTTTATGTTCATTATCATTAAACTTACACACTCATTAAAATTGTACTTACATTTCAAACACTTCAGTTGTAATTTACTATTGTCATTCAAAATACACTTGGAGTTGTTTTAAAGTTGAATCATTCATATTTTTTTATGAAACACTGTGAGTGATCAAGTACACTATAAGTAAACAGTGCCTTGTAAAAGTATTAACACCCCTTGGATTTCTTCACATTTTATTGTGTTGAAAAGGGGGGTGAAAATTGATTTCATTGTCATTTTTTTGTCAACAATTTACTCAAAATACTATTACGTCAAAGAAGAAGATAAAAAAAAAAGATTAATACAAATTTGATAACTAAAATATAGTCATTGCATAAGTTTTCAGCCCCTTTGGTTAGGCAAGCCTAAATTAGTTCAGGAGAAGAATTTAGCTTAACAAATCACATATGTTAGCTGCACAAAAATAATAGGGGTTGGCATGATTTTTAAACGACTAACCCGTCTTATGTTCCCCATACAGTACATACAACATCTATAAGGTCCCTCAGTCAAGTATTGAATTTCAAGCACAGATTCAACTACAAAGACCAGGGAGCCTTTCAAAGCCTCATAAAGAAGGGCATTGATTGGTAGATGGGTAACAATATCAAATCAGACAATGAATATCTCTTTAAGCATTGTCAAGTTAATAATTATGCAAAACAAATAAATAATTATGTTTGGGGGAAATCCAACACAACACATCACTGAGTAACTGCCTCCTTATTTTCAAGCATGGTGGTGGCTGCATCATGGTATGGGTATGCTTTACATCGGCAAATACTGGGGAGGTTTTCAAGATGAAAAGAAACGGGATGGAGCTAAGCACAGGCAAAATCTTAGAGGAAAACCTGCTTCAGTCTGCTATACACCAGAGACTGGGAGAAGAATTCACCTTTCAACAGGACAGTAACCTACAACACAAGGCCAAATCTACACTGGTCGCTTACCAAGAAGACAGTGAATGTTCCTGAGTGGCCAAGCTACAGCTTTGACTTAAATCTGCTCGAGAATCTATGGCAAGATTTAAAAATTGCTGTCTAGCCATGATACCCAACATTTTGACAGAGCTCGAAGAATTATGAAAACAAAAAGGTGCTAATATTGCACAATCCAGGTGTGTAAAGCTCTTAGATAGACTTACCCAAGACGACAAACCAGTGTAATCGGTTTCAATAGTTTCAGTACCAATAATGAGTTTTTAAGTACTTTCTGAATTCCTGTTCAGAAGTGCGCAGGGAGAGTTGACAATGATAAGATTGTTTATTCAACAGAAGGAAACATGCACAGCTGAGGAACATGCTTCCCGAGAGTATAATCATATCTCAAAAATATATAATTAAATATACTTTTTCGAAAATACACTTAACTTAAATGTCCACAAAATATGCTTAAAGTCCACTTTCAAAAACGCATGTGCCAAAAATATGTGCATATTACCCAGCATCCTTTTCTGCAGCTGAAGTTCTGATTAATAATATATTTTTCCTCATATTTAGCTTATTCAAATGTTTTGATGTTCATTTTCAAACTGAATAATGTACTTTTAATTACACATGGTATATTACACATTACACATTTGATTTAAATGTTAATTTATCACCGTAATGTGAGCAACTAAAGTGTGAAATGCCACTGGTGCAGTTTTCAAACACATTACTTGACAATTGCTGCTGCAGCCAGAACTGCTTTGTAAATAAGATGTTAACATTGGCTGAGAAGATGCCTTGGTCAATCCAAGGTAACCTTTACATGGCTAATTACAATATCAAATGTTGTTAATGATGCCAAGTCTATTTGTAAAATAATACCTGAAACACATTATAAATACACATTATTTGTAAAGGAAACATGGGAATTCTAATTCAAATACAATTTCAATATACTTCAAATTCATGAGAAATATACATAAAATGTATTTGAGGTGTATTCAATGCATATTTTTTTGTGCTCTTTATCTAATATACTAAGTACAATATACTTAAGTTTAAAAAAATTCTCTCCAATTTAGATAATTCAAAATAGATTTATTATACACTGCTCAAAAAAATAAAGGGAACACTTAAACAACACAATGTAACTCCAAGTCAATCACACTTCTGTGAAATCAAACTGTCCACTTAGGAAGCAACACTGATTGACAATACATTTCACATGCTGTTGTGCAAATGGAATAGACAAAAGGTGGAAATTATAGGCAATTAGCAAGACACCCACAATAAAGGAGTGGTTCTGCAGGTGGTGACCACAGACCACTTCTCAGTTCCTATGCTTCCTGGCTGATGTTTTGGTCACTTTTGAATGCTGGCGGTGCTTTCACTCTAGTGGTAGCATGAGACGGAGTCTACAACCCACACAAGTGGCTCAGGTAGTGCAGCTCATCCAGGATGGCACATCAATCGAGCTGTGGCAAGAAGGTTTGCTGTGTCTGTCAGCGTAGTGTCCAGAGCATGGAGGCGCTACCAGGAGACAGGCCAGTACATCAGGAGACGTGGAGGAGGCCGTAGGAGGGCAACAACCCAGCAGCAGGACCGCTACCTCCGCCTTTGTGCAAGGAGGAGCACTGCCAGAGCCCTGCAAAATGACCTCCAGCAGGCCACAAATGTGCATGTGTCAGCATATGGTCTCACAAGGGGTCTGAGGATCTCATCTCGGTACCTAATGGCAGTCAGGCTACCTCTGGCGAGCACATGGAGGGCTGTGCGGCCCCACAAAGAAATGCCACCCCACACCATGACTGACCCACCGCCAAACCGGTCATGCTGGAGGACGTTGCAGGCAGCAGAACGTTCTCCACGGCGTCTCCAGACTCTGTCACGTCTGTCACATGTGCTCATGTGCTCAGTGTGAACCTGCTTTCATCTGTGAAGAGCACAGGGCGCCAGTGGCGAATTTGCCAATCTCGGTGTTCTCTGGCAAATGCCAAACGTCCTGCAAGGTGTTGGGCTGTAAGCACAACCCCCACCTGTGGACGTCAGGGCCCTCATGGAGTCTGTTTCTGACCGTTTGAGCAGACACATGCACATTTGTGGCCTGCTGGAGGTCATTTTGCAGGGCTCTGGCAGTGCTCCACCTGCTCCTCCTTGCACAAAGGCGGAGGTAGCGGTCCTGCTGCTGGGTTGTTGCCCTCCTACGGCCTCCTCCACGTCTCCTGATGTACTGGCCTGTCTCCTGGTAGCGCCTCCATGCTCTGGACACTACGCTGACAGACACAGCAAACCTTCTTGCCACAGCTCGCATTGATGTGCCATCCTGGATGAGCTGCACTACCTGAGCCACTTGTGTGGGTTGTAGTCTCCGTCTCATGCTACCACTAGAGTGAAAGCACCGCCAGCATTCAAAAGTGACCAAAACATCAGCCAGGAAGCATAGGAACTGAGAAGTGGTCTGTGGTCACCACCTGCAGAACCACTCCTTTATTGGGGGTGTCTTGCTAATTGCCTATAATTTCCACCTTTTGTCTATTCCATTTGCACAACAGCATGTGAAATTTATTGTCAATCAGTGTTGCTTCCTAAGAGGACAGTTTGATTTCACAGAAGTGTGATTGACTTGGAGTTACATTGTGTTGTTTAAGTGTTCCCTTTATTTTTTTGAGCAGTGTACTTAAAATGCTAATAAAATACAATTGACATTAAATGCTCTTAAAACTGCTCAATTGTCAGTTATTAAAGAGCTCAGGTTTATAAAGTAGGTTTCCAAAGGCAGGCAGTATACAATACAATTCCAATAGTGTTGCAATGTAGGCTTCTAATACAACTGAATCCTTATTCAATTCTATTTGGGGAGGCATTATGTTTGTCTCTGGCGAAGGTGACCTGAGGCTCAGACAGACATGTTTAGAAGATCCCTGTCATTAAGTGCGCACGTCCTCTTCGGCTCTCTGCAGGTACAACAACAGACCCAGAGTACAGTAAGGGAGCTTGCCAAGGCCAATGACGTCATTGTCTGTCATTGTCTGTCTGGATCAATGAAGATGTTCGATCAGGCGCTTGAGGAAGAGGCCTAGTCTTTACTTTGAAACATCACTCCCGTCTTCCAACATTTCTGTGTGGTTTGCAGCGTTGCAATTGTTTGTTTTTTCACACTTCATATGTGACATCTGAAATAGACAGACAGGCAGACAGACAGAGACAGACAGACAGACAGATGGCAGGCTGACAGACAGCGCCAGGCAGTGTGCGTGTGTGTCAGCTCCTTATTAACTAAGGAATTCCAGTGGCATCTGTGTGAGAGAACAAACTTCCCTAAGAAAACTTCCCAAACGCCCTGTAACTTTTTGCTCTAAAACACTGTCATCCAGTGCATGGTGATCAATTCCAATGAGCTTCGTATGCAGGATGCATACAATATTAACTTTCCACAAGAAAATTCCTTCAAACTGCACCACCTGCTGGCCGAATCCTATAGCACAGTATCACTTGGCTGAGTAGAGGTAACGTAGAAGAAAAATGTTTACAAGATCATCTTCAAAATAAATATATTATTGTTTACGTCTGAAAATAAATAATTATTCTACAGTTGATTTTCTTAAGTTTGTATTTACTGAATTTATAGATATTTTTTTTCTTCAATAGAATGACATTGTTATTTCCTATAGATTTCTGATTCAAAAATTGTCAACATATATTTGAGGTTAGATCTTTTGGGGTATGGCAATACAAGGATTAATGATGGAAGCCAGAAGCATATCAGTGTGCAGTACAGCGCTCTCTACAAACCCACAGCCCTCAGTACATTCTGAACTGTCAAGATGGCACTGCAATTGGGATGACAAATTGGGTGAAAAATGAGAACGTGTCGTATTTTGGGACATGAGAACTCAGTACCACTTGTAAAGAGGAGTGTGGTAGAAAGAGTCATCCCCTGCAGCCTTTCAACATTCCTAATATACATACAGCAAGTTATCTTTGCCCTGTTATCTTTGAGTTTGTAATCGAAGAATTAGTCTTAGTACTTGATTTACCTTCATGACTACATTGCAGCAAAGTATTGTTGCCTAGCTCAAATTACGATCCTACATCTATCTGTAAACTAAGCCGTTGCTCCTGTATATTGAGCAAAGCCATAGGCTGTACACCTCCTTTCATCCCCCATAATTTGAGGGTCAGGACCTCTGTGGTACTCTGGTCCACAGTACTTGACATACTGTAAATTGAGTAGCTGGCTAATTGAATGAGCATTGGAGGATTAAGGCACATGTCTCACTTACTTGCCGAGTTTCCTGCTTTCACCCAAAGTAATGGATCTCAGTGACCAGACCTCCATGCTCTCTGAAAAACACTCATAAGGCATTGAATGTGTCTCATTTATAAAACTTTTTTTAAATGCTTGAAAAAACATTCGTTAACTAAAGAACAATTACTAAACACTAATGCATTGTTACAGCATTAATATACTAAGTGCCACAATAGATTAGTTAAATCTTTGTGAATGATCCCTTATGTGTTCTTGAAGTTCAAGACCAAACAACTACCTAGGTAAGGATTCTGGGACAGGCAATGAAAGGTTGAGACAGACCTGGTGATAGAGGCCTGACATGGAGCCAGGCACTCCCATCTAAGTGTATGACAGATCAGTTGTGGGGGCCAGCAGGGATGAAAGGTTGAATTGTACAACAGATCCCTAAACAGTTGTGCTGCAGATAACAGAACAAACACTCTTTTTTTTTACGATGGGGGAGGCTTTAAAGTTTCCAAGGTGTACAATTCCAAGTAACAACAACTATATATTTTGCAATTTACGCTGATCTGAAAATCAAGCAATTACAATTGGTTAGTAGGTTAAAACAGGACAAAACAAGCGAGTAGAGCAGTCATGTGCAAAAGGATTGAAGCCGTGCTTTAATAGCGCATTGCACATGGTCATCATTATGTTACCAAACGGACATACAGTGGGGCAAAAAAGTATTTAGTCAGCCACCAATTGTGCAAGTTCTCCCACTTAAAAAGATGAGAGAGGCCTGTAATTTTCATCATCATGTAATCTTCAACTATGACAGACAAAATGAGAAAAAAAATCCAGAAAAACACATTGTTGGATTTTAACCCTTTCACACGTACCATCACACGGGTGTGATCGTTCTACAGTGGTCCCTGAAGCGTATGATCACACCCGTGTGAATAGAACACTCATTTAGAACGCTCGTTTAGAACGGCCAGTTTCGAATGACGCAACAATCAGCGTTTGAGTTGGCCACACTTTTTTCAGAAACTATTTACACAAACACAGTCCTTACAAAGTTATGTCCAGAATGTGAGCAGTTTATTTTTGGATTCAATGTTCAGATATTCACAGAAGAATATATAGCATAACACAATCATCCTAACCGGAAAAATGTAGGCTACATTTGTCCTAGCGCTAACTGAGGAAAGATTGACCCAACACACGCAGTCATATTTTCTAACTCTCGGCTGACAAACTACAATATGAATTAGCTAATAGAAATTACTATGTATAATTAATCACATCACAGGTGAGCTCACCATTGATCGAAATAATTAGGTAAAGCACTTTTTAGAAATCGAAAGTAATCCGACGATTAGTTTCAGCGCGTACCCATGCATTTTTTCCTCACAGAAACCGAAGACAATAAGAGAAGACGAGATGAGTTTGGTCTGTTTATAGTATGCATGTTGAAGGGGTGTGTCATCTACCGTCGTTCACATCCCACCATTCATTTCCGGAAGTCCTCAAAAAATGAGTGAACTCTTACTCACCTCATTTTGTTATAACATCTTTGGTCAAACAAACGATTACGTGAACCCAGAATGCATTGAATGTCAACAAACATGGCTACACAGCTGGAATTAGCTTAGCTCATCATAATCAGTACAACCTTCAAAAAAGTATTTTACACACATAATATGTGCCCATTACAATCTGTGCAAGAATCGGAATGCATGATTTGTCACCTAGATTTGAAAACATGTGAATAAAACCGTAAATACACAAATAATTGCCACAAAACATTTTCTGATAGTGATTTATTGATACAAGTGGCGCGTGCCGGCAGTCAACCACGTACCCTCTCACTGTAAACCATTCAGTGTTGTTGTTTATGTATGTAGCTAGTGAGCTAAGCTGAAGCATTAGCAATGTCTTTCAAAAGGAGACAACAAACAAATGTGGAAATTCTGGAGATTTTTTTAAAATTCTGACAATGAGTCAGAGTATGAAAGTCAGGAATCAGATTCTGACAGTGAGTGAGGAGCTGCCCCCCCAACCTTGTAGCCATTGAGAACCCTGAATCTGAATTTCCCTTGTCCACTGACGAAGTCCCAGGTCCCTTTGAAGATGCTGGTGGTGATGGAGGCATACCAACAGTGGATGAAGTACAGGAGTTCTGTGGTAGCTGGAAGGCCACCAGTCATTTCACCCCTCCTGGCCCTGCTGTTTGCTTTGGCGAGTCCCAGTCTGGAGTGCAACGCCCCTTGCCATTTCCAACTGAGGCAGAGTGCTTCAAGTTGTTTCTGACAGAGGAGCTGGTGGGAGACATAGTAGAGACCAATCGCTATGCCTTGGAGCTACAGGATAAGAGAGAGCCAGGAGTGGGGGACAACC
The DNA here is from genome assembly GCF_016432855.1 of Salvelinus namaycush. Taxonomy (NCBI): domain Eukaryota; kingdom Metazoa; phylum Chordata; class Actinopteri; order Salmoniformes; family Salmonidae; genus Salvelinus; species Salvelinus namaycush. The sequence continues at coordinate 4,449,091 of NC_052347.1, read as the reverse complement.
ACAATTAGTGAAATGTATACATTCCTGGTGACAGTAAAGACTGCTTTCTAGTTCTGCTGCTATGACTGCATTTCATCAACGCTACTACCATCCTAAATGACCCGTTATGCAAAATAAGAAATGTTAACAGCTGGCAGTAAAGTGGCATGACAAACGAGACGTCCATGTCCTCTCCACTGTCCATACAGCAACCATGTCGGCCACAGGGAAGGTGGACCACCTGACTGGAGAGAGAAACAAACGTCCATGTCCTCTCCACTGTCCATACAGCAACCATGTCGGCCACAGGGAAGGTGGACCACCTGACGGGAGAGAGAAACAAACCAGACAGAGAACCATCAAACCAGACTGCGTGCTTGACTATTACCTCAAAATGGGGGCAGTGGATAAGGCTGACATGATAAACAGCTTTGTGGAATGCACTCAGAAAATGACCAAGTGGTATAAGATATTTTTCCAGGGTAGCGTCAAAATACAACATGCCAATACTTCTGACGCATTTAGCATTGTTTTACAGAACTAATAGAATAATGTAACTAGCTACATAAGCACGATTGAATATAACACCATAAAAGGTGAGTAACATGAGTAACGTTACCTAGCGTGTCCGCGGTTATAAGGAATATACACAAATATATTATGCTCCATTCACACAGTGAGCTACAGTAGAAACGGTATAACACGACACAATAACGTAATTAGGCACTTACTTTGATAGAAACGCAGTCTTGATTTGAAGATGGGTCTCTGTAGTGACGCTTCTAGCACTGAGACGCGGTGCCACTTGGGAGTCATAAGGCCAGGGTAGCTTCGAAATACAACACATGCTAATACATCCGTGACGCAATTAGCATTGTTTTCCAGAGCTAATAAGACTGTAGCTAGATACCTAAGCATTGAGTATAACACCATAAATGTTATGAAATGAGTAACGTTACATCGCGTGTCCGCGGTTATAAGGAATATACACAAAAACATGACGTTACAGTAGAAACGACATAACACGACATGCAGAAACTATTATAACGTATTAAGGCACTTTGATAGAAACGCACACATTTCCAAAGGTATTATTGGTAACGAAAACAACTTTGATTTCGATGCAGGCGACAGGTGGAAAATATGAACACGTGTATGCAGGACGGCAGATGAGTAAATGTCCTGCACAAACAATTGAGAAGTGTTTGGGGAATTTTGTCCGGGTCAGAAATGTCAAAAAAATTAATTGGTCCGCAAAAGTAAAAATGACTACTTTTATGTGAATGAATGAGGCGGAACACACCTCATTTCAAACTGTTATTAGAAAATAAAAAACTTGTTAGAAAATAATTTAAAATTGACAAATAAAACAGGCTGCGTGCTTTGGTTTGAGGGCAGCGCAGATTAAATGTACTGTTACATAACAATCACATTCTTGAATGGAGAGAACGTTCTAACATCACGTGCATAAAAAAATTCACGCTGGGGCGACCGTTAGAAATATTTGGAACTCACGCATGAAAGGGTTAAAAGAATTTATTTGCAAATTATGGTGGAAAACAAGTATTTGGTCAATAGCAAAAGTTTATCTCAATACTTTGTTATATACCCTTTGTTGGCAATGACAGAGGTCAAACGTTTTCTGTAAGTCCTCACAAGGTTTTCACACACTGTTGCTGGTATTTTGGCCCATTCCTCCATGCATATCTCCTCTAGAGCAGTGATGTTTTGGGGCTGTTGCTGGGCAACACGGACTTTCAACTCCCTCCAAAGATTTTCTATGGGGTTGAGATCTGGAGACTGGCTAGGCCACTCCAGGATCTTGAAATGCTTCTTACGAAGCCACTCCTTCGTTGCCCGGGCGGTGTGTTTGGGATCATTGTCATACTGAAAGACCCAGCCACGTTTCATCTTCAATGCCCTTGCTGATGGAAGGAGGTTTTCACTCAAAATCTCACGATACATGGCCCCATTCATTCTTTCCTTTACACGGATCAGTCGTCCTGGTCCCTTTGCAGAAAAACAGCCCCAAAGCATGATGTTTCCACCCCCATGCTTCACAGTAGGTATGGTGTTCTTTGGATGCAACTCAGCATTCTTTTTCCTCCAAACACGACGAGTTGAGTTTTAACCAAAAAGTTCTATTTTGGTTTCATCTGACCATATGACATTCTCCCAATCTTCTTCTGGATCATCCAAATGCTCTCTAGCAAACTTCAGACAGGCCTGGACATGTAGTGGCTTAAGCAGGGGGACACGTCTGGCACTGCAGGATTTGAGTCCCTGGCGGCGTAGTGTGTTACTGATGGTAGGCTTTGTTACTTTGGTCCCAGCTCTCTGCAGGTCATTCACTAGGTCCCCCCGTGTGGTTCTGGGATTTTTGCTCACCGTTCTTGTGATCATTTTGACCCCCCAGGGTGAGATCTTGCGTGGAGCCCCAGATCGAGGGAGATTATCAGTGGTCTTGTATGTCTTCCCTTTCCTAATAATTGCTCCCACAGTTGATTTCTTCAAACCAAGCTGCTTACCTATTGCAGATTCAGTCTTCCCAGCCTGGTGCAGGTCTACAATTTTGTTTCTGGTGTCCTTTGACAGATCTTTGGTCTTGGCCATAGTGGAGTTTGGAGTGTGACTGTTTGAGGTTGTGGACAGGTGTCTTTTATACTGATAACAAGTTCAAACAGGTGCCATTAATACAGGTAACGAGTGGAGGACAGAGGAGCCTCTTAAAGAAGTTACAGGTCTGTGAGAGCCAGAAATCTTGCTTGTTTGTAGGTGACCAAATACTTATTTTCCACCATATTTTGCAAATAAATTCATTAAAAATCCTACAATGTGATTTTCTGGATTTTTTTTTCTAATTTTGTCTGTCATAGTTGAAGTGTACATATGATGAAAATTACAGGCCTCTCTCATCTTTTTAAGTGGGAGAACTTGCACAATTGGTGGCTGACTAAATACTTTTTTGCCCCACTGTATCAACTAACAGCACGGCAGTGTTCTCAGAACAAAACAGAACGAAAACATTTCAACAGGTTCCAAAGGCATTTGGATCTCTTCCCCAACAACCAGACAATGGTAACAGATGTGCCAATGATGCAACAGACTGCCTCAGTTGGGGAGGAGTAAATTACACCTCCAGAGTGATAGCTGAACATGTGTGCCCTACGGGATATGGAATGGGGAACAGTCGATCATGGAACTTAATGAAGCTTTCGAGTTCAGACGTGGGCTCCACTCCTCTGGTGGAAGCAGAGGCAAAAGTAGCATAAGCCACAGCATTGGTTGGTATAAGCCTCTGTTTTTGAACGGCCATTTTGTGTATCTACCAGACCTGGATTCAAATACTATTTGAAATCATTTCAAATACTTCAGCTGTGCTTGATTGAGGTTGACTAGCATAACAGAAGAGATAGATTTATCCAAAAACTGCAAACCCTGCCCACCTGGCACTCCAGGCAGGCTATAGCGAACGCTCAATGTATTTTAAAGATTTCAAATAGTATTTCAACCCAGGTCTGGTATATCAACCATTCAATGATGAACCATTCAGTGAGTCATCGAGACAGAACATTCTGATCAAAAACACGCGTATGATAACTGTGTATATTTGGCCTTGGGTTTTAGGTTATTGTCCTGCTGAACGGTGAATTTGTCTCCCAGTGTCTGTTGGAAAGCCAACTGAACCAGGTTTTCCTCTGGGATGTTGCCTGTGCTTAGCTCTATTCTGTTTATTTTTATTATAAAAAACTCCCTAGTCCTTGCCAAGCACACCTATGACACGATGCAGCAATCACTATGCTTGAAAATATGAAGAGTAGTACTCAGTAACGTGTTGGATTTGCCCCAAACATAACGCTTAGTATTAATTTCTTTGCCACACTTTTTGCCGTTTTACTTTAGTGTCTTATGGCAAACAGGATGCACGTTTTTGAATATTTTGTTGATCCATCCTCAGTTTTCTCCTATTACCTCCATTAAACTCTGTAACTTTGTAGTGACTGGGTGTATTGATACACTATCCAAAGTGTAATGAATAACTTCACCATTCTAAAAGGGATATTCAATGTATGCTTTTATTTTAAGTTTTACCCGTCTACCAACAGGTGCCCTTTTCTGCGAGGCATTGGAAAACCTACCTGGTGTTTCTGGTTGAATCTGTGTTTTAAATTCACTGCTCGACTGAGGGACCTCACAGATAATTGTATGTGTGGGGTAGAGAGATGAGGTAGTCATTCAATAATCATGTTTCAACACAATGTTTGCACACAGAGTTGATGCAACTTACTATGTGACTTGTTAAGCTAAATTTTACTCCTGAACTTATTTAGCTTGCCCTAACAAAGGGGTTGAATACTTACAGACTCAATACATTAAAGCTTTTCATTTGTTATTAATTTGTTACATTTCAAAAACATCATTCCACTTTGACATTAATGGGGTATTGTGTGTAGAACAGTTACAAAAAGCTACATGAAAAAATAAATAAATTCAGGCTGTAACACAACAAAATGTGGAAAAAGTCAAGGGGTGGGAATACTTTCTGAAGGCACATGAGTGTGGGTGTTAATGTGTGTGTTTGTGTATGTGCAAGAGTGTCAGTGTAGGTGTATGTGATTGTGTGGGTAGAGACCTGTGAGTATGCATATAGTCAGTGCATAGTCCTTGGTGGGGGTGGGCATCTATTGTCTATCTGTTTAAACGTCTCATTGCATGGGGGTAGAAGCTGTCTCGGAGCCTGTTGGTCCGAGACCTGATGCTTTGGTACCGCCTACCGGACGGAAGCAGAGAGAACAGTCTATGGCAGGGGTGACTGGAGTCGTTGGTAATCCTTTCAGGCCTTCATCAGACACTGCTTGGTGTGTATGTCCTGAATGGGTGGGAGCTCGTCCCCAGTGATGTGCTGGGTCATCCGCAAAACACTCTGTAGGTCCTTGCGGTCGAGGGCGGTGCAGCTGCCATACCAGGAAGTGATGCAGCCAGTCAAGATGCTCTCAATGGTGCGTCTGTAGAAGTTCTTGAAGATCTGAGGGGCCTTGCTAAATATCTTTAGCCTTCTGAGGGTGAAGAGGCGGTGTCACGCCTTCTTCACGACTGTGCCAGTGTGAGAGGACCATGTTAAGATATCAGTGGTTGGGACACAGAGGAACTTAAAGCGCTTGACCCTCTCATCTCCACTCTGTTGGTGTGGATGGGGGTGTGCAACCCCCCTTTTTCCTGCATTCCACAATCAGCTCCTTGGTCTTGCTGACGTTAAGGTGGAGATTGCTGTCCTGGCACCACACTGCCAGGTCTCTGACCTCCTCTCTGTAGGCTGTCTCATCACTGTTGGTAATCAGGCCCACCACCGCCGTGTCATCAGCAAACTTGATGATGGAGTTGGCCACAAAGTCGTGGGTGAACAGGGAGTACAGGAGGGGACTAAGTACACATTAAGTACACAACTAAGTGTTGTTGGTCAGCGTGGCGGAGGTGTTGTTACCTACCCTTACCAGCTGAGTGCAGCCCGTCAGATAGTCCAGGATCCAGTTGCAGAGGGAGGTGTTCAGTCCCAGGTTCCCAAGCTTGGTGATGAGCTTGAAGGGGACTATAGTGTTGAACGCTGAGCTGTAGTCAATGAACAGTATTCTCACATACAGTTGAAGTCGGAAGTTTACATACACTTAGGTTGGAGTCATTAAAACTCGTTTTTCAACCACTCCACAAATTTCTTGTTAAAATACTATAGTTTTGGCAAGTTGGTTAGGATATCTATTTTGCGCATGACACAAGTAATTTTTCCAACAATTGTTTACAGACAGATTATTTCACTTATAATTCACAGTATCACAATTCCGGTGGTTTAGAAGTTTACATTCACTAAATTGACTGTGCCTATAAACAGCTTGGAAAATTCCAGAGTCAATTGAAGGTGTACCTGTGGATTTATTTCAAGGCCTACCTTCAAACACAGTGCCTCTTTGCTTGACATCATGGGAAAATCAAAAGAAATCAGCTAAGACCTCAGAAATAAATTTGTAGACCTTCACATGTCTGGTTGACCCTTGGGAGCAATTTCCAAACGCCTGAAGGTACCACATTCATCTGTACAAACAATAGTACGCGAATATAAACAGCATGGGACCGTGCAGCTGTCATACCGCTCAGGAAGGAGACGCGTTCTGTCTCCTAGAGATGATGTCACGATCGTTCGTAGAAACGGACCAAGGCGCAGCGTATGTTGAGTTCCACATAATTTATTAAAGAAGTGAAACTTTAGCAAAGACAAAACAATAAACAATAAACTAACAAACAAACCGTGACTAAAACACTAACTCAAAACATAAACAATATCCCATAACCCACAGGTGGAAAAAATGCTACTTAAATAGGATCCCCAATTAGAGACAACGATAGCCAGCTGCCTCTAATTGGGAATCATACCAAAACCCCAACATAGAAAAAACAACCTAGAACCCCACATAGAAAATATAGGCTCTCTATGGTCAGGACGTGACAGTACCCCCCCCCCCCCCCCCCACAAAGGTGCGGACTCCGGCCACAAAACCTGAAACCAAAAGGGAAGGTCAGGGGGGGTGTCTACTGTCGGTGGCGGCTCTGGTGCGGGACGAAGAACCCACTCATCCCGCAGATCCAGCCATGGACCCAGGCTGAACACTGTGCCTGGACTGGACCTAGGTGCAGAAGAAGACTCCTGCCATGGAGCGGGACTAGACGCCGTGTCTAGACTGGGCATCGGGGCAGAGAAGGGCTCCTGCCATGGAGCTGGACTGGACGCCGTGTTCGGACTGGACATCGGCGCAGGGGAAAGCTCCGGCCATGGAGCTGGACTGGACGCCGTGTTCGGACTGGACATCGGCGCAGATGAAGGCTCCTGTCTTGGAGCTGGACTGGACGCCATGCTCGGACTGGGCATCGGCGCAGGGGAAGGCTCCGGCCATGGAGCTGGACTGGACGCCGTGTTCGGACTGGACATCGGCGCAGATGAAGGATCCTGCCTTGGAGCTGGACTGGACGCCGTGTTGGACTGGGCATCGGCGCAGGGGAAGGCTCCTGCCATGGAGCGGGACCAGATGCTGTGCCTGGACTGGGCACCTCGGCAGACTCGGCCTTGGAGCGGGACTGGACGCCGTGCCTGGACATCGACGCAGAGGAAGACTCCTGCCATGGAGCAGGACTGGACGCCGTGCCTGGACTGGGCACCAACGCAGAAGAAGACTCTGGCCTTGGAGCTGGACTGGACGCTGTGCTCAGACTGGGCATCGGTGCAGGGGAAGGCTCCGGCCATGGAGCATGAGGTTCCGGACCGTGGACCGTCTCAGGAGGTTCCGGACCGTGGACCGTCTCAGGAGGTTCCGGACCGTGAAACGTCGCCGGAAGCTCTGGACTGGGAATCGTCGCCGGAGGCTCTGGACTGGGAATCGTCGCCGGAAGCTCTGGACTGGGAACCGTCGCCGGAAGCTCTGGACTGGGAACCGTCGCCGGAAGCTCTGGACTGGGAACCGTCGCCGGAAGCTCTGGACTGGGAACCGTCGCCGGAAGCTCTGGACTGGGAACCGTCGCCGGAAGCTCTGGACTGGGGACCGTCGCCGGAAGCTCTGGACTGGGGACCGTCGCCGGAAGCTCTGGACTGGGGACCGTCGCCGGAAGCTCTGGACTGGGGACCGTCGCCGGAAGCTCTGGACTGGGGACCGTCGCCGGAAGCTCTGGACTGGGGACCGTCGCCTGAAGCTCTGGACTGGGGACCGTCGCCTGAAGCTCTGGATTGGGGACCGTCGCCTGAAGCTCTGGACTGGGGATCGTCGCCTGAAGCTCTGGACTGGGGAGTCGCACTGGAGGCCTGATGCGTGGGGCCGGCACAGGTGGCACAGCACAGGCCGGCACAGGGGCACGCTGCTTGGTCCTGTTATGATGGGATATTCTGTCACGATCGTTTGTAGAAACGGACCAACGATAGCCAGCTGCCTCTAATTGGGAATCATACCAAGACCCCAACATAGAAAAAAACACCTAGAACCCCACATAGAAAATATAAACTAGACTAACCCCCCAGTCACGCCCTGACCTACTCCTCCATATAAAATAAATGCTCTCTATGGTCAGGACGTGACAGATGAACGTACTTTGGTGCGAAAAGTGCAAATCAATCCCAGAATAACAGCAAAGGACCTTGTGAAGATGCTGAAGGAAACAGGTACAAAAGTATCTATATCCACAGTAAAACGAGTCCTATATCGACATAACCTGAAAGGCCGCTCAGCAAGGAAGAAGCCACTGCTCCAAAACCGCCATAAAAAAAGCCAGACTACGCTTTGCAACTGCACATGGGGACAAAGATCATACTTTTTGGAGAAATGTCCTCTGGTCTGAGGAAACAAAAATAGAACGGTTTGGCCATAATGACCATCGTTATGTTTGGAGGAAAAAAGGGGAGGCTTGCAAGCCAAAGAATACCATCCCAACCGTGACGCACAGGGTGGCCGCATCATGTTGTGGGGGTGCTTTGCTGCAGGAGGGACTGGTGCACTTCACAAAATAGATGGCATCATGAGGCAGGAAAATTATGTGGATATATTGAAGCAACATCTCAAGATATCAGTCAGGAAGTTAAATCTTGGTCGCAAATGGGTCTTCTAAACGGACAATGACCCCAAGCACACTACCAAAGTTGTGGCAAAATGGCTTGAGGACAACGAAGTCAAGGTATTGGAGTGGCCATCACAAAGCCCTGACCTCAATCCCATAGAAAATTTGAGGGCAGAACTGAAAAAGCTTGTGCGAGCAAGGAGGCCTACAAACCTGACTCAGTTACACCAGCTCTGTCATGAAGAATGGGCCAAAATTCACCCAACTTATTGTGGGAAGCTTGTGGAAGGCTACCCGAAACGTTTGACCCGAGTTAAACAATTGAAAGGCAATGCTACCAAATACTAATTGAGTGTATGTAAACTTCTGACCCACTGGGAATGTGATGAAAGAAATAAAAGCTGAAAGAAATAATTATCTTGCCTATTATTCTGACATTTCACATTCTTAAAATAAAGTGGTGATCCTAACTGACCTAAGACAGGGAATTTGTACTAGGATTAAAAGTCAGGAATTGTGAAAAACGGAGTTTAAATGTATTTGGCTAAGGTGTATGTAAACTTACGACTTCAACTGTAGGTACAGTGCCTTGCAAAAGTATTCATCCCCCTTGGCGTTTTTCCTATTTTGTTGCATTACAACCTGTAATTTAAATATATTTTTATTTGGATTTCATGTAATGGACATACACAAAATAGTCCAAATTGGTGAAGTGAAATGAAAAAAATTACTTGTTCGAAAAAATTATTTAAAATAAAAACGGAGAAGTGGTGCGTGCATGTGTATTCACCCCCTTTGCTATGAAGCCCCTAAATAAGATCTGGTGCAACCAATTACTTTTAGAAGTCACATAATTAGTCAAATAAAGTCCACCTGTGTACATTCTAAGTGTCACATGATCTGTCACATGATCTCAGTACATATACATCTGTTCTGAAAGGTCCCACAGTCTGCAACACCACTAAGCAAGGGGTACCACCAAGCAAGCAGCCCTATGAAGACCAAGGAGCTCTCAAAACAGGCCAGGGACAGTTGGGGACAAGTACAGATCAGGGTTGGGTTATAAAAAAATATCCCAAACTTTGAACATCCCACGGAGCAACATTAAATCCATTATTAAAAAATGGAAAGAATATGGCACCACAATAAACCTGCCAAGAGAGGGCCCCCAACCAAAACTCACAGACCAGGCAAGGAGGGCATTAATCAGAGAGGCAACAAAGAGAACAAAGATAACCTTGAAAGAGCTGCAAAGCTCCACAGCGGAGATTGGAGTCTGTCCGTAGGACCACTTTAAGCTATACACTCCACAGAGCTAGGCTTTAGGAAAGAGTGGCCAGAAAAAAAGCCATTGCTTAAAGAAAAAAATAATCAAACACGTTTGGTGTTCGCCAAAAGGCATGTGGGAGACTCCCCAAACATATGGAAGAAGGTACTCTGGTCAGACTAAAATTGAGCTTTTTGGCCATCAAGGAACATGCTATGTCTGGCGCAAACCCAACACCTTTCATCACCCCGAGACACCATCCCCACATTGAAGCATGGTGGTGGTGGAAGCATCATGCTGTGAAGATGTTTTTCATCGACAGGGACTTTGAAACTGGTCAGAATTGAAGGAATGATGGATGGCGCTAAATATAGGGAAATTCTTGAGGGAAACCTGTTTCAGTCTTCCAGAGATTTGAGACTGGGACGGAGGTTCGCCTTCCAATAGGACAATGACCATAAGCATACTGCTAAAGCAACACTTGAATCAACTATAGATTTTTGGGCTCATGCATTTTTTTCTTTGCCTAAGCTGCTGAAATATATATAATTATAAAAATATACATTTTTCATATGTTTAAAAAATAAACTGTTTTAGTGTGGGGAAAACAACCAGGTTCTATTTTGTATTAAATGTCTTGAAATGGCCTAGTCAAAGCCCAGACCTCAATACAATTGAGAATCTGTGGTATGACTTGAGGATTGCTGTACACCAGCAGAACCCATCCAACTTGAAGGAGCTGGAGCAGTTTTGCCTTGATGAATGGGCAAAATCTCAGTGGCTAGATGTGCCAAGCTTATAGAGACATACCCCAAGAGACTTGCAACTGTAATTGCTACAAAAGGTGGCTCTACAAAGTATTGACTTCCGGGAGGGGGGGGGGGGGGGGGGGGGGGGGGGGTTTGGGACTCGGTCTCAACCTTTAAGTCTTTACTGAAGACTTTACTGAATCTCTTCAGTGGGTCATATGATTGAGTGTAGTCTGGCCCAGGAGTGTGAAGGTGAATGGAAAGGCTCTGGAGCAACAAACCGCCCTTGCTGTCTCTGCCTGGCCGGTTCCCTTCTCTCCACTGGGATTCTCTGCCTCTAACCCTATTACAGGGGCTGAGTCACTGGCTTACTGGTGCTCTTTCATGCCGTCCCTAGGAGGGGTGCGTCACTTGAGTGGGTTGAGTCACTGACGTGATCTTCCTGTCTGGGTTGAGGCCCCCCCTTTGGTTGTGCCGTGGCGGAGCTCTTTGTGGGCTATACTCGGCCTTGTCTCAGGATGGTAAGTTGGTGTTTGAAAATATCCCTCTAGTGGTGTGGGGGCTGTGCTTTGGCAAAGTGGGTGGGGTTATATCCTTCCTGTTTGGCCCTGTCCGGGGGTATCATCGGATGGGGCCACAGTGTCTCCTGACCCCTCCTGTCTCAGCCTCCAGTATTTATGCTGCAGTAGTTTGTGTCGGGGGGCTAGGGTCAGTTTGTTATATCTGGAGTCCTTCTCCTGTCTTATCTGGTGTCCTGTGTGAATTTAAGTATGTTCTCTCTAATTCTCTCTTTCTCTCTCTCGGAGGACCTGAGCCCTAGGGCCATGCCTCAGGACTACCTGGCATGATGACTCCTTGCTGTCCCCAGTCCACCTGGCCGTGCTGCTGCTCCAGTTTCAACTGTTCTGCCTGCGGCTATGGAACCCTGACCTGTTCACCGGACGTGCTACCTGTCCCAGACCTGCTGTTTTCAACTCTCTAGAGACTGCAGGAGCGGTAGAGATACTCTTAATGATCGGCTATGAAAAGCCAACTGACATTTACTCCTGAGGTGCTGACTTGCTGCACCCTCGACAACTACTGTGATTATTATTATTTGACCATGCTGGTGATTTATGAACATTTGAACATCTTGGCCATGTTCTGTTATAATCTCCACCCGGCACAGCCAGAAGAGGACTGGCCACCCCTCATAGCTTGGTTCCTCTCTAGGTTTCTTCCTAGGTTTTGGCCTTTCTAGTGAGTTTTTCCTAGCCACTGTGCTTCTACACCTGCATTGCTTGCTGTTTGGGGTTTTAGGCTGGGTTTCTGTACAGCACTTTGAGATATCAGCTGATGTAAGAAGGGCTATATAAATACATTTGATTTGATTTGAATAGTTATGCACGCTCAAGTTTTTTTTTTTTCTTCTTATTTATTGTTTGTTTGTCTCACAAAAAAAATATTTTGCATCTTCAACGTGGTAGGCATTTTGTGTAAATCAAATGATACAAACCCCCCAAAAATCTATTTGAATTCCAGATTGGAAGGAAACAAAATAAGAAAAATGCCAAGGGGGGGGCGAATACTTTCGCAAGCCTCTGTATTTCTCCTCTTGTCTAGGTGGGCGAGGGCAGTGCGGATTGCAATTTAAACTGAACAAAAATATAAACGCAACACGTAAAGTGCTGGTCCCATGTTTCATGAGCTGAAATAAAACATCACAGAAATGTTCCATATGCACAAAAAGCTTATTTCTTTAAAATTTGGTGCACAAAGTTGTTTACATCCCTTGTAGTGAGCATTTCTCCTTTGCCAAGATAATCCATCCACCTGACAGGTGTGGAATATCAAGAAACGGATTAAACAACATGATCATTACACAGGTGCACCTTGTGCGGGGGGCAATAAAAGTCCACTCTAAAATGTGCAGTTTTTTCACACAACACAATGCCACAGATGTCAAGTTTTGAGTGAGCATGGAATTGGCATGCTGACTGTGTAACAGCTGTCCTCCTCCTCTTCGGAAGAAGAGGAGGAGTAGGGATTGGACCAAAGCGCAGCGTGATAATTTGACATAATGATTTATTTAGACAAACGACGAAACACAAAATAACACTTCAACAAACTACAAAATAACAAACGAACGTAGACAGACCTGAACTATGAGAACTTACAAAATGACGAAGAACGCACGAACAGGTACAGACTACAAACAAACGATACAGTCCCGTGTGGTAACATATACGGACACAGGAGACAATCACCCACAAACAAACAGTGTGAACAGCCTACCTTTATATGGTTCTCAATCAGAGGAAACGTCAAACACCTGTCCCTGATTGAGAACCATATAAGGCTAATTACACCTGACCTAAACATAGAAACACAAAACATAGAATGCCCACCCCAACTCACGCCCTGACCAACTAAACACATACAAAATTAACAGAAAACAGGTCAGGAACGTGACAGACTGCAGGAATGTACACCAGAGCTGTTGCCAGAGAATTTAATGTTAATTTCTCTACCATATTGTCGTTTTAGAGAATTTGGCAGTACATCCAACCGGCCTCACAACCGCAGACCACGTGTATGGCGTCATGAGGGTGAGCAGTTTGCTGATGTCAACATTGTGAACAGAGTGCCCCATGGTGGCTGTCGGGTTTTGGTAAGGGCATGCATAAGCTAAGGACAATGAACACAATTGCATTTTATCAATGGCAATTTGAATGCAGAGATACTGTGATGAGATCCTGTTCCCAAGAACTCTAAGGTAACCTGCAACAATGAATACAACCCTATAGCATTCACATCTGTAACAATGAGTCGCTTAGAAAGCCTGGTCAGGGCACACATCAACTCCATCATCCCTAACACCTTAGACCCACTCCAGTTGGCATACCGCCCCAGCAGATTCACAGACTATACAATCTACAATGAACAAACATATAAATGCAACATGCAACAATTTTAAAGATTTTACTGAGTTACAGTTCATATAAGGAAATCAGTCAATTGAAGTAAATTCAAGTAGGCCCTAATCTATGGATTTCACATGACTGGGAATGCAGATATGCATCTGTTGGTCACAGATACCTTAAAAAAAGGTAGGGGTGTGGATCAGAAAACCAGTCAGTATCTGGTGTGACCACCATTTGTCTCATGCAGTGCAACACATCTCCTTCGCATAGAGTTGATCAGGCTGTTGATTGTGGCCTGTGGAATGTTGTCCCACTTCTCTTCAATGGCTGTGCTAAGTTGCTGGATATTGGCGGGAACTGGAACACACTGCCGTACACATTGATCAAGAGCATCCCAAACGTGCTCAATGGGTGACATGTTTGGTGAGTATGCAGGTCATGGAAGAACTGGGACATTTTCAGCTTCCAGGAATTGTTTGCAGATCCTTGCGACATGGGGTCGTGCATTATAATGCTGAAACATGAGGTGATGGCGGCAGATTAATGGCATGGCAATGGGCCTCAGGAACGATGGTGATCTGCTTGAAGCATGTGGGGATTACGCACTGGGATTGGGAGAGGTGGAAAATGTTCATAAAGACGCCTGCCAGCTGGTCTACTCATGCCCTGAGGTCGTACCCTGGTTTTTCGTCTGGCCCAGCGGCCTTACGAGTGTTAAAGGGCTTACTCACATCAGCCTTGGAGAGCGAGATCACCCAGTCATCCGTTTATGCAAGGCTCTGTGTTTTGTCACCAAAGCATGCTTAAAAGGCTTTGTCTGGTAGAGTGGCATCATTGGGCAGCTCATGGCTGGGTTTTTCCTTTATAATCCGTAATAGCCGGTGTTGTAGGATTTTACCTTATTCCTTTAGTCTTTTTGCATTTTTTGCACTTACATTGCATAAGTGTACATAAGCATAGCAAAGCACCCTTTACCGGTTCAAACAGCCGACAAATCAGCCTGCTTAGTAAACCTTTTTAAAAAATTGTCTTTGACAAAATACAATGTTATTTCACTGTAAACAGATTAACAACAGACTTTCAGCATGCTTATAGGAAAGGGTACTCAACATGTACAGCATTGAGTAAAATAACTGATGATTGGCTGAAAGAAATTAAGAAGAAGAAGATTGTGGGAGCTGTATTGTTAGACTTCAGTGCAGCTTTTGATATTATCGATCATAATCTGTTGCCTTGGCCCTATACTGTTTTCTTTTTTTATTTATTTTTTACCAATGACCTACCACTAGCCTTGATAAAGCCTGTGTGTCTATGTACGCTGATGACTCAACATTGTACACATTAGCTACCACAGCAAGTGAAATCCCTGCAACCCTTAACAAAGAGCTGCAGTCAGTTTTAGAATAGGTGGCTAGTAATATGCTAGACCTAAATATATCAAAAACTAAAACCATTGTATATGGGACAAATCATTCACTAAATCCTAAACCTGATCTAAATCTAGACATGAATAATGTGGCGATTGAGCAAGTTGAGGAGACTAAACTGCTTGGTGTAACCTTCAATTGTAAGCTGACATGGTTAAAACATTTAAATTCAACGGTTGCTAAAATGGGGAGAGGGCTGTCCGTGATAAAGCCCTGTTCTGCTTTCTTGACATTACAATCAACCAAACAAGTCCTGCAGGCCGTAGTTTTATCAAACCTGGACCACTGCCCAGTATATATGGTCAAGTGTGGCAAAGAAGGACATATGCAAATTACAGTCGGCACAGAACGTCTAGCCCTTAAATGCACACAGAAGGATAATATCAACAACATGCATATCAATCTCTCCTGGCTCAAAGTAGAGGAGATATTGACTGCATCACTACTGGTCTTTGTGAGAAGTATTGACGTGTTAAAAGTACCAAATTGTCATACATACCTTATATTGAGCCATGACTACATGGAACTCTCTTCCACCTCAGGTAACTCAAGCTAGCAGTAAAATCAGATTAAAAAAAAAAAAAAACTGATCAAACGGCACAACGCAAACTGTGAAGAGACACACACTATCTAACACACACACACACTATAAAACACACACCCACACATTATTCTTAATAATGTAATGTAGTATTGTAATACTATAATAGAGCAATGTAAATTTGTATAATGCACATTGCTTTGTTTGATTAAATGTTTTTATCTCTGTTTGGACCCCAGGAAGAGTAGCTGCTGCCTTGGCAATTGCTAATGGGGATCCTAATAAAATACTAAATACTAAGTGGGTCATGTCTTCTGGTGGGGGAAAAAAACATTACAATCACATTAAAATACATGATGAAAAAAAGTTACTCAGTGTTTGAATTGGGTTTTCTAGGAAACATAAAATTAAAATATGTGGTTTATCATAAAAGAGGAAACCTGTTCTGACTATTTTAATGGGTATTCCTCCTCTGACCTCCACTGAGTCACAGATTGTTTTTTAGCAGTCACTCCACTGCTCTCACTGAGCTTCCTGAGAGACTTTTTAATGCCAAATGCCATCTGTCCACCACAGAGACAAAAGATACCAGATTGGGAATGAGTATATTGCACGAGGGGCTGTAATAACCTTTTAATCAAAAGAGGAAACAGGGGAGTTGCCATAGTATGTCAAAGATACATTCCCCAAGCCTGATTGAAAAAAAATCTGCTATTAAATATAAATCTAGTTGACCATATGAATATTTATAGGATCTGCATTAGATGTGTCTCCTAATTTCATAAATGACAGATTTGATCAAATAAAATTACACAAACGTATAATGTTATAGACTACTCTGTACAGACAAATGGCATATTCAACAGTTAAGCACTACTGCATGTCAGTCATATACAGTGCCTTCGGAAAGTATTCAGACCCCTTGACTTTTTCCACATTTTTGTTGCATTACAGCCTTATTCTAAAATTGATTAAATATTATGTTTTGCTCAGCAATCTACACAAAATACGAAAACAGGTTTTTAGAAATGTTAGCAAATTTATAAAACCAAACAGAAATACCTCATTTACATAAGTATTCAGACCCTTTGCTATGAGACTCGAAATTGAGCTCAGGTACATCCTGTTTCTATTGATCATCTTTGAGTCCACCTGTGGTCAATTCAATTGATTGGACACAATTTGGAAAGGCACACACTTGTCTATATAAAAGCCCACAGTTGACAGTGCATGTCAGAGCAAAAACCAAGCCATGAGGTCGAAGGAATTGTCCGTAGAGCTCCGAGACAGGATTGTGTCCAGGCACAGATCTGGGGAAGGGTAGCAAAACATTTCTGCAGCATTGAAGGTCCCCAAGAACACAGTGGCCTCCATCATTCTTAAATGGAAGAAGTTTGGAACCACCAAGAATCTTCCTAGAGCTGGCCGCCCGGCCAAATTGAGCAATCGGGGGAAAAGGGCCATGGTCAGGGAAGTGACCAAGAACATGATGGTCACTCTGAAAGAGCTCTAGAGTTCCTCTGTGGAGATGGGAGAACATTCCAGAAGGACAACCATCTCTGCAGCACTCCACCAATCATCCCTTTATGGTAGAGTGGCCAGACGGAAGCCACTCCTCAGTAAAAGGAATATGACAGCCTGCTTGGAGTTTGCCAAAAGGCACCTAAAGACTCTCAGACCATGAGAAACAAGATTCTCTGGTCTGATGAAACCAAGATTCAACTCTTTGGCCTGAATGCCAAGCATCACGTCTGGAGGAAACCTGGCACCATCCCTACGGTGAAGCATGGTGGTGGCAGCATCATGCTGTGGGGATGTTTTTCAGCGGCAATGACTGGTAGACTAGTCAGAGGCAAAGATGAACAGAGAAAAGAACCGAGAGATGCTTGATGAAAACCTGCTACAGAGCACTCAGGACCTCAGACTGGGGCGAAGGTTCACCTTCAAACAGGACAATGACCCTAAGCACACAGCCAAGACAACGCAGGAGTGGCTTCGTGACAAGTCTCCAAATGTCCTTGAGTGGCCCAGCCAGAGCTCGGGCATGAACCCGATCCAACATCTCTGGAGAGACCTGAAAATAGCTGTGCAGCAACGCTCCCCATTCAACCTGACAGAGGTTGAGGGGATCTGCAGAGAAAAATGGGAGAAACTCCCCAAATACAGGTGTCCCAAGCTTGCAGCGTCATACCCAAGAAGACCCGATGCTGTAATCACTGCCAAAGGTGCTTCTACCAAGTACTGAGTAAAGGATCTGAATACTTATGTTAATGTGATAGTTCAGTTGTTTTCTTTATACATTTGCAAAAATGTATAAAAACCTGTTTTTTTGCTATGTCATTATGGGGTATTGTTGTAGATTCATGAGGGAAAAACAACACTTAATACATTTTAGAATAAGACTAACGTAACAAAATGTGGAAAAAGTCAAGGGGTCTGAATACTTTCTGAAGGTATTGTACACTTGTTTCATTCTAGTTAATAATGGAGAATTAAAAAATATTAGCGTTTGTATTGATCAGTGTTGGGGAAGCTACTTTGAAAATATACACTGAGTGTGCAAAACGCTCTTCCCCTGACATAGACTGACAAGGTGAATCCTGGCTAAAGGTATAATCCCTTATTGATTTAACTTGTTAAATCCACTTCAATCAGTGTAAATGAAGGCGAGTAGACAGGTTAAAGAGGATTTTTAAGCCTAGATACAATTGAGACATGTATTGTGTATTTGTGCCATTCAGAGGGTGAATGGCCAAGACAAAAGATTGAAGTGCCTTTGAACGGGGTATGGTAGTATGTGCCTGGCACATCAGTTTGAGTGTGTCAAGAACTGCAAAGCTGCTGGGTTTTTCATGCTCAACAGTTTACCCTGCGTATCAAGAATGGTCCACCACCCAAAGGACATCCAACCAACTTGACACAACTGTGGGAAGCATTGGAGTCAACATGGGCCAGCTTTCCTGTGGAACGCTTTCGACACCTTGTAGAGTCCATGCTCCGACGAATTGAGGCTGTTCTGAGGGCAAATAGGGGTGCAACTCAATATTAGGAAGGTGTTCCTAATGTTTTGTACACTCGGTGTAGTTTACCAAGCTACCAATTACTTCACACTGGTAGAAGTTAAGCTACACTAAAGCTACCCTTAGAAAAATACAGTTTACTTAACTAACGTTATTTCTGAAAAAGTAGTTAATTATATCCAAAATACTTTGTGATAAATTATCATACATAAACTGTGACATTTCTGGCGAGTAGCCAAACACATCTGCACAATAATTTTTGTGTAGGGTAGGCCTATGTGCACTCTGCAATCTAACAGACAGTTCCCTTCTCTTGAAACCGTATACAGGCAGGCAAAATGTTAAAGTGAAGTTGATTGAATGAAAGTTCTGGTACATAAGGCATGTTGAGGGATAAAAACAATGCCCTGGCCTTTTCTCTATTAGTCTGCTCAACTCCTGCGTCATCTCTCGCCTCCTTTTGAAAAAGGTCAAAGGTAATCGAGGAGAGGCGGCGACTAAAAGAAACCTGGATGAAAATGCACTTGTATGAAATGACACTCCACTCACGTGTCATCAGGCAAATTACATTTACAGGGGTGGAATCCCAAAATAAATGTGTACAATTATAAAACTAATTTAGCTAGTTGTGCAAGACATTTTATAAATAAAAGGATAGCTTAAGTAGCATATCGTTTTAAAATGTTTACATACTTTTCTACTTTGAGAAAACAATATCTGCTTCAAAGGGGGTGTGGCAAATATCAAAATTCTTTCAAAGGTCTCCGGTAGGATACACATGACTATCCTTGATAAAAGGTGGCTATTGGGGAGGACACTCTTCTGTCCACCTACTAACACATATACACCAGAGAGGATTTGGCAAAGCGTGAGGTTTTACTCCGCCCAAAATCTGTACATGAAGTGAGAAAAAAAATATCAGAATATGACCACAAAGTGAGGAATTTTGTATTGAGAGTATGGAATTCGGTCAAAACAAAAAATGTAGTTGCTAATTTGCTACGTGAGGCTTATTTTATTAAATAGAAGTTTCGTAATGGTTGAGTTGTTATGAATGAACTGATACGTGGATGAACGTGTCATTTTGGAAACTTTGAAAAAATGTTTATATCGGAGTTGTGCCTGTTGTTCACACGCGTATCTGCTCTCTCATTGGCTAGAATGGTCCCATCTGATCTTGCCTCCTCCCATCTTTGAGGACATGTATTTCCGTTAAGGCTCACACACATCGCACCGGATGTGGTTGTAGCGTTCATCTGCCGATCGTTCAGCGCGCTGTGTTCTAGGGATCTGACTGCCAACATTTTAATGTAAAATCGGTGCACACTTGGTTCGCAAATTTCGTTCAGAGATGCTAAGTCCTCTAGGCCAGCAAATGCTATTGGTGTGTCTGAGCCCTTAGAGCGGTCACTCAATTATAATAGATCACAATAGATAATAAATCATCTTTGTTTACTCTCCTCGACCACTTATCGGTTTCCAGGTCATGGAGAGAGGAAGGAGTTTTTCCCAAATGAGAAAAGGCCTGTCTGGTAGCATACAGTTACTACCGCATACATTTATAAGCATTTCAATACACCAGCAATAACATCTGCTAAACACGTGTATGTGACCAATACATTTAGATTTAATTTGAAATGGCAAAAATTGTGAACACGCCCTTTTAAAACCTAAATAAATTAATTCAAATGTGCCAAACCTACATACTTCATATATACATACTTCAATATCACGTGAAATGCCTACTTTTTGCAAGAACCAAGATTTTGGTTTTAGACTAGCATGAAAGTTTTCCTCTACTGGCCCCTCCTTCGGACCGATTTGATTCATGAAGGGTGACTTATTATTTTGTCAGAATACCACGCGCGGAAGACATGCTTTCCAGCAACAATGTATCACAAAAGGAAGTCTGAACGCTGTATGAGTTAATTAGTCTAGTGCGTTTACACTATTTAGTTGGCAATTTAGTTCAGCTACCAGCACGCAGCAAACGTGTGCAACTGAGAGACTTCCTATGTCTCTGCAGTCAACAGTAATTGAACATGGCCAGCTCAGCTCGTAAAGGCTAAAAGCCAATTTTGCTTGATCCGAAAATGTGGTCGGAGGCTCGGTATGGAGGGTGTGGCGCAATTGCGAAGCCTCCAGAGGCATACTGATGCCAAATTGAGCTCCGTACCGTACTGCATCGCCATGCGCCTCCCAACTTGTATAACAATGCGGAGTGCTCCATATAGCTCATATAGCTTCGCATTGACATGATTGGTTGACGGTAGGTGGGGGCAGGAGATCCTGTATAAACATTCACTTCGTTGACAACAGCTCTGCGCTGCTCAACAAAGCACAGAATGTATGAATGCCCTGACTTCTGCGGAGGCCATATCACCATAAATGCTGCACGGCCAATGCAGAGGTTGGATTGACCATGCAGCGCCTTTAAAGGAGAAGCATCCAGCTACAGAGTCTGTGTTCTGAGGCTGTGCGGTCTGCAATGCGCATGCGTCTCAGACGGTATGTGCGCACGCAACATATAAACGTTTTAGTCTCCTGTATCGAGTGAGTCTGTAGCTTTGTTCCAGGGCGTTAGTGTGCTATGCACATACCTATCGGCGCATTTGCTCTGGTCCAGGACGTTATGTTAGCCACGGTTGATTGTGCAGCGCCAGTACACTAGCTTCTAATTATGAATGTAATTTCACCACCCGTGCACCATTCGACATCCAGTCTCACCTAGTATGTCAACAGCGTCTGTGGCGTGAGAAGGTATCTGCTGGAGCCAGATCCTAATGAAACCAAGACGAGGGAGTGTAACGACCGACCATGATCCTAGCCCTGTTTTCCGGTTGTGTTGTGAATGGTCGTTTTTTTTTTTTTTTACCGTAGTGTAGAGAGAAGAGCGGGAAATGTTTTAGTTTCAAGGGGGGTGTGGCGCGCAGTTATGTAACGCAACCACAGATCGTTTAGGCTAATTACAAAATCCTCATAGTTTAGCACATTAAATGCCAAGTAACCCGTAATGGTAATGAGGAATCTATAATACAACTAAGAAAAAGGGAATCATTAAGTGCAGACATTATATAATTATAATATACAATGATATTATGATAGCAACATAGGCTGTAGGCCTATATCTTCTTCACTGACTTCAAGCATTATTGAGTTATTGTGTTAGGCATAGGAACAGGGAATGAAGTTAAAGGTGATCTATCATAACATCTATGATATATATGTGAAAGCATATAAATTAAGTTCCATTTTATATTATTTTAAGCTGGAAAGTGGCTTGTTTACTTACAGACTAGCCAGACCAGCTTACTTTGTGGCAGTAGGCCTGTACAAAGAGCACTCTTCTAGATTTACTAGGCCTATTTTTTATTTTACCTTTATTTAACTAGGCATGCCAGTTAAGAACAAATTCATATTTACTATGACAGCCTACCAAGAAACAGTGGGTTAACTGCCTTGTTCAGGGGCAGAACAACATACTTTTACCTTGTCAGCTTGGGATTTGATCTATTTGCTCTATTTGGTTCCCATAGGTAGAAAAGGTAGGCTTAAACAATAACAATATTTCAAGTCCCTGTAAATATGAAATATATTGCTATTTCAAGTATTTCTAAGTCAATGGATAGACCTATATTTCAATACTTTATATAAAATGTAACAGACAGCACAAAAGACAAAGGACATTAGAAAGGACATTGTTAGTTGTGGTAATATGTACATTAAGTCGTGCATGGAGACTACAATGTGCTAGTTCAATAAATCGGCCAACCACCTGCAAACACTGTTCCCTCCTACCAGACATCAACACATTAGATGACAAAATAACATTTTAGCTGATGTGAGGATTTCCTGAAGGAGAGGCCAGACACCGGGTCAAGAGACATGACGTTTATTTATTGGAGCCCTGAGTAAAATTGCCCAGATCTTACAAAATAAGCCTCAGTTTAAGAGATTTCTAATAAAAACAATTACTTCTACCATGCTCAAAATTGCAGACAGTCCTTACACCTGACTCCCAAACCCCACCAAGTCATAATAAAACAGCAGTGTGCATTTTGCTACTGTAGTAATTTATGTTTACTTTGTTTGTGTCAATGCATTATATCAGGGGTTCTTAAACTTTTTCAGCCTGGGACCCAAATTAGAAATTCTGTTTTCCTGGGACCCAAACTTACAAAAACATGGAACTATATGTAAATAATGTTAAAATTCATTGCCCTTGTGCCCATTAACAAATGCAACATAGACAAATAACAATTAAATTAAATAGCTATTCATGTTTATTTTTCACCATTAAAACACTCTTAAATATGTGTCTAGGTTGGACCTGTTGCAATAAATCATTTTTATTCTGAATTGGAATAAACTGATTGATCACATCACACAGCTGTAGACCATAAAACACAAACACACAGTCCTAATGGTAGGTGTGTGACTGGTTGAAGTTTTCAACAATCAGGTCTATTCTGGGCTCAGTTTTTGACAGTTGACAACCCTGACTCACACAGGTATGTGGCGCCAAACTGGATCAGAACATCTACTGCTTTCTCAGTTTCTCAGCCTCAAAAAGCATCATGCGTTTTTCGGTGTATTCCAGTTCAGAATAAAAATTATTGCTTGTATTTTAACAGCAACAGTTTTTTTCCCATCTTCCATCTGTACTGTTACCAGGGTTGCACTATCCGTAGCTAGATTGCTTGCTTTAGCTAATGTTAGCTATTAGCTGTGTACAAAGCCAGGGGATTGTTTGAACGAGAAACTCACGTCTACTACTATGAGAGTTAGTACTCCCTTATTTCTGCTTATCATCACTTGTTATACAATTACAACAATGCCTTGCTAGCTGACTTACTTTTCCACTGTCAAAGCACGGCTTCCGGAAGTATTCTGCCCTGTTCTGAAAGAACTCCCTGGGTTTACCATCATGGTGCGGCGGGTAGCCTAGTGGTTAGAGCGTTTGGCTAGATCGAATCTCCCAGCTGACAAGGTAAACATCTGTCGTTCTGCCCCTGAACAAGGCAGTTAACCCACTGTTGCTAGGCCGTCATTGTAAATAAGAATTTGTTCTTAACTGACTTGCTTAGTTAAATAAAGTTTTTTTTTTAAATGCTGTGGATGTTTGGTCAGGACCTGTCTTTTTAATTTGTTCGTTTTGAGATTACTAAGCACTTCCCTGCACAAAACACATTGTGGGCGCTCCTCGTTGTTTCTCAAAGTTTGTATGAAACCAAGAGAGAGAAACTCTTCGCTGTATTTGCGTTTAATGACAATTGAACTCAGTCAGAATTTGTTGCTAGCTTGAGTCCATTCGATGACAGCGGTGAGTGATGGCGAGTGGGAATTACAAGCCAGTGGCTGACAGCGCATCATCTGCTGCTGAACAACAGCACTGCAGCGTGTGGGTCGCGGAGTGATCTTCAAGAAAACTGCAGAAAAAAAGATCTGTTTAAACCGCGAAGCACACGGGCATCTCCTTCCCCTACTCATGCAGCTGCCAAACTGAGCAGAGACACCGCTGTTAAGCAGAGAGCGCACTGAACAGAGAGTGCAGTTGCACTTTGCCAAAATCAATTCCAGTAATTAATTAAATAATTAGAAATGTAGTCTGACACATCGCGACCCACCATTATTAACAGGTCTGCGACCCACTTTGGGTCTGCATTATTATTATATGTATTCTAGGAAATGTTCTTTCTTTTTAGCAAAGCTGAGGGGGAACCCCGGTCAAGCATAGCAAACAATGTAAAGAAGGGGTTAATGTGAAAATAATAGTTTTAATAGTATAACTTTATTATTATCAACAACAACAATTAACATACAAGTAATCTTTAGTAATGGTGAATGTCATAGCTAATACTTCATAGTTGGATACTTAAAAGTTGAGTGACTGGAATGTAGTCTGAGGTATGATCGATGATATTGATTGATCCAGTTCATAAGTAGTTGATAATTGGTTATATAAGTTAAATAATATTAGTTCATTAAACTGTTAATTATTAGTTTATAAATATATTAGGCATATATGTGTTATAGTTTATTACATATTTATAAATTATATATAAACTAATAATATATAAAATATTAAGTTTATAAACTACTTAAACACGCCTTTACATTATTGTAAGTATGCCATAATGTAAAGTATTATGTAACCTAGCCTTATTTTTATTTAATTTTGTACATATTTTTTAAATCTACAATTTTCAACAGTGGGAAATGTATGTCATGGTGTGTACTGTTTTAGACAGCGATTGTCTCTCTGAGTCTACTTAAGCAAAATGGCGTGCACACGTGGCCGACCGTAAAGGGAAAGGCTATATGGATACGCCTGGTGCCCAAATTGATGACGTTTGTCGCACAGCCAAAGTTGAGCCGAGACAAACGCATTGGGTTCAGTTAGTTCAGTCAGAAGAGAGAGGCCCAACTCGGCGGGAAATCTGTCTCCCTTCCAGCAGGTGGCGTCTTTTCGTTGTTTCGCCCACCAAGCAAGGAGTTTTTGTATGGAGGTCATTGATAGTGTGGAATTAGGTCAACAAATAAATGAATGGCTTATTTGCAACGTGAGGTTTATTTGATCGAATATAAGTTTCGTAATGCTTCAGGTGTTATGAGTGTACTGATATAAGTAGGACACGTGACATCCTGGCAGCTTTGAGAAGAAAATAACACTAAATCAAAATTGTCTCGAGATGGCTATGCATATTTGGTTCAGTTCAGTCATTAGTTTTGATGAGCCCTTCTAGTTTATGCTTGTGGCTAGAAACTTCAGAGATAATGTTTTACTCAGCCAAAGTTGGAACCTGGGAGTGTTCCGAATCATTAATTTAATATCGGATAATTTTTTTTTTATTACAAAAATGTAACATTAGACGTTAATGCGGCAGCTGTATATTTTCGGTGAAAATCACAACAATAAATGTGGTTTAGTCGTCACCCTGGCCTGATATTGGCTACACTATCTAGCTACTTCCCCCTCCTTACTGCGGGAGCGAAGTGTGCCCTGTGTTGTGTTGTCTGTCGGCTTGCAGTGCAAACTCACCCATTTGAGCAGTGTAGACCGTATGACGGTGGCATCCAAATGGTTACTACCAATATTTGTCGTGTAGGCTGCAATCCTACTACTCGAAGTAAAATCAAGTGGGATGGACCAAATTGGAGATAGTGACGTTTCTATATGTTATTTCTCCTTGCCCATCGAAATAAACACAACTTTCTTTTAGTTTCTTAACTATACTGAACAAAAATATGAACGCAACATGCAACAATTTCAACAATTTTACTAAGTTACAGCTCATATATGGAAATCAGTCAATTGAAATAAATTCGTTAGACCCTATGGCCCTGGATTTCACATGACTGAGCAGGGGCACAGCCATGGGTGGGCCTGGGAGGGCATAGGCCCACTCACTTGGGAGCCAGGCCCACTCACTGGGGGAGCCAGGCCCAGCCAATCAGAATATGTTTTCCCCCACAGACAGAAATACTTCTCAGTTTCATCAGCTGGTCTCAGACAATCCCACAGATGAAGAAGCCGGATGTGGAGGTCCTGGGCTGGCATGATTAGTGAGGGGCTGGTTGAACGTACTGCCAAATTCTCACATTGGAGGCAGCTTATGGTACAGAAATGAACATTCAATTCTATGGCAACAGCTCTGGTGGACATTCCTGCAGTCATCATGCCAATTGCACACTCCCTCAAAACTTCACATCTGTGGCATTGTGTTGTGTGACAAAACTGCACATTTTAGTGGCCTTTTATTGTCCCCAGCACAAGGTGCACCTGTTTAATTATCATGCTGTTTAATCAGCTTCTTTATATGCCACACTTGTCAGGTGGATGGATTACCTTGGCAAAGGAGAAATGCTTACTAACAGGGTTGTAAGCAACTTTGTGCACAATATTTGAGAAAAATAAGCTTTTTGTGCATATGGAACATTTCTGTGATGTTTTATTTCAGCTCATGAAACATGGCACTAACACTTACATGTTGCGTTTATATTTTTGTTCAGTATAGTTGTATGCTAGTCAGCATAAACTAGCTGAAAAGGGTTTATCAGGACGACTGACTTAACCGAGTCGATTCGTCTCCACACTGCGCTCCCAGGTGCACGACATATCCTACGACATAAATGTGGGCAGCAGGCGTGTCCCTATACCCTCTCCGGACTGGAAACACAATTGTCATGAATGAGATACGGGAAACGCATTGCGTTTGCACTAGTGATACTACGGTAGCATCCAAGGGGTGTACACACATGATGCGTTGATAGAGGTAGCTAGTTCTCTGTGTGAATCAGTTGTGCGCTGACTTCTATTTTATATTTTGGGGATGTGGGGGAAAGAATGAAAGAGGTCTTCCACCAAAACGGACGAAATCATGAACGGCGCCGTATACATTTCGTTTTTTCAAGGTCAGCTGGAATCTGCACTAGAGCAAGTAGTGCAACTCGCAGTCCAGGAAATAACCAAGACTGTTGGGTCAAGCTTGAATTCTGTGTTAATGAAAACGGCCGTCAAAGAACAAGAAAACCAACGACTTAAGTTAAAGCTTCAATCACTGGAGTTTGAATGTAATGGGGTAGAAAATGGAGCCGCGTTCAACGGTGGCATGGAGGACAACGCCGCCACCGATCGAACAAAGCCGGAGACACACACCCCCAGCCACAGCACAGAGCGCGGCGTGCACGCAAACACTCAAAGACTGGATCAAAAAGGACGAGTAGTGGGTAAGGTTGCTAGTTAGGTA
Source organism: Salvelinus namaycush (assembly GCF_016432855.1). Classification (NCBI taxonomy): domain Eukaryota; kingdom Metazoa; phylum Chordata; class Actinopteri; order Salmoniformes; family Salmonidae; genus Salvelinus; species Salvelinus namaycush. Next base: position 4,421,869 of record NC_052347.1, on the reverse strand, counting down.
AGGTTGCTAGTTAGGTAAGGTTGCTAGTTAGGTAAGGTTGCTAGTTAGGTAAGGTTGCTAGTTAGGTAAGGTTGCTAGTTAGGCAAGTTTACTCCCAAGGAACCTAGCGGTTTATACATTTGAAACAAGGCAATAACTCCATTCTGTGGCCCTACAGTCTGTTTGACCGACGACTGTTTGTTTATGTTTCTGTGGCACAACGTATCCACACACTCCTTTTACATATAGTGGCGAAATCAACAACAACAGGACAAAGCACAGCATCCTGGTATAGGCATCCGCATAGAGCGGAAAAAGCTTGATAATAATAACCAGAGTTGATATGTAAATATGACGTGCAGTAGTAGCCTGCAGCACGCTGAGAATCAATGACATGTGTGGTAAAATCTTCAGGATATGAAAAACGGTCGTTTTCAATGTGGTTCTATTACCTTGGTTTCTTTGTTTCACTTGGGTTTTATTTGACTCGGGCATGTGTCCTTGTGAACGCTTACAATGGGCTCTTGTCTCGAGGTGTACACTTAACAAGAATTATGTGTCGAGGCCAATTTGTCATCTGCGGTGACATTGTTGCCATTGAGATTGTTACAATGTACACGTTGTAGGTTGAGAACTAGTGACAACATCACCAACCTTGTCACTGGTTGTGTCAAGCAAACGGTTCACTGAAAGGCTGCACATCCATCCCCATTCATTTTTCCTATCAGTGAAAATGATAGGCCTACTTATTGACTACTGCAACATGCATCCCTTCCTACATTCTTCTCTGTAATTGAAGATGGGTTGGGATGAGAGGACTATCAGTGGTTGGTAAAGCAATGACGTTATTGTTGTTGAGCCTTTACTTAGCAGTGGCAGCAAAGGATAGGATGCCTTTCCCCCCCCCCCAATAATTCTCCAATGACAGTCACAAGCGCAAACCACACCCACTCAGTTCTCAGAGGGGATACATTTAGGGAGAGGAGGGGTGTGAGATATTAAATGGCGGGTGGAGGAGACACCAAAATGCTGAGGCCATTGGCAGACCTTCAACTCAATTTGCACATTTTGGACAAAGCTGAGGCTGGAGCTGTATCTCGCCACTTATTAGGATATTTAAGTTGTGACGGCCAGGGAGGCCATTTTGATGTTGTAGGTAAATTAAACCTGGCAGCAACATTCATCCTTCAGACACCCACACAGGTAGCTACTCATACAGTGCATGATGTCATACTTTCACAATGCAACAATCACAATTAGGCTAGTAGGCTTCAACCCCTCTGACTCAGCTCACTTACTATTTATATCCTGAGGTTTTAACAAAAACGGTTAATTGTAGAGACCATAACGTTTTCACACTTGATTTCCAACTTGATTTGTTTTCTTCCTCAGGGATTTGGACATGTAATCCATTCTCTTTTCTAGTTCTGTAAATCCGTGTGTGTAAAACCCTGTTTGCTTTGTCAAGCGGCATTGTAGATGATCTAAGGTTGCCAGAAACCAACTACGCCTATGCTGTCATTGTCTGCAGCAGCTTGGTGCTCTGCTGCTCACCACAGCTTTAAAGCAGTTGCCATCCCACTCCTACTTTAGTCAAATCACATCAATGAGTACGTTTACATGTACACTAATCATTTTATATGAAACTGATTATGGCAGAAGGCTGAGTATGGCATTAATAATGTAAACACCGTGCTTATCTTAATCGGGGTAAGGTCATAATCGAAGTAAGCATACGTTGATTAAAACACCTGGTTTTCTGAGCAATCTTTAAAATATTTAAGACATGTAAAACAACTTAATTGGCGTTCCGTCAGTGTATTTGGTCTACGCATTTGCCAGCACCGGTAGTGCAAGCCTCCTTTTTATGCACAAGTGAATTGAGTTTGGAAAAACTGAAAGTATGCATCTTAGAAATAGTTTTCACATACACACGTTATGTCCAACCTCAGAACAAAATAGTCTTCGCAAAAATAACATGGTCACTGTGGTAGAATGTTTATTTTGAATGGCGTTTTATCAAAAGTCCCATCAAAAGCCTGATTTCAGATGTCCATGTAAATAAGATTATTAGTGAAATTGTTATTCTTCAGAGCATGTAAACATTTTAAAGCTGCAATATTTAACTTTTTGGGTGTCCCGACCAAATTCACATAGAAATGTGAGTTTTATATATCTGTCAAGTCTAAGAGGCGGTAGATCTGTTCAATGTGTGTTATTTTCTATGATTCACATTCTTAAGTTTCGTTTTAGCATCTTTTGCTTTCGGTTTTGTACACCAGCTTCATGGAAAATATCTTTCACAGCAGTTGGGATGGTACAATTATTCTCAACACTATGTTTGCTTGTTTTGTCACAAACTGAAATTAGGTTAACTATTAGAATTTTAGCACCCAGGAAATGGAGGAGCGATTTCTGCGTAGTGCATCTTTAAACAATCTATTCTATTAATCTGACTATCCACAATCTTATTATTGTGCGCATGAAACCGTGATCAATGACTAAGTAGTTCCGTTTCTTCTCAGCTTTATCTGTAACTAAGACCTAACGCTACCTATGTGTGGTGATGGATATATAAAATGTTTTGCACAACTTGTTTTACATTTACAACTTGTGGTTAAGAACAGAGGGTGGGAGTCATCGTGTGTGTGTGTAGGCCATTGTATGATTCAGCATGTCGGCTAGGCCTAGGCTTTCTACTACACAGGTGTTAATTCTTGGAAAGAGTAGTCTAGCTCATTTGTCAGATATCATCATGGAGATATTTGCACTACAGTGTATGCAATGGAAAGCGTATTTTGTCTGTGATTGAATATGTTTGAAAATATCAAGTGTGGTAATTTGATTTAGCTTCAAAACCATTATGGGATCTGTGAAAACTCCCTTGATTACTTCAAGGGAATGTTTACCACTCCCAAATTATACCTATTGCAAAGGGGGATGTGACCGAGCTATCTGAGCAATGAAGCCTTCTCATGGTATTATAAAGGATTCCCTTAAATATTTTTACTGCTCTATAAAAGTAGGAGACTTAATTATAGTAATTCACTCGTATTGAATATAACAAATGTATTGCCATTGCCACCATGGATGAAGTGCCCAATAAATCCTGCCTCACATTTAAACTGTCTTTGATTGGTGTATTTGTAACAGCAACCAATCAAAAATTGAGAAATTGGCATTTATAAGGAAAGCTCAAATCTGTCCCCTAGACATGTCTTTTCTGGGTCTCATATGGTTGTTATCAATCAAGTGATTTTCACAGTCTGGCAGTGCTACAACAATTTAATCAAGAGACATTTAACATGGCTGATATCTGTAACTTTTGAGTCGTTGTATTGCACAGGCGAAAGTTAATACCCATTCCTGGTCACTAAAAAGTGGTTGATCTCAAAGGATGCCAAGTAAAACTCAATATGGGATGATTTTTTTTTCAGTGTTTTGGGCTCCCCCAAAAAGGGGGAAAAAACTGGATTCAAAAGGACTCCATGGCTGTTATTTTTCCAATTCTAATGGCTGAGCCAAAAAGAAACCTTAACATTTGAAATGGATGAGATGCCATTTTTCCCAAACCAAGTTTGGAAATAGTGTGGCTTGTGATTTCATTGCAGAATACATGTGTCATTTGATTAAATCCTCTACACAAATAATTGCAACCCTAGTCATTTACATAGTAAAAAGAGTCGTTTTGGAGAGCAGTTTCCCTGCAAGGATACAGGGTTGTTTTTGCCTACTTTGTTCAACAAATATCCTAGAATGAGAGCATTGTGCGCAACGTGATTTACATTATTATTATTTTTTTTAACCTTAATCGGTGCCAACTTTCAAATGTCACTATCTACAAACATACCAGCCTTTGCCTAATCATTTCCTCTTAACTCACAACAGGTTTTTATTTCTACTTTCCTCTCCATTATTTACTGATCTATTTCCTTATCAGAATTAGCCTACTGTCTTTCATTATAACTATTTTGTCTCTGCTTCCTTCTCTGCAGGTCAGCTAAAGATGGTCATGGAGCATGTGCTGGAGTTTGCTGTGTGCGAGCTGACCAAAATCGTGGAGGCCAGTTTCGATGACCTGCTCCTGGAGATGACCAAGAAAGAGCGGGAGCACAGCGCTCTGGAGGAGCAGTTACGCCGTGTGGCTCACCAGGAGAACGGGAAGGGTGGAGTGTCGAGGAGGTGTGGGTCGGAAAACAACACAGCATTTCCCAGCGGCTCAGAGGACACTAGGCAGGAATCCAGAAACGTCACAGTCAAAATTGTCCGGGGACAAAGGGAGCAAACAGAGACAACAAATGGTCTGTATTTTAACATTAAAATTATGTTCTAGTCAACATGACAATCAACTGCATGCTTTATTTACAGCCCCAAATGTGACACACACATAAAAGGGAAGTTTGCTAGGATACCAGTCAAATCCCACAGCACTGGAGGTTATGCTTTGTTATCGAAAATGTAGGGATGGAAAGTACCACAGTACGGCCACGGCTCGGCACCTCCTCTGCCTATACATTAAATTACTTATGAGAGGCCAGTAACTTCCTGTTCATATGGTTTCAAGTTGCAACTTGCAATGCCACAGGGTAAATCCAGTTGAATTCAATCACTTTTTGACAGAACCCCTTTTGATTTGAACGAAACCTTCCAAACATATTTACCTGTTGTAGATGTGCTCAGAAAATGCCATGAGGCATCCATGTCTTCATCACTGGAAAAGATAAACGGTTGAGTTTCATTTTAAAAACCTACAAACAGGGTTGTCAATAAATTGGAAAATGTCCAGAATTTATTTTTTTAAATAAAATTTGAGATTTTTTTTTTAACCTTAAACGTCAATTATCTAAAAACACGTAAAGTGGTTTTTCATATTCACGTGTTGTATCTTAGCCCCTATTTTACATAATCTGAGGTTTTTGTAGTGTGCCCACCATCGGTTGTCATGTTTTAGCTGATAACTGTACTTAAACTGGAATAAAATTGACATTTCTACATTCGAATGGTACCACAAAGATGGTTGGAGGTCCACACTTCTGACAATGTTGACATGAAATGGGAATATCTGCTTTAAATTATACTATCAATCCTCCATAGGAAACCAATTTGAAATATAGATTACAGAATAGACATGACCATTTAAAAGTTGACATTCGACATTGGATGGACCGGTGGCCACCTTTATGGTACTAATTAGAAGTAAAACATTCCATTTAAATTTCAATGGTGTAGCAGCTAAATTGCAGTGATCTGAAGGAATATGTCCATTCTATGACTTATTTCTCTATGATTGAAATGACACCCAACCTGTATTTAAGAGCATGTTGTGTCTCAACTGATGGCGGGCACAACATAACCTCAGATAATGTAAACTATGGTCTGAGCTACAACATGATAATCTGAAGAAGAAAAAATATATATATTTTATAACTTATAAAATAGACAACCCTGTTTTTCTAGGCTTTTAAATTCTATCTAGCTCAACCATTTATCTTTTCCAGTGATGAAGACATGGATGTCTCATGGTATGAAAAATGGGTCAACTTTGAGGACCTTTCTCTCCTGAATGCTTATGCATTCAGGTCCAAAAAGTCACTTTCTGACCACTTTGTCCACGGGCAAACACGTGTGGAAAGTTTTGTTTAAATTAAAAGGGATGCTGTCAAAAAGTGATTGAATTCGAATGGATTTACACAACATATTAAGTTGAATGGGTATTGTTAATCATCTCGGGTACGCTTTATTTTACAAGCTGCTATTTTTGCTTACTTGATAAATTGGTAATGACCTAATAATGAAGGTTATTTTGGGAGTCATTCTACATTGAAACAAGTGCCAGTACATACCAGTTGGTTACCAATTGTGTTGAATTCTTTGAATTGCCAGAAAGTACACATAATGACCATGTTATGTCTGAGTAAACACTTAAAATTGAAACAAATTAAGTGTTCCCTTAATTTCTGGTGCTGAAAATATGCTTGTGGCCAAGAAGTCAGACTGTAAAACACACAAAAACATTTTGAATAGGAGTCAATATGGACTAACCAGAGCTCTGAGGCCCCATTTTCTAAATAAAAATGTTCATGTGTTTCATAACCACGTTATAAGCCATGCCTTGCACACAACACCAGTCTCAGTTGAACTGGTCAATTGACCTATTTAGTAGCTGTCAAAATGGGAGCTGAAGCTCACCTGTTATAGTTAACTATTAACCGTGTCAGTGCCAAATAGTTGCTCCAGTTAAGCCCCTGCAATCTGTTACAGTATATATGGCGTCATGCCATGTACAGCAGATATAGGTTTCCCTCTACTCTAAGAGTCCAGTCTTATACTTGTGCTGGTAATAGTGCTTAGATATTATTAAGCTGGTTCAGTATAAGCAAACAAACACTTCCTATGTGTATATTGCCTTGGGTCTCTTAATGTAAGCATTTGTCAAATTGATCAATATTAAAATGTACGACATTAGAAATGACTTCTATAGTGATGGAAATAATCACTGAAATTTGTTAACTGCTTCTTCAGGTGCAATGATGTACAAACACAAACGTGCACGCCTTTTGCACTTTCGTTCCAGTTCAGTTGTCTTGTTCAAGTTTGTTTCGTCTCTTTCTCCCCCTCTGTGCAGACCGTGACAAGAAAGCTGTCTGGACCACAGCCTGTATGAATTGTATTTGTTTTCCAGTTCAGGTTTGTCTTGTTCTCAGATTTGTTGCTCTCTCTCTCCTTCTGTGTGTAGACAGTGACAAGCAGGCTGTCCTGTCCGTAGCCCAGGACTGGGTCCCCATCCTGGACAAGGTGTTTGGGCAGAAGTGGTGCAGCGACCTGTGGCAAATCAAAGAGCTGGCTTCAGGGAAGGGGGGTGAGGAGAGGACCGGGGGATCTGGGCTGGGGATTGTGGGCTCCTTCCCCAGTCTAAACGCTCTGATCCGTGAGAACCTGGAGCCCACCCCCACCAGCCCCCTGCAAGAACCCCAGTGGATGCCTCTGGAGGACATGGAGGTCCTCTCCTCGACCTTGGACACTCCGCAAGACCCTACTGCTACCATAAGCACCACAGCCACAGGTGCGCATGGGAAGTACTGAAATGATATCCCTACGTGACATGGCCAGTTATGTGCACACTTACTCTTAAGTCCCATGACTCTTTATGCTTAATTTTGTATTATATTCAGGTATCTGTTCTCCTTAATGTTTATTCTCTGAGTATTGTACAAAATAAGATGGCTGTAGCTTCATTGTCACATCCTCTTGGACCAATTGGATTTCCTTCCCCTATTATTAAAATCTGTCACCCTTTATTGCCTATAATCTTCATTTCACTCACAATTTTTTGGTCTCTTTCTATCCCTCCGTCTGTGTTTCAGTTGAGGAGTCCCTCAGGTCTCCGTCGATGCTTCACCGGCTCCTCACACTCCCCGCTCAGCTCCTAGAGGAAGACGAGAACACCATGGAAACCATCGCCCTGCTCCCCGACGCTTCACCTTGCAGAGCAGCTGTGCGCCGGCAAAATACAGAATCGCCTAACCAGAGCTGCCCATCTCCTCCCAAGAAAAAGGTTGCTGTTTCACAGGAGGAGGAGGAGGAAGACGAAGAGAAGGAAGACAAAGGGACAACGACGCTGGACTCAAAGGTGAAGACCGTGCCTCTCAAAGGCAGGAAGGGTTACGAGTGTAAAGTATGCGGCAAGAAGTTCAGCCGAGCGCCGCTCCTGAAAACTCACCAGCAGACTCATATCAGCACAGCACTGGCGACAGCAATCTGCTGTTCCGAGTGCGGGAAACGCTTCCATCAGGCATCCCGGCTACAGGCGCACTTACGAACACACACTGGGAAAAAGTCTTGAGCAGGTGGAAAAGGGAATTGGAAGATTGAAGCAAAAAAAAAAAGGAGAATTGGAATCAAAGTCGATCTTCAGTCCATATCTCACATAGCCATATCAGTAGCAGGATGGTCACCGGTACTCGAGTTCATACATGAGTTGACTTTTAAGTACCTTAAGTCTGGAATCGGAGGCATTTTTTCCAGGTACAGTTTTGCTGACTGCTGTTTCTTAATTGTTACCACCATTTTGATTTCTTACATGTGGCGACAAGGTAAATACTTTAATAGTTTGGGATTGGATCTCGCTGGTAGTTGTGGTTAGTATGTATCGCCATTGTACATTCTCTATAGCATGGGACAGTGGTGCTCACAACAAACAATGAAGTTACATTTTTAAGTGATCTTTTTACTTTTCTCAATATACCTTTCTACATTTTTGGAATATCAAACTGGTCTCTTTGTGCTTTATTATTTCACATCAAGGTTATTTGCTATACCGGAGGCCATAATCTTGGCTTTTGTGGACGGCAACTTCAATAAACATTACACTGATTTGTGAGAATTGTATCTTTCAGTGGCAGAAGCATTGTCTCATCTTTTTCCCGGTGCTACAAGCAGTGACTCAATTTCAAAGGGCGTATGTGCCCAGGGTAAAGGGGGAGAGAGACGGACTGCTGGAGTCGATAGCAGAGGTAATACCTTTGTTTTGCTTATCTCTGAATGTGAATCTCTGTGCAGGTGGAAAGAACCTGGTATTTCTCTTTACCTTCATGCAATTCACTATTTACAGTCCTCACTTGACAGTATTTGTATTTTTTCACTCAACATAAATACCTCCTTTAAAAAGTCAATTATTATAATTTTGATAAAGGTATTGTTACATTGGTAGCCCTTTTGTTTTTTTTTAAAGATCCAAAGATTCCGAACAATTCAGAACATCGTGCAATTTACTCCTGAATCACAAGCCTGCAGACCTCTAGTTGATGACTTGCACAAGCTGTGTGACTGACGTGGCAGTGGTCCCTCTTGGGCTTTTCTACATCCTATCCATGTCTGCCCTGGAAGGACCATTCCTGACAAGTCTACGAAGATAAAGTGAGGGAAAGAATGGAAACTCGCCCTCGTGCTGATTGTGCAGGCTGGGTTTTCAAGTGTCATGGGAAGTAGAGAAATACCACATTGATAAAACACACTTTTTGGTTTGTTTTATTTGTCATGTTTGACCTCCGGATGAGTCAAATGCATGTGGAGCATCTGATTGGACATCAGGAATATTGTTTCTGCTCATATCGCCATGCCTACCAGAATACTTTGTTGGAACATAAAATATTGAAGGGAGGGGCATTCTAATGGATGGGTGGGGGGGGGGGGGGGGTTGAGGGGCAGGGTTGTATAGATTTGAGACTTCCTGGTGTTTGCAGGATTGCCCTTTGCTTTTCTACAGATATCTTGGGAGGCAAACACTGTTTAAGCACCTCTGCCAGATTCCTTAAGTATCGTAGGGTCTTCCCATTTTGATTGTGCTTTGTCTCTTGTAGATGCGTCTGCAGCTTGTAGTGCTGAGCGATAAGTGCTTTTTGAGGTCGGTTTAAAAAAAAAACATTAAATGCATTGTGGGTTGAATGCTGTAACACAGAAAAACAATAAAAGTCACATGATACTGCTTAACACTTATTAACCATTTATTTGCATGACTTTAGTTTAATAAAATATTTAAGTTGTGTATATCACATTTGTTTTATTTGAAGGCTTTATTTCATTCCAAGTCATCTCAAATCTCTAGAGCTGCTGCCTATGCTGTCTGACAATTACTATTTTAGTAGTTCTTCAAAGTAAATAACGCATACTTTTATGACTGCTGAATACCAACTATCAATGACTTAGATCATGTATTTTCAGGTAGAGATACCTCGTGAAGCAACTGCTCTCTATCCCTCTTGATCGCACATTCTCTTTCTCTCTCTGCCCCACACTAACGTAGCGAAACACACAGGCGGGACAAGTAGGCACGCAATGGATTATGGTCATAGTAGTTAATTACCACGTTTTCTGTGCCAAACAATGTAGTATTTTGGCCTGTTGTAAACTGCAACTCCCTACTATATCGCACAGTTTAGGCTTAATATGATTTATCTTTAGAGAAACGTTGCATTGTGCACATTGAGCTCACAGTAAAAAATAAAAAAAAGAATTCAAGTAATTTTACCATTAGTCAATTAGTTGTTTAGAAACGGAAAAATAACTGAAATGGTTAATCACTCAGCACAAAGCATGAATGTAATAGCAAGCAATACTCTGTACCATTATGAGACCATGGTAATGTTCATGGCGAAGCCAGTAACCTATTGTTGATGTACATGCACTTCAAACAACAAATCGCTGAAAAGAAATACTCATCTCTTCCGTAATCCACTGGATTTGTTTTGTCTTCCTCAGGGAAGGTTGTTTCTGTGGCTCTGTTTTCAAGGCATCAGGCCGGCTTCTACACCAGAGCGGGAAACCCACGGCAACGTCCCAGTCCATTGTAGTCGTACTCACGTGCCCACTGACTTTTTCTGTTAAATTAGTCGTACTAGCGCTGTTCTGAATTTGTGATCCTGCGCTACCTTTTCATATTTTGCTTAATTGTAGCCACAGATTACATCTTAGTTTACACTCCCTTGTGCTTTTAACTCATGTAAGTCCTTGACAAGTGTGGATGAATTACTATGTATCAGAAACCATCAGGACCATATGTTCTAATTCTATCGGAATCTGACAAGACAATAGATTACAAAAGATATGGGTCTTTTATTCAGGTCAAACCAGCATCAAAGTTTACATGGGCACAATTTAAAAATGGTTTGGTACACAGCCTCTCGCATCTTCAACTGTAACCAATTTAAAGAAATTGCATGCAATGTATTCACATTTTCATAAGATACAATGTATGGAGAGAGGATTTCCCTCCTTGACTTCAGGGTTGTAACCAATGTGCAAATTGATGATTTTAAAGTGTTTAAGACTGGTCTCTAATGCCAAAGAGCATTATTGGCAAAAGAGCTGAACTGATTATTGGAAAATATAATTGGCCTACCTATGTAAACACAGCCTAAGACTGAAACATTGTAGAAACCCTTAAAGGCTTTAAGTGGTAGAACATGTATTTTGCTGATTGTACCTGCAGCCAGTGCTGCACACTTGCTATTGATGATTGGCCTATACTTTGTCCTATCTAGAACTCACATAGTGCACTTCATTCCCACTAAAAGCAGTGTCTTGTATAGACACATCACCACTCAAAACACGTTTGTGCTCCGCAGTAAGCTAACCTTGAACAGTGCCGAATTGCAAATTTCAAGTAGATTGGTGTGACGCATCAGTATTGTCTGAACTCCATTCATTGGAACTGTAAACTTGACACAACATCTGCTTTATTTGTTTTACGTTTAAATGTTAGCCATATCCCGACCCCGTCTTTCTCCTATCTAGCACTTTGCTCTCGCATTGATGTTTTGTCTCCTAATGCCCGCTAAGTGTAATCAAGACTTTAACACACCCCTTGAAAGAGTTGTGACGACTGTGTTCAAATGCCTCATTTTGTCGTTTTTGCTTATGAATCACCAAACCACTTTTCTTCAAATGCCTATTCTGACACTTGTTCTAATTTATAGCACTTTTATTTTTGCTGTTACTTTACAATACCTCCATACCTCATTTTGAATATCAGAAAAGAGTAAACACAGCAAATTGGTTATTTGAAACAATTACCTCAATACTATCACATATGTCTGCATAACAGTAGAATAGCGTTAACTAGCACAACCTTAAGAATTCCTACCAAAACAGTTCACTATTAAGCCATATTCTCTTCCTTTGTCACATGGGCATACAGATAACTGCCACAACAATGGAAACACTTGAGTAAATGAGGGATACAAAGTATATTGAAAGCAGGTCATTCACAACCCATCATGCTTAGGGTCATGTATAAAAATGCTGGGCAGGCCATTATATTGGTTACCATGGTTATGCCCCCATCCACAGGGCACGAGTGGTCACTGAATCTTTTGAAGAGCATGAAAAGGATGTAAACCATATGCCATGGCTGTCTCAGTCACCAGATCTCAACCCAATTGGACAATTATTTCTCATGGAAGAATGGTGTCTCATCCCTGATAGATTCTACAAGGGTCTGGAACTCTATGCCAAGGTGTATTGAAGCTGTTCTGGGTCGTGGTGGCCCAACACCCTATTAAGACACTCTGTTGGTGTTTCCTTTATTTTGGCAGTTACCTGTTTGTAAGGTTGCAAACATTGATGGGACCCACACAAATGTTATTTAGTTACCTGGCAAAGATGGCTCACTGCAGAAATGTAGGACATTTAATATCACACATTTGTCACAGAGACAACTATTATCCTTATGCACGTAACAGAGGGATATAGTTATAACCTACTAAGAGCATGCACACAGATTTGTCGTCATTAAGAAGTGCATTCAATCGAGCATTGCATTATTGTAAAGAAATCTTGTGTCCGCTTCTAGACATTTAGGCTATTTCCTGAAAAGTGGTTGAATGGTTCCCTTTTAGAATATAAACTGAGTAAAAGCCTCAACCTCATTTGAACCAAACGCGAAGGAGGTGCAAAATTATTAAAGGGATTTAAACTGAATTGTGATGCAACATTTTGAAAGAGGGAATTAAATGGAGTAGACATCTTCTTTTTTTTTTTGGAATATGATTTGGGTTGTGTTCTTAGAAGTATTAGAATTATGTTTGTAATCCAGGGAACATGTGCAGATTTCAAATTGATATCCAAATTAAACAATTATTTCAAAAAATGATTTTATTTATTTTATGTTCCATTTGTGGCATTGTAAAATTGTTTTAGTTCTTCACCCAATTATATTCTGATAAGATGTGATCGATTGTAGGACATACAGATGTAAGATATTAATTTGAGCCAGTTTGTTGCAGCAACAGAAAATTAGAATTATGTGGATTATAATTAAATGGACATTTTTGTAGGGGTTGATACATTTTTTGTAAGGGAAAATCAAGTCAAATTTTAAAGTGGAAATTACAAACTTCAGAAGTCTTTACACATTTTAAATGTCCTGCATTGCAATAAAGTTCTTCTGCAACAGGGTGATCAAATGAAGATCCTACATCTGTATTCCCTTTAATTCGGCATGCTGAAACTAGATTTTGCCAAATTGTAGAGTAGTTTGGGTTCTGTATTTCTTAAAAACAAGAGAGCACTTCTGAAATGCTATTCATGCCAAGTCAACTCTGCCAAGATAATATAATTATGTAGGCAATGGGACGTTGTGTTATACATATTAGAAAATAACAACTGGGTTCTTAGTGTAAGAAGAATAAATGTTAACAATCAACCTTTTATTGTTTTCCTTATTATTTAGGTCAGGGATTGGCAACTTTGATGGGAGTGGAGTCCACAAAAAAAATCTGAACTCATGGAGGGGCCACAGTGGCTTACCAGTCTGTATATCCACGTTCATATCCACACACTTTTGGGGGGACATTTTGTTGAGCTCCCCCCCCCCCACCTTGCAAGCAAAACATTTTAACGGAGAGAAAATGTTGCAGTTTTAAAACAAGTTTGCTGCAATTCACATTTTTACCATGGGACGGCGAGAAGATTTTGCAATTGTATTATTCATTTCATACAATTCTATTCATTTTGCCATGGGGTGGTAAAGTAAACCCAAAAGATAATTGAAACTTGGATGGAATCCAATGAGATTTTAATTTCCAAGTAATTACGATCTAAATGTGGGATGGGAGACAATTTCTCATACAACTTAAGGTAAACCTGAAAATCATGTAATATTCTGTGATTGTGTTTAGTCAGGAAGCGGTAGCAGAGTTTAGCATTTATTTTCAATGGAGCTAGGCAGTGGTCGGAATTCTATCCAAGCGGAGCGGTCGGCGATGCACGTGAAAGCCGCTCAGGAGAAGCGGAGAAAAATAGGAATCTGCTCTATTTGGGCGAACTCTGCCCCGTCCCATCGCTTCCTGTTTGGAAAGCCAATATATGCTCTGGGACATAACTGTTAGGTAGTGTACACACATGGTTATGATGAACCCAGGTGAAAAATTGGGGTAGGGTTGAAGAGAATCGAAGGACCATGAATGCAATAAGCAATCTTAGGTGCTGGCTTAAGGCCGGTAGCAACCACTACAGAATGTCCGGTCAGAACAAGGACGAGGCGGATGTCCAGGTTAGGGGGAGATTAATGGAAGAAAATGTCCACATCCACACACATCTGACCACTCATGGTTCAGATAACTGAGAATCATGTAAAGTGAGAACTGACATTAACTATGGTTCTTTAAAAATATATACAGTATATCACAAAAGTGAGAGTAAACAAAAGTACTCACATTTTTGTAAATATTTGAGTATATCGTTTCATGTGACAACACTGAAGAAATGACACTTTGCTACAATGTAAAGTAGTGAGTGTACATCTTGTATAACAGTGTAAATTTGCTGTCCCCTCAAAATAACTCACAGCCTTTTAATGTCTAAACCGCTGGCAACAAAAGTGAGTACACCCCTAAGTGAAAATGTCCAAATTGGGCCCAAAGTGTCAATATTGTGTGTGGCCACCATCATTTTCCAGCACTGCCTTAACTCTCTTGGGCATGGAGTTCACCAGAGCTTCACAGGTTGCCACTGGAGTCCTCTTCCACTCCTCCATGACGACAACACGGAGCTGGTGGATGTTAGAGACCTTGCACTCCTCCACCTTCCGTTTGAAGATGCCCCACAGATGCTCAATAGGGTTTAGGTCTGGAGACATGCTTGGCCAGTCCATCACCTTTACCCTCAGCTTCTTTAGCAAGGCAGTGGTCATCTTGGAGGTGTGTTTGGGGTCGTTATCATGTTGGAATACTGCCCTGCAGCCCAGTCTCCGAAGGGAGGGGATCATGCTCTGCTTCAGTATGTCACAGTACATGTTGGCATTCATGGTTCCCTCAATGAACTGTAGCTCCCTAGTGCCGGCAGCACTCATGCAGCCCCAGACCATGACACTGCCACCACCATGCTTGACTGTAGGCAAGACACACTTGTCTTTGTACTCCTCACCTGGTTGCCGCCACACACGCTTGACACCATCTGAACCAAATAAGTTTATCTTGGTCTCATCAGACCACAGGACATGGTTCCAGTAATCCATGTCCTTAGTCTGCTTGTCTTCAGAAAACTGTTTGCGGGCTTTCTTGTGCATCATCTTTAGAAGAGGCTTCCTTCTGGGACGACAGCCATGCAGACCAATTTGATGCAGTGTACGGTGTATGGTCTGAGCACTGACAGGCTGACCCCCCACCGCTTCAACCTCTGCAGCAATGCTGGCAGCACTCATACGTCTATTTCCCAAAGACAACCTCTGGATATGATGCTGAGCACGTGCACTCAACTTCTTTGGTCGACCATGGCGAGGCCTGTTCTGAGTGGAACCTGTCCAGTTAAACCTCTGTATGGTCTTGGCCACCGTACTGCAGCTCAGTTTCAGGGTCTTGGCAATCTTCTTATAGCCCAGGCCATCTTTATGTAGAGCAACAATTCTTTTTTTCAGATCCTCAGAGAGTTCTTTGCCATGAGGTGCCATGTTGAACTTCCAGTGACCAGTCAGTATGAGGGAGTGTGAGAGCGATGACACCAAATTTAACACACCTGCTCCCCATTCACACCTGAGACCTTGTAACACTAACGAGTCACATGACACCGGGGAGGGGAAATGGCTAATTGGGCCCAATTTGGACATTTTCACTTAGGGGTGTACTCACTTTTGTTGCCAGCGGTTTAGACATGAATGGCTGTGTGTTGAGTTATTTTGAGGGGACAGCAAATTTACACTGTTATACAAGCTGTACACTCACTACTTTACATTGTAGCAAAGTGTAATTTCTTCAGTGTTGTCACATGAAAAGATATACTCAAATATTTACAAAAATGTGAGGGGTGTACTCACTTTTGTGATATACTGTATGTATATATACAGTATATTTCACCTTTATTTAACCAGTTAGGCTAGTACTCATTTACAACTGCGACCTGGCCAAGATAAAGCAAAGCAGTGCGACAAACAGAGTTATACATGGACTAAACAAGCATACAATCAATAACACAATAGAAAAAAAGGCTATATACAGTGTGTGCAAATGGCGTGAGGTGGTAAGGCAATAAATAGGCCATAGTAGCAAGTAATTATAATTTAGCATATTAACACTGGAGTGATAGATGCAGATGATGTGCAAGTAGAAATACTGGTGTGCAAAAGAGCAGAAAAGTAAATAAAAACAATATGGGGATGGGGTAAGTAGATTGGATGGGCTATTTACAGATGGGCTAAGTACAGCTGCAGCGATCGGTTAGCTGCTTGGATGGCTGATGTTTAAAGTTAGTGAGGGAAATATAAGTCTCCAGTGATTTTTGCAATTCGTTCCAGTCATTGGCAGCAGAGAACTGGAAGGAAAGGCGGCCAAAGGAGGTGTTGGCTTTGGGGATGACCAGTGAGATATACCCGCTGGAGCGCGTGCTACGGGTTGGTGTTGTTATCGTGACCAGTGAGCTGAGATAAGGCGGAGCTTTACCTAGCAGAGACTTAGATGACCTGGAGCCAGTGGGTCTGGCGACGAATATGTAGCGACGGCCAGCCTATTAGAGCATACAGGTCGCAGTGGTGGCTGGTATTGGGGCTTTGGTGACAAAACGGATGGCACTGTGATAGTGAATCTAGTCGGGCGGGCAGGTGCAGGCAGCGAACGGTTGAAAAGCATGCATTTAGTTTTACTAGTGTTTAAGAGCAGTTGGAGGCCACGGAAGGAGTGTTGTATGGCATTGAAGCTCGTTTGGAAGTTTGTTAACACAGTGTCCAAAGAAGGTCCAGATGTATACAGAATGGTGGCGTCTCCGTAGAGGTGGATCAGGGAATCACCCGCAGGAAGAGCGACATTGTTAATGTATACAGAGAAAAGAGAAGGCCCGAGAATTGAACCCTGTGGTACTCCCTTAGAGACCGCCAGAGGTCCGGACAACAGGCCCTCAGATTTGACACACTGAATTCTGTCTGAGAAGTAGTTGGTGAACCAGGCGAGGCAGTCATTTGAGAAACCAAGGCGGTTGAGTCTGCCGATAAGAATACGGTGATTGACAGAGTCGAAAGCCTTGGCCAGGTCGATGAAGATGGCTGCAAAGTACAATCTTTCATCGATGGCGGTTATGATATCGTTTAGTACCTTGAGCGTGGCTGAGGTGCACCCGTGACCAGCTCGGAAACCGTATTGCACAGCGGCGAAGGTACGGTGGGATTCGAAATGGCCAGTGATCTGTTTATTAACTTGGCTTTCGAAGACTTTAGAAAGGCAGGGCAGGATGCCTTTCCAGGATACCCGGGCCAGGTCGATTAGAAAGGCCTGGCCCGGGTGACACTCTAGACCCAAACTGTCTATAACAGAGTGTCACCCCCTTTGAACAGGGGGATGACCGCGGCAGCTTTCCAATCTTTAGGGATCTCGGACGATACGAAAGTGAGGTTGAACAGACTGGTAATAGGGGTTGCAACAATGGCGTCGTATAATTTTAGAAAAAGAGGGTCCAGATTGTCTAGCCCAGCTGATTTGTACGGGTCCAAGTTTTGCACCTCTTTCAGAACATCTGCTATCTGGATTTGGGTGAAGGAGAAGCTGGGGAGGCTTGGGCAAGTACCTGCGGGGGGCGCAGAGCTGTTGCCCGGGTTTAGGGTAGCCAGGAGGAAAGCATGGCCAGCCGTAGAGAAATGCTTATTGAAATTCTCGATTATCGTGGATTTATTGGTGGTGACAGTGTTTCCTAGCCCCGGCGCAGTGGGCAGCTGGGAGGAGGTGCTCTTGTTCTCATGGACTTTACAGTGTCCCAAAACGTTTTGGAGTTAGAGCTACAGGATGCAATTTTCTTTTTGAAAAAGCTTTTTTTCCTTACTTACTGCGTGTATTGGTTCCTAACTTCCCTGAACAGTTGCATATCGCGGGGACTATTCGACGCTATTGCAGTCCGCCACAGGATGTTTTTGTGCTGGTCGAGGGCAGTCAGGTCTGGAGTGAACCAAAGGCTATATCTGTTCTTAGTTCTATTTTTTTTTAAAGGGGCATGCTTATTTAAGATGGTGAGGAAATTACTTTTAAACAACGACCAGGCATCATCGACTGATGGGATGAGGTCAATATCCTTCCAGGATACCCGGGCCAGGTCGATTAGAAAGGCCTGCTCGCAGAAGTGTTTTAGAGAGCGTTTGACAGTGGTGTGGGGGCTGTGCTTTGGCAAAGTGGGTGGGGTTATATCCTACCTGTTTGGCCCCATCCGATGATACCCCCGGACAGGGCCACAGTGTCTCCTGACCCCTCCTGTATCGGCCTCCAGCATTTATGCTGCAGTAGTTTGTGTCGGGGGGCTAGGGTCAGTCTGTTATATCTGGAGTACTTCTCCTGTCTTATCCGGTGTCCTGTGTGAATTTAAATATGCTCTCTCTAATTCTCTTTCTTTCTCTCTCTCTCGGAGGACCTGAGCCCTAGGACCATGCCTCAGGAATACCTGGCATGATGACTCCTTGCTGTCCCCAGTCCACCTGGCCGTGCTGCTCCTCCAGTTTCAACTGTTCTACCTGCGGCTATGGAACCCTGACCTGTTCACCGGACGTTCTACCTGTCCCAGACCTGCTGTTTTCAACTCTCTAGAGACAGCAGGAGCGGTAGAGATACTCTTAATGATCAGCTATGAAAAGCCAACTGATATTAACTCCTGAGGTGCTGACTTGCTGCACCCTCGACAACTACTGTGATTATTATTATTTGTCCATGCTGGTCATTTGTGAACATTTGGCCATGTTCTGTAATAATCTCCACCCGGCACAGCCAGAAGAGGACTGGTAACCCCTCATACCCTGGTTCGTCTCTAGGTTTCTTCCTAGGTTTTGGCCTTTCTAGAGAGTTTTTCCTAGCCACCGTGCTTCTACACCTGCATTGCTTGCTGTTTTTGGTTTTAGGCTGGGTTTCTGTACAGCACTTTGAGATATCAGCTGATTTAAGAAGGGCTATATAAATAAATTTGATGAGGGGTGGTCAGCAGAGGAGTATTTGGAGGGCAAGTTGGTCAGGATAATATCTATGAGGGTGCCCATGTTTATGGCTTTTGGGTTGTACCTGGTGGGTTCCTTGATGATTTGTGTGAGATTGAGGGCATCTAGCTTAGATTGTAGGACTGCCGGGGTGTTAAGCATATCCCAGTTTAGGTCACCTAACAGAACAAACTCTGAAGATAGATGAGGGGCGATCAATTCACATATGGTGTCCAGGGCACAGCTGGGAGCTGAGGGGGGTCTATAGCAGGTGGGAACAGTGAGAGACTTATTTCTGGAGAGATTCATTTTTAAAATTAGAAGCTGGAACTAGTTGGGCATAGATCTGGAAAGTGTGACAGAACTTTGCAAGCTAACTCCTCCCCCTTTGGCAGTTCTATCTTGACAGAAAATGTTGTAGTTGGGGATGGAAATCTCCGAATTTCTGGTGGCCTTCCTAAGCCAGGATTCAGACATGGCAAGGACATCAGGGTTGGCGGAGTGTGCTAAAGCAGTGAGTAAAAAAACGTAGGGAGGAGGCTTCTGATGTTAACATGCATGAAACCAAGGCTTTTTCGGTTACAGAAGTCAATGAGAGTGCCTGGGGCCACGCAGGGCCTGGGTTAACCTCCACATCACCCGAGGAACAGAGGAGGAGTAGGATGAGGGTACGGGGGACAGAGAATAAAAGGAGCAGATTTCTGGGCGTGATAGAATATATTCAGGGCATAATGTACAGACAGGGGTATGGTGGGGTGCAAGTACAGTGGAGGTAAACCCAGGCATTTTGTGACGATAAGAGAGGTTGCATCTCCGGACGTACTAGTTATGCTGGGTGAGGTCACCGCATGTGTGGGGGGGTGGGACAAAGGAGGTATCTGAGGCATGTTGAGTGGGACTAGGGGCTCCGCAGTAAACTAAACCAATGATTACAACTTCCGGCGCCGACCGAGATGGGAAAATATGCAGTATTTTGTTTTTTTATGTGTTATTCCTTACATTGGTACCCCAGGTAATCTTAGGTTTCATTACATACAGTCGGGAGGAACTACTGAATATAAGAGCAACGTCAACTCACCATCGTTACAACCAGGAATATGACTTTCCCGAAGCGGATCCAGTGTTTTGCCTTCCACCCAATACAATGGATCTGATCCCAGCCAGCGACCCTAAGCGATGCCGTAAAAGGGGCAAACGAGGCGGTCTCCTGGTCAGGCTTCGGAGACAGGCACATCGCGCTCCACTCCCTAGCATACTACTCGCCAATGTCCAGTCTCTTGACAATAAGGTTGATGAAATCCGAGCAAGGGTAACATTTCAGAGAGACATCAGAGATTGTAACGTGCTCACTCAAGAGACGCTAACGGAGTCGGTGCAGCCAGCTGGTTTCTTCACGCATCGCGCCGACAGAAACAAACATCTTTCTGGTAAGAAGAGGGGCGGGGGTGTATGCCTTATGATTAACGAGACGTGGTGTGATCATAACAACATACAGGAACTCAAGACATTCTGTTCACCTGATCTAGAATTCCTCACAATCAAATGTCGACCGCATTATCTACCAAGGGAATTCTCTTCGATTATAATCACAGCCGTATATATTCCCCCCCAAGCAGACACATCGATGGCCCTGAAGGAACTTTATCTGACTCTTTGTAAACTGGAAACCACACACCCTGAGGCTGCATTCATCGTAGCTGGGGATTTTAACAAGGTTAATCTGAAAACAAAACTCCCTAAATTCTATCAGCATATCGATTGTGCTACCAGGGCTGGTAAAACCTTGGATCATTGTTATACTAACTTCCGCGACGCATATAAGGCCCTCCCCCGCCCTCCTTTCGGAAAAGCTGACCACGACTCCATTTTGTTGCTTCCAGCCTACAAACAGAAACTAAAACAACAAGCTCCCTCGCTCAGGTCTGTTCAACGCTGGTCCGACCAATCTGATTCCACGCTTCAAGACTGTTTCGATCACGTGGATTGGGATATGTTCCGCATTGCGTCCAACAACAATATTGACGAATACGCTGATTCGGTGAGCAAGTTCATTAGAAAGTGCATTGACGATGTCGTACCCACAGCAACGATTAAAACATTCCCAAACCAGAAACCGTGGATTGATGGCAGCATTCGCGTGAAACTGAAAGTGCGAACCACTGCTTTTAACCAGGGCAAGGTGACCGGAAACATGACCGAATACAAACAGTGTAGCTATTCTCTCCGCAAGGCAATCAAACAAGCTAAGTGCCAGTATAGAGACAAAGTAGAGTCGCAATTCAACAGGTCAGACACAAGAGGTATGTGGCAGGGTCTACAGTCAATCACGGATTACAAAAAGAAAACCAGCCCCGTCGCGGACCAGGATGTCTTGCTTCCAGACAGGCTAAATAACTTTTTTGCTCCTCGCTTTGAGGACAATACAGTGCCACTGACACGGCCCGCTACCAAAACCTGCGGGCTCTCCTTCACTGCAGCCGAGGTGAGTAAAACATTTAAACGTGTTAACCCTCGCAAGGCTGCAGGCCCAGACGGCATTCCCAGCCGCGTCCTCAGAGCATGCGCAGACCAGCTGGCTGGTGTGTTTAAGGACATATTCAATCAATCCTTATCCCAGTCTGCTGTTCCCACATGCTTCAAGAGGGCCACCATTGTTCCTGTTCCCAAGAAAGCTAAGGTAACTGAGCTAAACGACTACCGCCCCGTAGCACTCACTTCCGTCATCATGAAGTGCTTTGAGAGACTAGTCAAGGACCATATCACCTCCAGCCTACCTGACACCCTAGACCCACTCCAATTTGCTTACCGACCCAATAGGTCCACAGACGACGCAATCGCAACCACACTGCACACTGCCCTAACCCATCTGGACAAGAGGAATACCTATGTGAGAATGCTGTTCATCGACTACAGCTCAGCATTTAACACCATAGTACCCTCCAAACTGGTCATCAAGTTCGAGACCCTGGGTCTCGACCCCGCCCTGTGCAACTGGGTCCTGGACTTCCTGACGGGCCGCCCCCAGGTGGTGAGGGTAGGTAACAACATCTCCACCCCGCTGATCCTCAACACTGGGGCCCCACAAGGGTGCGTTCTGAGCCCTCTCCTGTACTCCCTGTTCACCCACGACTGCGTGGCCATGCACGCCTCCAACTCAATCATCAAGTTTGCGGACGACACTACAGTGGTAGGCTTGATTACCAACAACGACGAGACGGCCTACAGGGAGGAGGTGAGGGCCCTCGGAGTGTGGTGTCAGGAAAATAACCTCACACTCAACGTCAACAAAACAAAGGAGATGATTGTGGACTTCAGAAAACAGCAGAGGGAGCACCCCCCTATCCACATCGACGGGACAGTAGTGGAGAAGGTGGAAAGTTTTAAGTTCCTCGGTGTACACATCACGGACAAACTGAATTGGTCCACCCACACAGACAGCGTTGTGAAGAAGGCGCAGCAGCGCCTCTTCAACCTCAGGAGGCTGAAGAAATTTGGCTTGTCACCAAAAGCACTCACAAACTTCTACAGATGCACAATCGAGAGCATCCTGTCGGGCTGTATCACCGCCTGGTACGGCAACTGCTCCGCCCACAACCGTAAGGCTCTCCAGAGGGTAGTGAGGTCTGCACAACGCATCACCGGGGGCAAACTACCTGCCCTCCAGGACACCTACACCACCCGATGTCACAGGAAGGCCATAAAGATCATCAAGGACAACAACCACCCAAGCCACTGCCTGTTCACCCCGCTATCATCCAGAAGGCGAGGTCAGTACAGGTGCATCAAAGCAGGGACCGAGAGACTGAAAAACAGCTTCTATCTCAAGGCCATCAGACTGTTAAACAGCCACCACTAACATTTAGTGGCCGCTGCCAACATACTGACTCAACTCCAGCCACTTTAATAATGGGAATTGATGGAAATTATGTAAAAATTTATCACTAGCCACTTTAAACAATGCCACTTAATATAATGTTTACATACCCTACATTACTCATCTCATATGTATATGTATATACTGTACTCTATACCATCTACTGCATCTTGCCTATGCCGTTCTGTACCATCTCTCATTCATATATCTTTATGGACATATTCTTTATCCCTTTACACTTGTGTGTATAAGGTAGTAGTTGTGGAATTGTTAGGTTAGATTACTTGTTGGTTATTACTGCATTGTCGGAACTAGAAGCACAAGCATTTCGCTACACTCGCATTAACATCTGCTAACCATGTGTATGTGACAAATAAAATTTGATTTGATGATGACTATCCTAAACAACAATATACAAGGCATATTGACATTTGAGAGAGACATAAAGCAGGCATAAAGCAATCACAGGTGTTGATTGGGAGAGCTAGCTAAGACAACAACGAGTAAGACAACAGCTAATCAGCTAAGACAACAACAGGTAAAATGGCGATGAATGGGCAGAGGGTCAGTTAACTACACATGGCCTGAGTTCGAGGCTGGGGCCGACAGATAAACAAAAAAATAAACAAAATAGAGTACCATGATTAATGAACAGTCCAGCAGGCATCAGCTATGTAGCCAAGTGATCATAGGGTCCAGTGAACAGCAATAGATGAAACAGGGAAGCCGCTAGGTAGTCGTTACTACCTAGCAAGCGGGAGACACAGCGTTTAAAGTTAGCATCCCGGGGCTAGTAGAAGCGCCTGCTCCGACATCCGGCAAAGGCCGGTTGGGGGCACAGCGGATGAAGTTACACCACGACTGGTCTGCAGACGTAACGGCGGAGCTTCGTGTTGACAAAAGGGTCCAGGCCAGTTGGAGAAAGAGGTATTGTGGTTGTAGTCATTTCGTTTGCTAGCCGGGAGATGCGCCTGGCTCGCGGCTAACTGGTGCTAGCATCGGGACAGGGGCGTTAGTAACTATAGCCACTCGGTAGCAGCTAGCTAGCAGCGATGATCCGATGCAAAGGTCCAGAGCTTACGGCAAGGATCCGTAAAGTAGTGGAATTCTAGCCTTGTTGGGGAAGATTTCGGGAGGCATCCGCTGTGTAGCCGAGTGATCACTGAGCGGGCCGGGAGGTGGGCCTGGCTCATAGCTAGCTTCGGGGCTGGGCCACTCGGTGGCAGCTAGCTAGCTGTGATGATCAGGAGTAATGGTCCAGGGCTTACAGCAGGAATCCGGCGTTGTAGTGGAGAAAACAGTCCGATACTGGCAGGCTGGTAAGTGTTATCTAGGCTAAAAGCAGCTGGAGTCTGTGCAGAAGGTAAAGGCCGCTAGCAGTGGCTGACAATGACTAAATAGCTAGTAGCTAATTAGCTGGTTAGCTTCTGATGGCTAGCCTCTGATGGAGGTTCTGGCTAAAAGGTCTAAAAATAGCGGATCCGTATCAAATTTGGTGAGGCGGGTTACCGGAAGGTATATTTAATTTTTTTAAATGTAAAAGAGATTGAAAATAAATAGAAGTATATACAAAAAAAATACAAAATGTACAGGGGAGAACGACAAACCACGTCTGCACTGCTACGCCATCTTGGAAAAAGTTCTGAAAGATAAGCGGAGTAAGAAAACTTAAGCTATAACACTGCTTTAGTATGAATGACATGGATGTATAAGCTAGCACAGGTAAGTATATAACAGAAAGGGCTATACACTACAGCAGGCATAAGGCCTAGTCACATGGCAATAGACTAAGCAACCTATTTGACTTGTACACATGAAACTCAGGCAAATGTGCTAAAAATAAACATTACAGTGAGCATGAGTGATATAGAATATAAAATAGCCTATCACCATAAATTAACAATGCTAACAAACCGCTAAATGCTAAGTCATGCTAAAATGCTCATGCATTCAAATGCAAAATGCTACCGGGAGCGCAAGCTAGCTAATACGCTCAACACATGGTAATTGTACACAATAAACCACAAAACTTAGCTCCACATAACAGGACACAGATCTCAAGGCACTTACGTTTAGATGCACACACAATTAAACATCAGACATACAGGCATTTAGTCCACAGGAGGAAAAGTTCAGCAGGAGGGAAACTGTGGAAGTGCTCATCAGGATGGAGAAAGCAAGTTTTTGACCATACAGCGTGCTGGGCAGTGTTGCCAACTCCTCAGTAAGGAAAGTAGCTATTGGCTGTCCTAAAAGTTGCTAGAAGTCGCTAAATTACGTCATCACCTAATTTGCATAATTGAACATGTGCATGTAATTGTGATGGATGCTGTAGGAGAGAGGAATAACGTCGTGGGAGAGACAGTAGTTCTAAATATGTTTAGAACTACAAATGAACTTTCTTCTGTCAATTGTTGTATTTTTAATGTCACAATTCCAACCCTCTTCCTTTATCCGGGCTTGGGACCGGCAAAAGTGACCCAAAAGAAACACTCTGGCGGAGTTACTTAGTTTTTAAAAAAAAAAATTTTTTTTTTCTTTTCTTAATTTGGTTTGGTTTTTAACCTTGTGGTTCACTTAGGAGCCTACAACAAGTCACAGTAAAACATGAAAAAATTTTACCATAATTTTTTTTGTATACAATCTACATTAACAATCTAAATGGACCAAAAAGAGACAATAGAGAAAACTGTCAATGGCAATGTGAGAAAATTATGGTAACTAGTCTGGCCCTAATTCAGGTTAATTGTTTTTTTCTTCATGTAAGCCAGGGCGGGATCAGCCAGCGGCGGCTTCCCGCATGCACGATTCATTTGAAGTCTGGACGCGGAGGGGTGAACATCTCCGGCTCTGACTGCAGCTGGGAGGGACTGCTAAGCAAGGACTGGGCCACCTGTGAGTGCTTTGGGATGGGAGTGGGGCCCACAGCAGCACTCGCTGCTCATTGAAAAGAGTAAAAACGATATGTGCTTTCACGCCAGTCTCCAAAAGTCTCCAATAACACCAGAAAAAGTCGCTAGATTTGTCGCTAGTCACTTTTTTAAAAATGTGTCGCTAGAGGGGTCTGTACTCGCTAAATATAGAGACAAAGTAGCTAATGTGGCAACACTGGTGCTGGGGGCATAGACCAACTGAAACTGAAGTCCCGGGAATTAAGGCTGCTGATAGGATGAACGAGAATTGATGGTCCTCTGAATAGAAGACTAAGCTTCCAGACGAGAGCTAACCCTAAAGGATGGCTAGAATCAGCTGACTGAACACCAGGTATGTGACATGTAAGTACAAAAACTGTCTTGGTGAATCAACAACAGCCAAGGTAAGTGGGAAATCATGCTATTGTTGTATTTTGAGTAGACTATCACTTTAAATCAGTGGTTCTCAACCAGCTTGTCTCAATATTTGCATTGCGAAAAATAATTGCCAAAATACAATCTGAAAAACAATTTTTGATGCTATATTGATTTTTTATTTTATTTTTAGTTCACTTTTATTTAACCAGGTAGGCCAGTTGAGAACACATTCTCATTTACAACTGCGACCTGGCCAAGATAAAGCAAAGCAGTGCGACAAAAACAACAACACAGAGTTACACATAAACAAACGTACAGTAGAAACACAATAACACAATAGAAAAATCTATGTACAATGTGTGCAAATGTAGAAGAGTAGGGATGTAAGGCAATAAATAGGCCATAGAGGCGAAATAATTACAATTTAGCATTAACACTGGAGTGATAGATGTGCAGATGATGATGTGTAAGTAGAGATACTGGGGTGCAAAAGAGCAAGACGATAAGTAACAATATGGGGATGAGGTAGTTGGGTGTGCTATTCACAGATTGGCTGTGTACAGGTACAGTGATCGGTACGCTGCTCTGACAGCTGATGCTTAAAGTTAGAGAGGGAGATCTAAGACTCCAACTTCAGTGATTTTTGCAATTCGTTTCAGTCATTGGCAGCAGTGTTGGCTTTGGGGATGACCAGTGACCAGTGAGCTGAGATAAGGTGGGGCTTTACCTAGCAGAGACTTATAGATGACCTGGAGCCAGTGGGTTTGGCGACGAATATGTAGTGAGGGCCAGCCAACGAGAGCATACAGGTCGCAGTGGTGGGTAGTATATGGGGCTTTGGTGACAAAACGGATGGCACTGTGATAGACTACATCCAGTTTGTAGTAGAGTGTTGGAGGCTATTTTGTAAATTACATCGCCGAAGTCACGGATAGGTTGGATAGTCAGTTTTACGAGGGTATGCTTGGCAGCATGAGTGAAGGAGGCTTTGTTTGTGAAATAGGAAGACGATTCTAGATTTAATTTTGGATTGGAGATGCCAGACACCTAGGTATTTGTAGTTGTCCACATATTCTAAGTCAGAACCGTCCAGAGTCGTGATGCTAGTAGGGCGGGAGGGTGCGGGCAGCAATTGGTTGAAGAGCATGCACTTAGTTTTACTAGCATTTAAAAATTGTTGGAGGCCACGGAAGGAGTGTTGTATGGCATTGAAGCTCGTTTGGAGGTTTGTTAGCACAGTGTCCAAAGAAGGGCCAGATGTATACAGAATGGTGTCGTCTGCGTAGAGGTGGATCAGAGAATCACCAGCAGCAAGAGCAACATCATTGATATATACAGAGAAAAGAGTCTGCCTGAGAAATTAACCCTGTGGCACCTCCATAGAGACTGCCAGAGGTCCGGACAACATGCCCTCTGATTTGACACACTGAACTCTGTCTGAGAAGTAGTTGGTGAACCAGACGAGGCAGACATTTGAGAAGCCAAGGCTATTGAGCCTGCCGTTAAGAATGCGGTGATTGATAGTTAATGTAGCAATTATATGACAAGGGAACAACATTCCCACCTCTTTCATTGTCAATAATTAAATCACTGGTTTGAGAGCACAAAATCAACCAAAATAGCACTGCTAATAGCTCTAGATTTAAAATACTGTGATTGAAGAAAAATTGTTCAGATTAAATTATTTAAAAATGCAAGTTCATTATAATTTCTACACACTTTCTACCTGGTTTAAGTTGTTTATGTTCAGACTGGAGTATTTTTCCTTAAAAAAAAATATATATATATATACTTTTTTGGGACTCAGACACCCAAGACCCACTCGATACCTCCTGCGACCCAAATTCTGACTCAAATCAGGGACCCAGTTATTATTACCAACTCTAATATGTCTATGAAATATAACCATTTGGACATGTGTTGCTTTTATTAGCCATGGGTATATACATCTGGAGTGAACATGTAATTTAAACAATAAATAGTGGAGAGAAGTAGAAACAGAGAGAAGTACTGCAACAAAAAGTGCAAGTTAGACACTATTGAACTACTGGTATACTTTGAGTTTATGTCAAGTTTTATGAATAATTAAAATATGTTATATATACGTTATTGGAAAATACAATCAAAGACGTTCCTTTATAGTTCAGTTACTGGCTTTATGTTCCACAATTGGCCCAGCGTCGTCCGGGTTTGGCCGGTGTAGACCGTCATTGTAAATAAGAATTTGTTCTGTCTTGCCATGTTAAATAAATAAATACATAAAACATGTCTGTAATGTTTTTGCAAGCACTAGACTGGCCTAAGACGTAGCCTGGACGATTTACAAGAGTGGTCTCTGACAGGGCGTGGTGTCTGGTCTTTGACAATACTCTGATTGATTTACAACTGCGTTTACAAGCCGAGTCCATGGATCAGTGGAGAATGATACAATGTTGCGAGTGCCAACAATTCGTATCAATATATGACGCGAGATGAATGCATGCTGCGCGCGCATTTACATCAGACGACGGAAGTGCACAGCAGAAACATCGAGGAAAAGCGACACAGAGAGTGAAAACGAAGCAGAATTAGTCAATGACAGAGAGAGGGAGTAAGGGAAAGAAAGGAGAGAAAGCAATACGGAGGCTGCAGGGTTGCGCGGTAGAGGTGGACGTGGCGGGTCGGGTTCAGTTTGAAGCCAAGCAACTGTGGCGACGGCGAGCCGAAGGCTAAAAAAGCCATGAATCGGAGAAACCGCAGGTAGCTATTGCTAGCTTGCTGTTTTTAGACTGATTTCTTTATTTTTCCACCTCTTTCTCATATGCCAGTGTTTGAATGTGTATGGCCCAGCACAGGTTTCGTAATTCGACACAATTTATTTAGTTTAACGACACTTGCCTAGTAGTACCTGCACGGGTCCAGGATGCACGCTCAAAGTTAATACAAAAAAAAGTAGCTAGTAACAGTACAGTATAGCTGTCCCACTTTCTTTCCTTCCTAGCTAACGTTACATGTCATCGAGCTAGTTAGGCGCATCTGTAAAGCTAGCTAGCTAGCTAGCTAGCAGCATCGACGTTAGCGATAAACAAGATGGCCACTGGCTAGCTAGTTAGCTAGAAATGGCATCTTGCCCTGTCTTTGTATGATAGTAGTCAGCTGGTAAACTGAAATATGCCCTTTTAAAAATCATGCAAAGAGTTGGCCGGTGAAAAAAATCCCCCCTCTGAAAAGTTTTTGCTGGTTGTAAAGCGCTTCATATGTCACGCAATAACTTGCTTATAGCCATCCTCAACCAACTGGGTGAGAAAAAAAAAATCACCGCCAGATTCTTGCAGCCAACTAGTGCATGATGTGCGTGGCGGGTTTGGCGTGCTACCTAGCTGGTCAGAACATGCAGGTATTGCATGAACACCCATGTTGTATCTTAGATTAAAGTCCTTAATTCTGGTAGCATGTGCTATTTAGATTTCAAGGCGAGTTATTGTATAGTAATCGAATTGATGAGCATGAATGTTGTGAAGTTAGAAGTAGCCAAAACTATTTCAGGACGTTCGGCTGCCAACTTCTCACCAGCCATCATTAAAACTTAAAAAATATAAGGCCTACTTCATTTTTCTAGAATGTCAGTACAGTTAAAATACGAACACAGTTCTCGACGTTTGCACATCTCTATTGTCATTGCACATCTGTGTGTGTTTCTCATACATATAGCTTGCTTGCCACTAGGTATTGTGATTCTGTGTAACAATGTGTAGTTGTCTTTTTAGTATTCTGTGTGCTTGTTTTATTTGTGTAATTATAAGCCAATGTTATGAGTTGACAGACCTGTTTATTTTGTATTACTCTGAATTATTTCATATCCCGTGTCTTCTTTCATTCCAGGGGCTTCAAAGATAGGTGTTGCTCCTAACCCAAGGAAGAAGGCTTGGCATCAGAACAAGCTGTACTATCAGAGGGACACTCAAGTGGGCCAAGGCTCTTTTCAGGGAAAAGTAGTACTATTCTCTGATCCATTACGGGACTAACTGGAGACGGGTGCATAAGGACTCTGCAGCCATGGCAGAGTTAGAGACAGAGTGCATCACGCTAGGACTTGACACGCTGCAAGCATCAGAGTGTGGCTCACTGCCGCTGGATACACTTCGGCCTGAGTGCACCTCGCCAACCCTCCACCTGCTCTCGTCTGACTGCAGCACGCTCGGAACGCTGGCGGCAGAGATTGCAGAGCCCATGGTCATGCTGCCTTGCGTGAAGACTGAGCCTGCAGACGACCTGGACCCCATCCGCACCGTGGACCTGTCAGAGATCCAGCCATTGAGCACGGCGGAGCTGGGCCACGAACAGATCAAGATGGAGATCAGTGGGTTGGACTACATCAAGTCTGAGCACCACGTCCATGACCTCCACTGCTTCCACAGCTCTGAGTACGAGAGTGACTCGTATTCTATGAAGTCTCACTACGAGCCCAGCCTGGTGTTCGACTACATCACTCACGTGTCCGACAGCCTGGACTACATCAGGTCGGAACAGCACGCCGACCTGCAGTGTTATTACACCACCGAGCTCGGGGCCATCAAGACTGAGTATGAGCCCAACCTGATGTCCAACCACATCAAGACAGAGATGAGCCTAGAGTCCATCCACATGGCCGAGCTCCGGACCGAGCTAAACAAGCTCAGCCATGACGGGGTCATGGAAGGCCATAGACTGGACAACGAGTTCCCTGGCGCAGGAGGCCTCTACGAGCTGCAGTCCACCCATGCTGGCAAAGGCCCAGGCCACACAAGCCCGAAAGGGCATAGCACAACCCCACGCAAACCTCGTAACCTCAGTGGTGAGAAGCCTTTCTCTTGTACCCAGTGTGGGAAGAATTTCAGCACTCTGGGGAACCTCAAAACACACCAGCGTATTCATACAGGAGAGAGGCCATATACCTGCTCGCAGTGCGGCAAGAGCTTCGGCCAGGCAGGGAACCTGAAGAGGCACCAGCTTATTCACACGGGTCAGAAACCCTACGTCTGTGCCCACTGCCCCAAGGGCTTCACCAAAGCAGATGACCTCCGCTCACACCAGCGTCTACACACCGGCGAGAAGCCCTTCTGTTGCCTTCAGTGTGGGAAGAGCTTCAGTCAGTCCAAGGAGCTCAAAGCCCACCAGCTAAGCCACACCGGAGAGAGGCCTTTCTGCTGCCAACACTGTGGGAAGAGCTTCACCAAGGAAATGAGCTACCACAACCACCTGCAGATTCATACTGGTGAGAAACCGTACTGCTGCTCTCAGTGCGGGAAGACATTCAGCAACTCGGGGGTCCTCAAAACACACGAGAAGATACATTCCGGGGTGAGGCCATTCGGCTGCACACAGTGCGGTAAGAGCTTTGGCCGTTTGGGACATCTTAAAGCACACCAGCAAATCCACACTGGGGAGCGACCTTTCGCCTGCCTCCAGTGTGGGAAGAACTTCAGCCAGTCAGGCCATCTCAAAGCACATGAGCAAATTCACAAAAGAGAGAGATCAGACATGAGCAGCTCCAGCAGCAGTGGTGGTAGCAGCAGCCGCAGTACTGATAGTAGCTAAATACCTTTAACCTCTTCAAAGTATTATTCCTTTTTTTTTTATATATAAATACTATATATATGTTTTTCCTTACACTTTTCTTACATTTCATACATTTTGTGCTTTTTGCGTTATGTTCTTTGGGGGTCAACTTGACTGATTTGCTATTATGCAAATGTCTATGTTGGGATCAGTGAAGTTACTGAGGGACTTATAGAAAACTTTGTATCTCGTCTGATCTGTGTTGTAGTGAGTGCCATTCCAGTTTCTTTCCTCCAGAAAAATCACTCATTGTGTACAACCTTATTGATAACATGTAATTCCTAACCATGTACTGGAATTCATTATTAAAGAAACTAATGCAACACCAAATCTCTCCTTTCTTTTGTCTCGTCCTGAATTATGAACTTGTCTACCAGAGTGGCAAATTAATCTCTTTACTGGAGCATTGGTAACAGGTCAAGACCGAATGTTGCACCCTGACTGTATCGCCACTATGCTCATTATTATAAGTGTACAGATCTGAGAAAGTAGTATAGATAGCGGTAGTAATATTTTACAGTAATGTTTCCACTACTAGTTAGCTGTTATGTAATAGGACATTCATTTATGTAGTTAAAATGGGTACTGTAGTATTTTCATTGTAGAAAAGCTGACTACCTCACTCCTTTGTTGTTTGTGTAAAAGTAAAGATACCTTAGTTGAAAATGACTTGTGAAAGTCACCCAGTAAAATACTACTTGAGTAAAAGTATTTGGTTTTAAATACACTTAAGTATCAAAAGTAAAAGTATAAATCATTTCAATTTGCTCATATTAGTCAAACCAAATGGCACAATTTTAATGTTTTTTACGTTTATGGATAGCCAGGGGTATGCTCCAACACAAACAAAGCATGTGTGTTTCGTGAGTCCAGATCAGAGGCAGTAGGGATAACCAGGGATGTTCTATTGATAAGTATTTTTGGGTGTCAGGGAAAATGTTTGGAGTAAAAAGTACAATATTTTCTTTAGGAATGTGGTGAAGTAAAAGTTGTCTAAAATATAAAGTACAGATACACTAAAGTCATTTTACTTTACACCACTGCCTGTTGGCATGTGATTTCATGGTCGTTTCTATAATTCTTAGTTATAACAACACTTAATTATTGCACATTCTACTGCTATGGCTCTATAGACATGTTTGCTATGAGATACAGAATGAAGATACCAGTAACCACAGACAAGGTCATTTGATAATATTTATCCTTCAACCACCAGCATGACATAGTTGGTAGGTTCACAATATCTTTGGCTGAATTTGAATGGACTTTTACCCACATATCATGCTTCTTGAGTATTATACCTTTATAATAGATTCACTAGAACTCACACTTATGTTTAAGATGTAACAGGTTTATCTTGAAAATGAATGGAATTCATGTTGTAGTGATAAAGAATAGCTTTATTAGTTGATTTAGTTGGGTTGACCCCAGCTATGACTAGAACCTCATTCGGTGTGTGACTCGGTATGGCATGAGGCCATCTCAACCACCTCCTTTATCACAGTTACCACCGTGGAGCTGCTACTGCTGCAAGACAAACAGGAGAGACGGTGAGTCACAAACCTATAGCTTGTATTTTTCATTTCAATTTTTGTTTAATGAATTATTTCATTTAAAATATTTTCCCACCACATTGATTCTCCATCCACCATGGTCACTGTCTTGGTTGTGGGGGAGTATCATCCACCGATGTTACTACAAGACACATAAGTTATAAAGAGATGAATGACATTTAAATATTGCACTGCCACAAAACCAACAGCATATCATACATTTTTAAGTCCTAACAGTTTTCCCACTCCAGGTCCAGACTAGCCCCTCTATCCTCCATCGTAGTGATCACGGTCGTGGTTGTGGTGGATGAGGACATTCCTCTGTTACTGCAAAACATATAAGAGCAAAGTAAGTTAATTAAATTAAAATACCAGAGGGCATCAAAACCTTTATTACTGTAATGTTATTTCACTTCAAACATTTTCCCACCTCAGACGATCCCTGCCGTTCACTACTTTCTCCATCATGGTCATGCTGGAGGACATTCCACCGCTGATAGACAAATAAGAGAAGAGATAGATAAAAAATAAACATTCACAAACAGGGCTTCAAAACTTTTATTCATATTTTAACCCCACCTCACTACCCTCTCCTTCCAGTAGTCTCCTGTACTCCGCAATCTCCATCTCCAGCCTGGTCTTGATGTCCAGCAGCATCTGGAATTCGTGTCCCTGACGCTCCAGGTAAGCCCTGAGATTTCCCAACTGTTCCTCCATGCTGGTGACCTGTATCTGATAATTAGGCATGGTAGAGTAACGGCTCTGTCTCAAAGAGGTTACCTTCCACTGATGCTTTCTGTGACCGAAAGGAAAGGCAATGAGTTTAATGCATATGGTATGGATACATCATGTGATTTCAGGTGGACAGCAAGAAATGTGAATGCAAAAAAGTGTTATTATTTCTGTAATTTCTTATGTGTTGCTTTATCACCCCACTCTAAAGTCATCTGAAAGTTAATGCATGTTTCGAATTAGGTCTTTTCAACACAACAGAATTTGTTTTTGCATCGGGGGACATTGTCATTTTCTAGTATCTCACCATGCTCAACAAGGTCTGGAACCCAATCTGCAGAGCTTGCAGCGTGCTCTTCACATCTCGGATCTCTGTGGAGGAGCTCTGCAGGATGTCCGTGCTGGTCATCACCTCCTTCGATAGTACCTCACTCTGTGGAGAAAAGTGTGAACATCAATCAAAAATCCAAGAATGACAAGATAGGACCGTTAGGAGTTGGATCATATAATATCAAATTTTTATAGTTTTATGAAAAGGACATTGTACCTAACAGTAAACACAGATGTAACTGTGAAATACCTGTATGTAATCACCACCTGTGTTGCTGCGTTTTGTGAGTGGAAACTGACTGAAATGAACAAAAATGTGTTCTTTGTCAAATGTTCAACATTTGTTTGAGTTGTTGTTTGTTATTGGAGGAGTGAGTGTTGGGAAAAGAAAGCCCCATCAAGTTAGACTTTTAGTTTTCCACAAGACTGCTCATTTAAACTCAGAAACAACAAAAAAACGTCCTCTCACTGTCAACTGCGTTTATTTTCAGCAAACTTAACATGTGTAAGTATTTGAACATAAGATTCAACAACTGAGACATAAACGGAACAAGTTCCACAGACATGTGACTAACAGAAATGGAATACTGTGTCCCTGAACAAAGGGGGGGTCAAAATCGAAAGTAACAGTCAGTATCTGGTGTGGCCACCAGCTGCATTAAGTACTGCAGTGCATCTCCTCCTCATGGACTACACCAGATATGCCAGTTCTTGCTGTGAGATGTTACCCCACTCTTCCACCAAGGCACCTGCAAGTTCCCGGACATTTCTGGGGGGAATGGCCCTAGCCCTCACCATCCGATCCAACAGGTCCCAGATGTGCTCAATAGGATTGAGACCCGGGCTCTTCGCTTGCCATGGCAGAACACTGACATTCCTGTCTTGCAGGAAATCACACACAGAATGAGCAGTATGGCTAGTGACATTGTCATGCTGGAGGGTCATGTCAGAATGAGCCTGCAGGAAGGGTACCACATGAGGTAGGAGGATGTCTTCCCTGTAACGCACAGCGTTGAGATTGCCTGCAATGACAACAAGCTCAGTCCGATGATGCTGTGATACACTGCTCCAGACCATGACAGACCCTCCACCTCCAAATCGATCCCGCTCCAGAGTACAGGCCTTGGTGTAACGCTCATTCCTTCGACGATAAACGTGAATCCGACCATCACTCCTGGTGAGACAATACCGCGACTCGTCAGTGAAGAGCCCTTTTTGCCAGTCTTGTCTGGTCCAGCGACAGTGGGTTTGTGCCCATATGCGACGTTGTTGCCGGTGATGTCTGGTGAGGACCTGCCTTACAACAGGCCTACAAGCCCTCAGTCCAGTCTCTCTCAGCCTATTGCGGACAGCCTGAGCACTGATGGAGGGATTGTGCGTTCCTGGTGTAACTCGGGCAGTTGTTGTTGCCATCTCAGCTCACTGGTCACGATAACAACACCCATGCGTAGCACGCGCTCCAGCAGGTATATCTCACTGGTCATCCCCAAAGCCAACACCTCGTTTGGCCGCCTTTCCTTCCAGTTCTCTGCTGCCAATGACTGGAACAAATTGCAAAAATCGCTGAAGTTGGAGACTTATATCTCCCTCACTAACTTTAAACATCAGCTATCCGAGCAGCTAACCGATCGCTGCAGCTGTACATTGCCCATCCGTAAATAGCCCATCCAATCTACCTACCTACCTACCCCATCCCCATGTTATTTTTATTTACTTTTTTGCTCTTTTGCACACCAGTATTTCTACTTGCACATCATCATCTGTACATGTGCTCCCGCACATTGGCTAACCCGGGCTAAATGCATTGTGTCCCGCCACCCACCACCCGCCAACCCCTCTTTTACGCTACTGCTATTCTCTGTTCATAATATATGCATAGTCACTTTAACCATATCTACATGTACATACTACCTCAATCAGCCTGACTAACCGGTGTCTGTATGTAGCCTCACTACTTTTATTGCCTCGCTACTGTATATAGCCTGTCTTTTTACTGTTGTTTTTATTTCTTTACCTACCTATTGTTCACCTAATACCTTTTTTGCACTATTGATTAGAGCCTGTAAGCAAGCATTTCACCTTAAGGTCTACACTTGTTGTATTCGGATACCACCTTTCCAACAAGTCAGTCATTCAAATTTCTTCCCTGCTAGAGCTGCCCCGGTCAACTGTAAGTGCTGTTGTTGTGAAGTGGAAACATCTAGGAGCAACAACGGCTCAGCTACGAAGTGGTAGGCCACACAAGCTCACAGAATGGGACCGCTGAGTGCTGAAGCGCACAGCGAGTAAAAATTCGGTTGCCACTCTCACTACCGAGTTCCAAACTGTCTCTGGAAGCAAGATCAGCACAAGAACTGTTCGTCGGGAGCTTAATGAAATGGGCTTCCAAGCCGAAGATCACCATGCGAAATGCCAAGCTTTGGCTGGAGTGGTGTAAAACTTGCCGCCATTGGACTCTGGAGCAGTGGAAACGCGTTCTCTGGAATGATGAATCACGCTTCACCGTCTCTGGGTTTGGCGGATGCCAGGAGAACGCTACCTGCCCCAATGCATAATGCCAACTGTAAGGTTTGGTGGAGGAGGAATAATGATCTGGGGCTGTTTTTCATGGTTTGAGCTAGGCCCCTTAGTTCTTGCTCCCAGCCTATAGACAGAAACTAAAACAGGAAACGCCCGTGCTCAGGTCTGTCCAACGCTGATCCAACCAATCGGATTCCACGCTTCAAGATTGCTTCCATCAGGTGGACTGGGATATGTTCCGGATAGCCTCAGACAACAACATTGATGTATACGCTGACTCGGTGAGCAAGTGCATCGGTGATGTTGTACCCACGGTGACTACTACAACCTTCCCCAACCTTCCCCAATTGATGGCAGCATTGATGGCGCAAAACTGAAAACGCAAACCACTGCTTTTAATCATGGCAAGGTGACCGGGACCATAAAGGAATACTAACAGTGTAGCTATTCAGTCAAATTAAACAAATTCTTTGCTCGCTTTGAGGACAATACTGTGCCACTGACATGGCCCGCTACCAAAACCTGCGGGCTCTCCTTTACCGCGGCCAACATGAGTAAAACATTTAAACATGTTAACCCTCGCCGTCTGGGCCGGCATCCCTAGCCGCATCCTCAGAGCATGCGCAGACCAGCTGGCTGGTGGGTTTACAGACATATTCAATCAATCCCTATCCCAGTCTGCTGTTCACACATGCTTCAAGAAGGCCACCATTGTTCCTGTTCCCAAGAAAGCTAAAGTAACTGAGCTAAACGACTATCGCCCCGTAGCACTCACTTCCGTCATCATGAAGTGCTTTGAGAGACTAGTCAAGGATCATATTACCTCCACCCTACCAGACACCCTAGACCCACTCCAATTTGCTTACCGCCCCAATAGGTCCACAGACGACGCAATCGCAATCACACTGCACACTGCACACTGCACACTGCACACTGCCCTAACCCATCTGAACAAGAGGAATACCTATGTAAGAATGCTGTTCATCGATTACAGCTCAGCATTTAACACCACAGTACCCTCCAAACTCGTCATTAAGATCGAGACCAAGGGTCTCGACCACGCCCTATGCAACTGGGTCCTGGACTTTCTGACGGGCACCCCCAGGTAGGTGAGGGTAGGAAACAACATCTCCACCCCGCTGATCCTCAACACTGGGGCCCCACAAGGGTGCATGCTCAGCCCTCTCCTGTACTCCCTGTTCACCCATGACTGCGTGGCCATGCACGCCTCCAACTCAATCATCAAGTTTGCAGACAACACTACAGT
This sequence comes from Salvelinus namaycush, assembly GCF_016432855.1. Lineage (NCBI taxonomy): Eukaryota > Metazoa > Chordata > Actinopteri > Salmoniformes > Salmonidae > Salvelinus > Salvelinus namaycush. The sequence continues at coordinate 4,383,819 of NC_052347.1, read as the reverse complement.
GGTAGGCTTGATCACCAACAACGATGAGATGGCCTACAGGGAGGAGGGTGAGGGCCCTCGGAGTGTGGTGTTAGGAAAATAACATCACACTCAACGTCAACAAAACAAAGGAGCTTATCATGGACTTCAGGAAACAGCAGAGGGAGCACCCCCCTATCCACATCGATGGGACAGTAGTGGATTAGGTGGAAAGTTTTAAGTTCCTCGGCATACACATCACGGACAAACTGAAATGGTCCACCCACACAGACAGCATGGTGAAGAAGGCGCAACAGCGCCTCTTCAACCTCAGGAGGCTGAAGAAATGTGGCTTGTCACCAAAAACACTCTTTTACAGATGCATCCTGTCGGGCTGTATCACCGCCTGGTACGGCAACTGCTCCGCCCACGACCGGAAGGCACTCCAGAGGGTAGTGAGGTCTGCACAACGCATCACCGGCGGCAAACTACCTGCCCTTTAGGACACCACCCGATGTCACAGGAAGGCCAAAAAGATCATCAAGGACAACAACCACCCGAGCCTGTTCACCCCGCTATCATCCAGAAGGCGAGGTCAGTACAGGTGCATCAAAGCTGGGACCGAGAGACTGTTAAACAGCTATCACTATCATTGAGTGGCTGCTGCCAACATACTGACTCAAATCTCTAGCCACTTTAATAATAAAAAATTGAATGTAATAAATGTATCTCTAGTCACTTTAAACAATGCCACTTCATATAATGTTTACACACCGTACATTACTCATCTCATATGTATATACTGTAATCTATACCATCTACTGCATCTTGCCTATGCTGCACGGCCATCGTCATCCATATATTTATATGTACATATTCTTATTCATTCCTTTACAATTGTCTGTATAAGGTAGTTGTTGTGGAATTGTTATTTTACTTGTTAGATATTACTGCACGTCGGAACTAGAAGGACAAGCATTTCGCTACACTCACATTAACATCTGCTAACCATGTGTATGTGACCAATAAAATGTGTTTTGATGGGAAATCTTAACGGCACTGCATGCAATGACATTCTAGAGGATTCTGTACTTCCAATTTTGTGGCAACAGTTTGGAGAATGTCCTTTCCTGTTTCAGCATGAAAATGCCCCTGTGCTCAAAGCGAACGCCCATACAGAAATGGTTGGTCGAGATCGGTGTAGACGAACTTGACTGGCCTGCACAGAGCCCTGGCCTCAACCCCATCAAACACCCTCCCGGGTGGCGCAGTGGTCTAGGGCACTGCATCGCAGTGCTAGCTGCGCCACCAGAGTCTCTGGGTTCGCGCCCAGGCTGGGCTGGGTTCGCGCCCAGGCTCTGTCGCAGCCGGCCGCGACCGGGAGGTCCGTGGGGCGACGCACAATTGGCATAGCGTCGTCCGGGTTAGGGAGGGTTTGGCCGGTAGGGATATCCTTGTCTCAGTATGTAAAAATGTAATATGTAATATGTAAAAATGTAAAAAAAAAAAAAAAAAATGTAATAAAATGTATGCACTCTACTGTAAGTCGCTCTGGATAAGAGCGTCTGCTAAATGACTAAAATGTAAATGTAAATGTAGATGAATTGGAATGCTGACTACGAGCCAAGCCTAACCACCCACTAATGCTCTTGTGGCTGAATGGAGCAAGTCCCCTCAGCAATGTTCCAACATCTATAAGAAACCCTTTCCAGAAGATTGGGGGCTGTTAATGCAGGAAAGGGGGGACCGACTCTATATTAATACCCATAATCTTGGAATGAGATGTTCGACGAGCAGGTGTCCACATACTTTTGGTCATGTAGTGTATATATACTGGTAGCTGCCAAAATAAAGGAAACACATTATTAGCATTCTCACAACCAGCTTCATGAGGTAGTCACCTGGAATGCATTTAAATGAACTGATGTGCTTTCTTAAAAGTTAATTTGTGCAATTTCTTTCCTTCTTAATGCTTTTGAGCCAATCAGTTGTGTTGTGACAAGATAGGGGGGTATACAGAAGACAGCCCTATTTGGTCAAATACCAAGTCCATATTATGGCAAGAACAGCTCAAATAGGCAAAGAGAAATTACAGTCCATCATTACTTTAAGACATGAAGGTCAGCCAATCCGGAAAATGTCAAGAACTTTGAACGTTTCTTCAAGTGCAGTTGCAAAAACCATCAAGCGCTATGATGAAACTGGCTCTCATGAGGACCGCCACAGGAAAGGAAGACCCAGAGTTACCTCTGCTGCAGAGGATAAGTTCATTAGAGTTACCAGCGTCAGAAATTGCAGTCCAAATAAATACTTCACCGAGTTCAAGTAACAGACACATCAACATCAACTGTTCAGAGGAGACTGCGTGAATCAGGCCTTCATGGTCGAATTGCTGCAAAGAAACAACTACTAAAGGACACCAATAATAAGAAGAGAATTTCTTGGGCCAAGAAACACGAGCAATGGACATTAGACCGGTGGAAATGTGTCCTTTGGTCTGGAGTCCAAATTGGATATTTTTGGTTCCAACTGCTATGTCTTTGTGAGACGCGGTGTGGGTGAACGGATGATCTCCGCATGTGTATTTCCCACCGTAAAACATGGAGGAGGAGGTGTTATGCCATGGGGGTGCTTTGCTGGTGACACTGTCTGTGATTTATTTAGAATTCAAGGCACACTTAACCAGCATGGCTACCACAGCATTCTGCAGCGATACGCCATCCCATATGGTTTGGGCTTAGTGGGACTATCATTTGTTTTTCAACAGGACAATGACCCAACACACCTCCAGGTTGTGTAAGGGCTATTTTACCAAGAAGGAAAGTGATGGAGTGCTGCATCAGATGACCTGGCCTCCACAATCCCCTGACCACAACCAAATTGAGATGGTTTGGGATGAGTCAGACCGCAGAGTGAAGGAAAAGCAGCCAACAAGTGCTCAGCATATGTGGGAACTCCTTCAAGACTGTTGGAAAAAATCATTCCGGGTGAAGCCGGTTGAGAGACTGCCAAGAGTATTCAAAGCTGTCATCAATGAAATTGACTTATAAAGCCCTTCTTACATCAGCCGATGTCACAAAGTGCTATACAGAAACCCAGTCTAAAACCCCAAACAGCAAGCAATGCAGATGTAGAAGCAAGCTGTCTAGGAAAATTTCCCTAGAAAGGCAGGAACCTTGAAAGAAACCTAGAGAGGAACCAGGGTCTGAGGGGCGGCCAGTCCTCTTCTGGTGGAGATTATAACAGTACATGGCCAAGATGTTCAAACGTTCATAGATGACCAGCAGGGTCAAATAATAATAATCACAGTGGTTGTAGAGGGTGCAACAGGTCAGCACCTCAGGAGTAAATGTAAATTAGCTTCTCATATCCGATCATTCAGAGTTAGAGACAGCAGGTGCAGTAGAGAGAGAGAGTCGAAAACAGCAGGTCCTGGACAAGGTAGTACGGAGTCATCAGGCCAGGTAGTTCTGAGGCATGGTCCTAGGGCTCAGGTCCGTCGAGAGAAGAGAAAGAGAAAAAGAAAGAGAGCGAGAAAGAGAGAGAATTAGAAGGAGCATACTTAAAATTCACACAGGACACCGGATAAGACAGGAGGAATACTCCAGATATAACAGACTGACCCTAGCCCCCAACACATAAACTATTGCAGCATAATTACTGGAGGCTGAGACAGGAGAGGTCAGGAGACACCAACGATACCCCCGGACAGGGCCAACCAGGCAGGATATAACCCCACCCACTTTGCCAAAGCACAGCCCCCACACCACTAGAGGGATATCTTCAACCACCAACTTACTACCCTGAGACAAGGCCGAGTATAGCCCACGAAGATCTCCCCCACGGCACGAACCCAGACAGGAAGATCACGTCAGTGACTCAACCCACTCAAGTGACACACCCCTCCTAGGGACGGCATGGAAGAGCACCAGTAAGCCAGTGACTCAGCCCCCGTAATAGAGTTAGAGGCAGAGAATTCCAGTGGAGAGAAGGGAACCGGACATGCAGAGACAGCAAGGGCGGTTCGTCGCTCCAGTGCCTTCCCGTTGCCCTTCACACCCCTGGGCCAGACTACACTCAATCATAGGACCTACTGAAGAGATGAGTCTTCAATAAAGACTTAAAGGTTGAGACCGAGTCTGCGTCTCTCACATGGATAGGCAGACCATTCCATAAAAATGGAGCTCTATAGGAGAAAGCCCTGCCTCCAGCTGATTGCTTAGAAATTCTAGGGACAATAAGGAGACCTGCGTCTTGTGACCATAGCATACTTGTAGGTATGTACAGCAGGACCAAATCGGAAAGATAGGTAGGAGCAAGCCCATGTAATGCTTTGTAGGTTAGCAGTAAAACCCTGAAATCAACCCTAGCCAGGAAGCCAGTGTAGAGAGGCTAGCACTGGAATAATATGATCCCATTTTTTGGTTCTAGTCAAGATTCTAGCAGCCGGGTTTTAGTACTAACTGAAGTTTATTTAGTGCTTTATCCGGGTAGACGTGAAGTAGAGCATTGCAGTAGTATAATCTAGAAGTGACAAAAGCATGGATGAATTTTTATGTCATTTTTGGACAGAAAGTTTCTGATTTTTGCAACGTTACATAGATGGAAAAAAGCTGTCCTTGAAACAGTCTTGATATGTTTGTCAAAAGAGAGATCAGGGTCCAGAGTAACACCGAGGTCCTTCACAGTTTTATTTGAGACGACTGTTCAACTATCAAGATTAATTGTCAGATCCAACAGAAGATCTCTTTGTTTCTTGGGACCTAGAACTAGCATCTCTGTTTTGTCCGAATTTAAAAGTAAAACATTTGCCACCATACACTTCCTTATGTCTGAAACACAGGCTTCCAGGGAGGGCAATTTTATTGTTTCACCATGTTTCATCAAAATGTACAGCTGTGTATTGTCCGAATTGCAGTGAAAGTTAACATTATGCTTCTGAATGACATGACCAAGAGGTAAAATATATAGTGAAAACAATAGTAGTCCTAAAACAGAACCTTGAGGAACACTGAAATTTACTGTTGATTTGTCAGAAGACAAACCAGCCACAGAGACAAACTGATATCGTTCTGACAGATAAGATCTAAACCAGGCCAGAACTTGTCCATGTAGACCAATTTGGGTTTTCCAATCTTTCCAAAAGAATGTGGTGATCGATGGTATCAAAAGCAGCAGTAAGGTCTAGGAGCACGAGGACAGATGCAGAGCCTTGGTCTAACGCCATTAAAAGGTAATTTACCACCTTCACGAGTGCAGTCTCAGTGCAATGATGGGGTCTAAACCCAGACTGAAGCGTTTCGTATACATTGTTTGTCTTCAGGAAGGCAGTGAGTTGCTGCGCAACAGCTTTTTCCCAAAAAATTGAGAGGAATGGGAGATTTGATGTAGGCCAATTGTTTTTTAAATATTTTCTGGGTCAACATTTGGCTTTTTCAAGAGAGGCTTTATTACTGACACTTTTTGTGAGTTTGGTACACATCCGGTGGATAGGGAGCCGTTTATTATGTTCAACATAGGTGGGCCAAGCACAGGAAGCAGCTCTTTCAGTAGTTTAGTTGGAATAGGGTCCACCATGCAGCTTGAAGGTTTAGATGTGTCGTGTCTTTGCTATCATTAAATTGAAGACTTATAGTTTTTATCAAAGATTCCTGTAATTAGGGATAACGCGATCAACTGAGTAATAACGTAACTAATTAACTATGAATTTGGGAGCACCAGGGAAAGTAGTCAGATTACAAAGTTATAATTTCCCAATATAACCTTTCAGATATTTTCATGTCTGATCAATAGTCTTCTGATTAATGATTTATTTATTTTACCTCACGTTAGTCTCAAACGTCGTAAATTGTTGGTTATCTGCACGAACCCAGTCTTCACTATGAGTCATCCATACATCAATTGTCTTAAATCATTTATTTATTACTAACTAATTAATTCACAGAAATGCATAAACAAACAAACAAACTTAAAAATGGTTACATGAAATGATGGGAGAAATATGCCCTAGTGGGCTGAACCGGCATGGCGGCTTGTTAGACAAAGGGATAATTGGCGTTCGACCAAGAAGTCACTACAGAGTTCATAATTATAACAATTGACATGCTAATCCTTTACACATGAACGCTCACTCATTCGGGAACAATTGCAATCAATATATATATATTTACGCTCATTGTGTGTCGTCTTGATCGTTGGAGAGAAGTTAGTTTTGGTTGGAGTTCCTTCTGTCTCGGTTATTGTGGATAGTTCAGAGTGACATTTGTTATAGAATGGATGTTTCGGCGGTTGTCTTTCTTCGCGTTCAATGATACCGAATTCCTAGCTGCAGATTAGTAGTCAATATCAACGACTTGTTCTTATTCGTCTAAGAGTTTAACCACGTGGTGTGGTTAAAGATTCAGCAATGGTACTTAACCTTCGTTCTCCTCCTATGGAGAAAAACATGGTCTACTGATAATTTCTCAGAGTTGGCTTTTATTCGGATAGCAGAGAGGGGCTGTCCCAGGATGTCTGACCCAACTGGCTCAGGGGCGGGTCCTCGGATTTAGTTCAAATCAAAAGGGATTTGTATTTTTCTTCATTAAACAGTCCAAAATCATATTACACAATTATACAAACAGTATCATACTCACTCATTCATTTTATACAACAATCAGATGTAAACCTCATATCTGAGGTTATTATATAAACAGCGGTATGGTAATGTAGCCACACAGTCTCACATGAGTTTCCCACGTGGTGACAAACGGACATGTTAATAGCTGGGATCTTCACCGATCTTTAATACTTTTTCCGGAACATGAAATCTGTTCGTACCTCAAGTTCTGTGAGGTGGAAGAAACCTCTTTGTCCTGAAAGTTTACCCTCTCTCTAATACTGTTTGGCCATGAGGAGATTCTCAGGAATTTACGACGTCTCTCTGTGATCACAGCATGGGTTGAAGGAGGAAAGGGAGAGGCAGGGAGAGGGGGATGGGGTTTGCTATACCCAAGCAGGCAACGTCATGACAGATGCCATGACTATTTTCATCAATGTGTAAAGAGATATAGTATTAATAAACTTGAGTGTCTCCCTTGATCCTTGGTCCTGGAAGTGTTGTGCAGAGTCCATAATTTGCTTTCTAATGATCATGATCTTTTTGTCAAAGAAGTTCATTCATTTTTCACTGCTGAAGTGAAAGCCATCCTTTGTTGGGGAATGCTGCTTTTTAGTTAGCTTTGCGACAGTATCAAAAATACATTTTGGATTGTTCTTAGTCTCCTTAATTAAGTTGGAAAAATAGGATGACCGAGCAGCAGTGAGGGCTCTTCGATACTGCACGGTGCTGTCTTTTCAAGCTAATCGTAAGACTTCCAGTTTGGTGTAGCGCCATTTCCGTTCCAATTTTCTGGAAGCTTGCTCCAGGGCTCTGTATTTTCTGTCTACAAGGGAGCTAGTTTCTTATGACAAATGTTTTTTGTTTTTAGGGGTCTGACTGCATCTAGGGTATTATGCAAGGTTAAATTAATTTCCACAGTTAGGTGGTTAACCAATTGTTGTACTGTGACGTCCTTGGGTAGATGGAGGGAGTCTGGAAGGGCATCTAGGAATCTTTGGGTTGTCTGAGAATTTATAGCACGGCTTTTGATGATCCTTGGTTGGTGTCTGAGCAGATTATTTGTTGAGATTGCAAACGTAATAAAATGGTGGTTCGATAGTCCAGGATTTTGAGCAAAAACATTAAGATCCACAATATTTATTCCACGGGAAAGAACTAGGTCCAGAGTAGTGACCGTGGCAGTGAGTAGGTCCAGAGACATGTTGGACAAAACCCACTGTGTCAATGATGGCTCCGAAAGCCTTTTGGAGTGGGTCTGTGGACTTTTCCATGTGAATATTAAATTAAAATATTATCTGCCATGACTACAAGGTCCGATAGGAATTCAGGGAACTCAGTGAGGAACGCTGTATATGGCCCAGGTAGCCTGTAAACAGTAGCTATAAAAAGTGATTGAGTAGGCTGCATAGATTTCATGACTAGATGCTCAAAAGACAAAAACGCAGTCTTTTTTTGGTGTAAATTTAAATTTGGTATCGTAAATGTTAGCAACACCTCCGCCTTTGCGGGATGAGCGGGGGATATGGTCTCTAGTGTAACCATGTTTCAGTCAGGCCAATCACATCAAGATTGTGATCAGTGATTATTTCATTAACTATAACTGCCTTGGAAGTGAGGGATCTAACATTAAGTAGCCCTATTTTGAGATGTGAGATATCACAATCTCTTTCAATAATGACAAGAATGGAGGAGGTCTTTATTCCAGTGAGATTGTTAACGCGAACACCGCCATGTTTAGTTTTGGCCAACCTAGATCGAGGCATAGACACAGTCTCAATGGAGATAGCTGAGTTGACTACACTGACTGTGCTAGTGGCAGACTCCACTAAGCTGGCAGGCTGGCTAACAGCCTGCTGCCTGGCCTGCACCCTATCTCATTGTGGAGCTAGAGGAGTTATCAAGACAAAGGGTGGCTACTTTGAAGAATCTCAAATATAAAATGTATTTTGATTTGTTTAACACTTTTTTGGTTACTACATGATTCCATATGTGTTATTTCATAGTTTTGATGTCTTCACTATTATTCTACAACATAAAAAAATATGAAAATAAAGAAAAACCCTTGAATGAGTAGGTGTTCTAAAACTTTTGACCTGTAATGTATATATATGTAACAATGCGGAGGGCTCCGTGTAGCTCTGTATAGCTTGACATGATTGGTTGACGATAGGTGGGGGTGGGAGGTCCAGTATAAACACAAACTTCCTTCCTTGACAACTTCCTTCACAAAAGTGCAAGAAGTATAAATGCTTTTACTACCCCGCCCAACAGCTCCGCACCCCCCGCAGCTACTTGCCCAAGCCTCCCCAGCTTCTCCTTCACCCAAATCCAGATAGCAGATGTTCTGAAAAAGCTGAAAAAGCTGGACCCCTTCAAATCTGCTGGGCTAGACAATCTGGACCCTCTCTTTCTAAAATGATCCGCCGCCATTGTTGCAACCCTTATTACCAGTCTGTTCAACCTCATTCGAGATTCCTAAAGATTGGAAAGCTGCCGCGGTCCGAGCTGGTCACGGGTGCACCTTAGCCACGCTCAAGGTACTAAACGATATCATAACTGCCATCGATAAAAGACAGTACTGTGCAGCCGTCTTCATCGACCTGGCCAAGGCTTTTGACTCTGTCAATCCCCGTATTCTTATCGGCAGACTCAACAGCCTTGGTTTCAATGATGTCGCTCTTGCTGCGGGGTGGTTCCTTGATCCACCTCTACGCAGACGACACCATTCTGTATACTTCTGGCCCTTCTTTGGACACTGTGTTAACAAACCTCCAAACGAGTTTCAATGCCATACAACACTCTTTCCGTGGACTCCAACTGCTCTTAAACTCTAGTAAAACTAAATGCATGCTCTTCAACCGATTGCTGCCCGCACACGCCCGCCCGACTAGCATCACTACTCTGGACGGTTCTGACTTAGAATATGTGGACAACTACAAATACCTAGGTGTCTGGCTAGACTGTAAACTCTCCTTCCAGACTCATATTAAGCATCTCCAAACCAAAATAAATCTAGAATCGGCTTCCTATTTCACAACAAAGCCTCGTTCACTCACGCTGTCAAACATAAAACTGGCTATCCTACCGATCCTTGACTTCGGCGATGTCATTTACAAAATAGCCTCCAACACTCTACTCAGCAAACTGGATGCAGTCTATCACAGTGCCATCCGTTTTGTCACCAAAGTCCCATATACCAGCCACCACTGCGACCTGTATGCTCTCGTCGGCTGGCCCTCACTACATATTAGTCACCAGACCCACTGGCTCCAGGTCATCTATAAGTCTTTGCTAGGTAAAGCTCCACCTTATCTCAGCTCACTGGTCACCATAACAACACCCACCCGTAGCACGTGCTCCAGCAGGTATATCTCACTGGTCATCCCCAAAGCCAACACCTCCTTTGGCTGCCTTTCCTTCCAGTTCTCTGTTGCCAATGACTGGAACGAATTGCAAAAATCGCTGAAGTTGGAGACTTATATCTCCCTCACTAGCTCTAAGCATCAGCTATCTGAGCAGCTCACCGATCGCTGCAGCTGTACACAGCCCATCTGTAAATAGCCCATCCAATCTACCTACCTCATCCCCATATTGTTCTTATTTACTTTTTTGCACACCAGTATTTCTACTTGCACATCATCGTCTGCACATCTTTCACTCCAGTGTTCATTTGCTGAATTGTAATATATTCACCACTATGGCCTATTTATTGCCTTACCTCCTTACTTCATTTGCACACACTGTATATAGATTGTTCTATTGTTATTGGCTGTATGTTTGTTTATCCCATGTGTAACTGTGTGTTGCTGTTTTTTGTTGCACTGCTTTACTTTATCTTGGCCAGGTCGCAGTTGTAAATGAGAACTTGTTCTCAACTGGCCTACCTGGTTAAATAAAGATGAAATAAAATGTTTTAAAAAAATACTTCTGCAGAGGCTGTATCACAGTAAATGCTATATGGTCACTGCAGAAGGCAGATTTACCATGCAGAGCCTTTTACCCATACAAACGAATGGAAGTACTGAGGTAGTTTTGTGGCAACAAAAATAAGGGGTTAAATACGTTTAAAAAAAATCAGACCTTTTCTCCCTCCTACGTTCCCGTAGCCAACCATCGATCCGGATGGTTAAAGTGATGAGTGAGTCGAGATCCGTCGGTTGTTCCCGGGCTGCAAGCTCATCCTTTACTTCCTCTGATAATCCGTGCAGGAACGTGTCAAACAGCGCTTCTGGGTTCCAGGCATCCTCCGCTGCTAGCGTGCGGAAATCCACACCGAGGGAGTCCTGCTGAAGCTGGAGTAACTTCCGGGCAGCCTCTCTCCCGGACACCGTAGCCTTAAACTTTTCTCACCTCCGACACAAATACCTCCTATACCTCGTATCTTCGAGCGGTCGAAGGGAAACGAAGAAGGCTGCAGCTCGAAAACGAGGAAGCACTGGGAGAGAAATGCCAGGCAGGTTCTGGAATCTCCATCGTTGCGCTCCGGGGGAGGTAAGCGGGGTTCCCGGGAAACCGGGGTCACGGCGCTGCTACCAGTCCGGTTACTGAGGGGCTGGGAGGTTACTGTCGTGGTAGGCTGCCTAGTAAGCAACCCATGGAATTGCTCCCGCAAAGCATCCAATGCTAGGTCGTGACGTTTGGCCACATCCTGGAACCCTTCCATCAGACCTCAAAGTAACACCTCGTGTCTACCAATGAGGGCTCCTTGGGAGGAGATGGCATTGCGGAGCTGGTCCAAGTCTGCTGGGTCAGTCAGGGCCAGTTCGTACTATCACATTTCAGGTAAGACCCAAGTGCAGACTGTGTGAAGTAACAATATTTATTACAACAACAGGGGCAGGCAAAAGACAGGTCAAGGCAGGCAGGGGTCGGTAATCCAGAGTAGGGGCAAAAGCACCAGACGGCAGGCAGGCTCAGGGGGAGGCAGAGTGGTCAGGCAGGCGGGCTCAGAGTCAGGACCGGCAATGGTAAAAACCAGGAGCGCGAGAAAAGAGAGACTGGGGAAAAGCAGGAGCTGAGAAACAAAACACTGGTTGACTTGACAAACTAGCAACAGACAAACAGAGAACACAGGTATAAGTACACAGGGGATAATGGTGAAGATGGGCGACACCTGGAGGGGGTGGAGACAAGCACAAGGACAGGTGAAACAGATCAGGGCATGACATATGGGGTATTGTATGTAGATTGAAGAGGGGAAAAAAATATTGAATCCATTTTAGAACAAGGCTGTGACATAACAAAATACCTTCCGACTGCATTGTATATGAAAAGATCTTGCACTTGAGACTGGGACTGGAGTCAATCTAGTGTCGGGACTATCCTACTATAGAGCCTGAGCCAATCGGATGGAGTGCTACTCCACCTTACTGCATACAACTCATTACATCGAATTGAGCTTTATTAGCATGTAGATAGCACTTTAGTAGATTTCAACATGTAAGATAATAGTCAACAAAATCATATGAGACCTACTGCATATAATATTCTACAGGGTTATCTTCATCTTTTCAGAAGCCAAAGACATTACAGGTTATGATTATCAATAACCATATATATAACATACCATCCAAATCATAACATCATGCACATCATCATATGCATATGATTTTATTAAAAGTGTTCAATGTCATGATAATATGAGGTTTATTAAGATTTGTCTATCGTTTATATGTTATTAATACCTGCATGCGTTTACATGAATGTCCTGATGACATATGATCACATGGGTGACATATGGTTTGAAAACCTCCTTCTCCCTGAAGTCATCATGGGCCAGTCATGCGTTGTCGATGCTCAGAAGAATAGTTTTAGATGGATGGCAGCCAGGAAATGAAAAGGTCATCGTCATGACTATACAAGCAATAAGGCCCAAAGGGGCCTGGTGGTATTTTGTGAACATTCTTAAGCGGTGTTGCTTGGCATGACCTACGCCTCAGTCTGAACAACAACTTTAATTACCAACACCCATATTCAAGATAAATCAATCAGATGCAATATGAATCCTTTCAACAGATTATCTACTCTATTGAAATATTCCTCATCATCATCAACTCTGGGTTTGATGGGCCTGAGGGCATTTTCAGCTGTCTAGTCAAATCTTTGTAACATGGTCCATCTCTGCCACGACAGACCCAAAAGTTAAATCAGCAACAACTCAGTGTACATAACCCCAATCCAACAACACAGTGTATATTGAGCACATTACTGCTAAATCACACAAAAAAAGGTTGACCTGATGTACCTTTGCTTGGAGGTCAACAATGATAGTATAGAAAGCAGAGAAGTCAGAGGGAGTCTTACTCATCAGAAACAGGTGGATCTTCATCTCCAAATCAGCGTTGGCTTTCTCCAGCGTGGCCACCTTGCCCAGGTAGGTGGCTAAACGGTTGTTCTGCCATGCTGCCAAATCCAGACATGGAGAGGAGAGAGGTGCCGATAGATGTTCCCCTCATGGATCCACCAGAGAACATGAAGCTGCTGCTGGAGAAGGAGATCATGGTGATCGAGGCTGCAGCTGTCTTACTGTCTGTAAAGAGGAGGGAGTATAGGAGGGAGGTACCCCTGTTCCTTTTATACAGCGTCTTACACATAGAGAGGGATAAGAAAGATCTGAGGAAACAGGGGAACACTAAATTCAAAAAAGTTGCCATAGGCCTTTTGACACTGGTATCAAGGCATTCGTAAACTAATGCTTACTTTGCACATTTGCACATGAGTTCATAAAACTTTGAATGTGGTTTGGCAATGTGGAATGTGACTGTTTGTACAAGCTGTGCCAATTATTGCAATATGAATACTTAGTCTTCGCTACAGACAAGATGAAACCAAGACATCTGTAAAAAACATGCCCTGGACTTATAAACCCAATTATGTAGTCAATAATAGGGATCTGATGCTCAGTTTGACATATTGTATGTCTTAAATCACCTCTTGAATCATATTCATGAACTTCTACAAATTTACAACCATTATGTAATCTTGGCTGACAGCTATTTCACACTGAAATGTAAAAAATAATTAGTTAATTTACATTTCCTGAAAAACGTACATTGCTGAAACGTACAAGTCATTGCTTCAGATTGGGGATTTACGGTATACCAAATATGAAACTTAAAAGTCATTGCTGGAACTGACAAGTCAGTATGGTTAAAGATACTTTTAAAAATCCTAAAACCTGTTTGTTTTCTCGTGAGGTGCAGTTAGAGTGGGAGAACAGTGTGTGTGTGCATGTACAGTGGCTTCAGAAAATATTCACATCCCTTGACTTGTTCCACGTTTTGTTGTTTTACAATCGTTTGGCAGTGGTGGAAAGTACCCAGTTATCATACTTGAGTAAAGGTAAAGATACCTTAATAGAAAATGACTCAAGTAAAAGTCACCCAGTAAAATAGTAAAAGTCTAAAAGTATTTGGTTTTAAATACACTTAAGTATCAAAAGTAAATGTATAAATCGTTTCAAATTTCTTATATTAAGTAAACCAGACGGCAACATTTTATTGTTTTTTTAAAATGATTTACAGATAGTCTCCAACACTCAGACATCATTTACAAATGAAGCTTGTGTTCAGTGAGTCTGCCAGAGCAGATGCAATAGGGATGGCCAGGGTTGTTCTCTTGATAAGTGTGTGAATTGGACGATTTTCCTGTCCTGCTAAGCATTCAAAATGTAACAAGTACTTTTGGGTGTCAGGGAAAATGTATGGAGTAAAAAGTACATGATTTTCTTTAGGAATGTAGTGAAGTATTGTAACAGTTGTCAACAATATAAATAGTAAAGTAAAGTACAGATACAAAAACGACTTAAGTAGCACTTTCAGGTATTTTTGCAAGTACTTTACACCACTATTGTTTTGTCAGAGATCTACACAAAATACTCTTTAATGTCAAAGTCGAAGAAAATTCAAACGTTTGTAAAAAACTAAATTATGAAAAATAAAACACGAATATATCTTAATTAGATATTTATTAAACTACTTGAGACAATACATGCTAGAATCACCTTTGGCACCGGATACAGCTGTGAGTATTTCTGGGTAAGTCTCTAAGAGCTTTGTACACCTAGATTGTAAAATATTTGCACATTATTATTTAAAACATTCCTCAAGCTCTGTCAAGTTGATTGTTGATCATTGCTAGACAGTTATTGTCAAGTCTTGCCATAGATTTTCAAGTCGATTTAAAGCAAAAATGGAACTAGGTCACTCAGGAACAATCAATGTCATCTTGCTAAGCAACTCCAGACTATATTTGGCCTTCTGTTTAAGGTTATTGTCCTGCAGAAAGGTTAATTTGTCTCCTAGTGTCTGTTGGAAAGCAGACTGAACCAGGTTTTCCTATAGGATTTTGCCTGGTCTTAGCGCTATTCCGTTTATTTTTATCCTAAAAACCTCCCTAGTCCTTGCCGATGACAAGCATAACCATAACATGATGCAGCCACCACCATGCTTGAAAATATGAAGAGTTGTACTCTGTGATGTGTTGTTTTGGATTTGCCCCCAAACATAATGCTTTGAATTCAAGACCTTATGTACATTTTTTGCAGTTATACTTTAGTGCCTTATTGCAAACAGGATGCATATTTTGGAATATTTTAATAGTATAAGAAGGCTTCATTCTTTTCGCTGTCATTTAGGTTAGTATTGTGGAGTAACTACGATGTTGTTGATCCATCCTCAATTTTCTCCTATTACAGCTATTGAACTGTTTTAAGTTATATTAAGTTATGACCGGCCTCATGGTAAAATCCCTTAGTGGTAACTTCACCATGCTCATAGGGATATTCAATGACTGTTTTTTAAAAATGTTTTACCCATCTACCAATAGGTGCCCTTCTTTGCGAGGCATTGGAAAACCTCACTGGTATTTGTGGTTGAATCTGTGCTTGAAATTCACTGCTCGACTTACAGATACTTGTATGTGTGGGGTACAGAGATGAGTTAGTCATGTTAAAATCATGTTTAACACTATTATTGCACACAGAGTGAGTCGTGCAACGTATGTGCCTAGTTAAGCAAATGTTTACTCCTGAACTTATTTAGGCTTGCCATTACAAAGGGGTTGAATACTTATTGTCTGAAGATTTCGAAAATCATAATTCCACTTGAACATGAATCCATTTTAAACTCAGACTGTAACACAACAAAATGTGGAAAAGTCAAGGGGTGTGAATACTTTCTGAAGGCCCTGTACATCATATTATCACTGTATGTGTGCATCCACGAGAAGGCACCTGTGTGTGTTGAGGCAGGGTAAGAATTTAAACTATGATATCAAAGCAAATAGATATCGTTAGCAATTTCAGAGCCCGCTGTTACATGACATGGCCTTTCTGTAAATTTGATGTCAATCTTATTTTAAATGTCATTTGTCAGCACATTTCAATGTCAAGCACACATATTTTTCTGACTGTGGAGAACACTATGTAAATTGATCTTTTTGCAAAAGGGTGAAGTGTAATTATCCTTAGCTTGTGCGATATGAAAATGCTTACTTAGCTTGTGCGATATGCAAAATGTAAGTTGGATTTGGTTTGACGTATATGGGAACATACAGTGCCGGAAAAAATTCAGACCCATTTTTTTCACATTTTTTTATGTTACAGCCTTATTCTAAATTCGATTAAATTAAAAAATCTACACACTCAAGAATCTACACTCAAGAATCTACACACATAATGACAAAGCAAAAACAGTTTTTTAGACATTTTTGCAAATGTATTAAAAATAAAAAACTGAAATACCTTACAATACCTTATAAGTATTCAGACCATTTGCTATGTGACTGTGGAGATGGGAGAATATTCCAGAAGGACAACATCTCTGCAGCACTCCACCAATCAGGCCTTTACGGTAGAGTGGCCAGACGGAAGCCACTCCTCAGTAATAGGCACATGACAACATGCCTGGAGTTTGCCAAAAGGCACCTAAAGACTCTCAGACCAGGAGAAACAAGATTCTCTGGTCTGATGAAACCAAGGTTGAATTATTTGGCCTGAATGCCAAGTGTCACGTCTGGAGGAAACCTGGCACCATCCCTACGGTGAAGCATGGTGGTGGCAGCATCATGCTGTGGGGATGTTTTTCAGCGGCAGGGAATGGGAGACTAGTCAGGATCGAGGCAAAGATGAATGGAGCAAAGTACAGAGAGATCCTTAATGAAAACCTGCTCCAGAACACTCAGAACCTCAGACTGAAGTGAAGGCTCACCTTCCAACAGGACAATGACTCTAAGCACACAGCGAAGACAACTCAGGAATGGATTATGGACAAGTCTCTGAATGTCCTTGAGTGGCCCAGTCAGGGCTCGGACTTGAACCCAATTGAACATCTCTGGAGAAACCTGAAAATAGCTGTGCAGCAATGCTCCCCATCCAACCTGACAGAGCTTGAGAGGATGTGGAGAAGAATACAGGTGTGCCAAGCTTGTAGCGTCATACCCAAGAAGACTCGAGGCTGTAATCGCTGCCAAAGGCGCTTCAACAAAGCACTGAGTAAAGGGTCTGAATACTTATGTGATATTTCAGTTATTTAAAAATAAAAAATTAGCAAAAAATAAATAAATAACTGTTTTTGTTTTGTCATTATGGGGTATTGTGTGTAGATTGATGAGGAAAAACTTTAGAATAAGGCTGTAACCTAACAAAATGTGGAAAAAGTAAAGAGGTCTGAATACTTTCCAAAAGCACTGTAGTTTTCTATAAGACTATAATTTAGAACAAGTTAACCCTTTAAATGTAAGATAAATTGTTGATATGTACTGCTACTATAGTGTTAAGAGAATGCAGGCTCACAATGCAGAAAGAAACGCCTTATCTGACTGGTACACATCAAAATATAATGTAGCTCCCTTCAAGGCACTTCCCTAATTTCACTGTCACACAAAATCTGTTATTTGCTGCACGTATTGGTTATTAATTTAGGCAAATCTTTGTTTGACCTAGTTTCCTTGCTATGTATAGGCATATATTTGACATACTATGAACCCCTCTATTATTAGTTGATGTTAGATCAAAATGTATCCAAAAGAACCTTGCGAAATTTGCATTGAACATCAGATTTTTTGTCCAATACTAGACTTCTATGTTTGGAAAAAATGTGTCAGAAAACCATTTCAATGTGTTGACAGGTGAGCATTAAGAATGGATTATTTCTAAGGTTGGTCATGGGAGTGGCTATACAAGTGTAACAGAAGACATCTTGGACCAGTGAGCGTTAAAGGGACAGTATGTGATTTGAAAAAGAACTAAATGAGGTCCCCGCCACTTGTTTTTGTTAAACAGCTGAGGGATGGGGCTAGGGAAATTCAGCCCCTCTCAGATTCATAGACAGTGCTCTAGATGCAAGGACCAACTTCCACGTGATAGATTTAACCATATTTTGAAGCTAAACATTTTGTTTACAGTGTTGTTTGTTCACAATGGAGTAATAAAACCTTACATTTTGGGATATGATAAAGACAGACAGTTGTGGTATGGTTTAAGCCTAAATAAGTTCAGGAGTAAACATTTGCTTAACTAGTCGCATAATAAGTTGCATGACTCACTCTGTGTGCAATAATAGTGTTGAACATGATTTTAACATGACTAACTCATCTCTGTACCCCACACATACAATTAATTATCTGTAACTCGAGCAGTGAATTTATCAGTTATATTCTTCAAAAGAATCAATGGGTATATCAAGAATTGAGATTACCATTGAACAGATTCCCAAATCCCAGACTGTAGTTTTAAAACCTCTTAAGGATCAGACCCTTTTTTTCAATTTTTGCCTAAAATGACATTCCCAAATCTAACTGCCTGTAGCTCAGGACCTGAAATAAGGATATGCATATTCTTGATACCATTTGAAAGTAAACACTTTGAAGTTTGTGGAAATGTGAAATTAATGTAGGAGAACATAACACATTAGATCTGGTAAAAGATAATACAAAGAAAAAAACATTATTTTTTTCTAAAGTTTTGTTTTTTACCATCATCTTTGAAATGCAAGAGAAGGCCATAATGTATTATTCTAGCCCAGGCGCAATTTAGATTTTGGCCACTAGATGGCAGCAGTGTATGTGCAAAATTTTGTATCAAGACTGCCCAAATGTGCCTAATTGGTTTATTAATACATTTTCAAGTTCATAATTGTGCACTCTCCTCAAACAATAGCATGGTATTATTTCACTGTAATAGCTACTGTAAATTGGACAGTGAAGTTAGATGAACAAGAATTTAAGCTTTCTGCCCATATCAGATAAGTCTATGTCCTGGGATTTTTTGTTTTTACTTACAACCTCATGCTAATCACGTTAGCACAACCGTCCCGCGAGGGGGGGACACTGATCCCGTTGATAGGGATTCTCGGTGTAGATAGATATGTCATTTATTCATCTAAGCTGACATATGGAATTGTTTTAGAAATGTCATACCATGGATCATTTAGCTATTTGATTTAGAATTTTACGACCCCTTTAGGTATCAAAAAATAATATTAAAAACTTTTTTTTATAAAATATTGAATTTGGCCTTTACTGCTATAGCCTATATAAATGCATTGAATAACAAAAACATTCATAAACGGCAAAAAAAGATTGTAAAAAAATAAATCATAAGGATAAGGGCTCCCGAGTGGCGCAGCAGTCTAAGGCACTGCATCTCAGTGCAAGAGGCGTCACTACAGTCCCTGGTTTGAATCCAGGCTGTATCACATGCGGCCGTGATTGGGAGTCCCATAGGGTGGCGCACAATTGGCCCAGTGTTGTCCGGGTTTGGCCGGTGTCGGCCGTCATTGTAAACAAGAATTTGTTCTTATCTAATTGAGACAGTTTGGGATGAATTAGACTGCAGAGTGAAGGAAAAGCAGCCAACAAGTGCTGAGCATATGTGGGAACTCCTTCAAGACTGTTGGAAAAGCATTCCAGGTGAAGTTGGTTGAGAAAATGCCAAGAGTGTGCAAAGCTGTCATCAAGGCAAAGGGTGGCTACTTTGGAAAATATATTTTTTAAATTATTATTATTATTTTTTTGCTTACTACAGTATTTCATGTGTTATTACATAGTTTTGATGTCTTCATTATTATTCGACAATGTAGAAAAGAGTAAAAAATAAAGAAAAACCCTTGAATGAATAGGTGTGTCCAAACCTTTGATTGGTACTGTATGTGTATATATATATATATATATATATATATATATATATATATATATATATATATATATATATATATATATATATATATATATATATATATATATATAGCACAAAACTACCTCCATACTTCAATTAATTTGTATGAGTTACCTTTAGATGAGTCCCAGGACACTTGTGGGGGTCGTGGAGCAAAACATACTGTAGGGTCATTTTACAGTAGGGTCATATTAACTGGATGGGGAAGGAAAAGGGGATACATTAAGAAGATGCTCAAAGGGCTGCTCAGGTCCACTTGAAAAAAAAGAAGTCAGGA
Source organism: Salvelinus namaycush (assembly GCF_016432855.1). Classification (NCBI taxonomy): domain Eukaryota; kingdom Metazoa; phylum Chordata; class Actinopteri; order Salmoniformes; family Salmonidae; genus Salvelinus; species Salvelinus namaycush. The sequence continues at coordinate 4,363,809 of NC_052347.1, read as the reverse complement.
GTAAACATTGGACTGTGATATAGGAAAGATACAATATGCTCAGGTCTATTTCAATCCAACCACATGTTAACTGAAGGTTATTGAAGTTGAGATTAGGAAAGTGGGGCTTTAGAATCATCTCTGGTTAACAGGGGCTGACAAGACAGAGGGGCAGAGAGGAGTTGTGTATGTGATGATGTCTCACTCTAGTGTGCGGCTCTCAGAGTACTCCATCCTGCGGGCAGTGATGGAGGCAGCCAAGTTAATGAAGCTGTGGGAGGGTGTGGTCCGGAGGAGGGGGGAGGACAGGGGAAGGGTGGCACGCCACGCTGCCAGGGCCCCACAGCTGCCCAGGGTGGAGGAGGAGGAGAGGGAGATCTGTGGTATGTTCAGATAGGTTTAGCCTGCTGTGGTGACTATTTTTGGTTTGATAGTCATCGATCTTTTCAAACACCAGCAGAAAATAACTGAGTTTTAAAGTATCATAACAAAAACTATCTACGTTATTTTGTCCCAGTTTGGTGAAAATCCTCTGAGTGTCTTTAAATCCCAGACGTTAGACAATGAGATCAGACCAAACCCTTTCGAAAGATCAACAAAAGCTCAACTTCCCCTATGTAGTAGGCCTATCTAAAATGGTTACTGTACTCAAAGATAAAGCTAAGACACCCGAGGGTTATGAACAGAGCACGTTGACTGCACACGTGTATAAGAGCCTAGAAGACCTGCCAGAGGGACCTCCTTCCTCTCTCAGTCCCGTGAATCAACTGACTCAACATTCCAATGCAACATCTTGCCATACAAAATCTGAATTGATAGCCTGCCCTACATAATCAGCTAGGCCAGTGCTTCCCAAACCTTTTCACTCATGCCCCCCTTTTATCACGGGGGAACATCTCGTGTACCCCCATGCCCCACGCCTGCCCCAATAGAATAAACTTCTACTCTTGTTACAATACAATATGTTAATGAAATTATAAAAATGTACTCTTTAAAATGAGCCTTTTAATGAACATGAAACAGAACATACAAGTACCAGTACTCAATCCATATTGAAATCAAGAAGAAAAAGAAGAATTGACCATCTTTCTGCTGTGCAATGTCACATTCTTATAACTAGGGTGGGCCAATTTGTATTGTAGATTTTCTCAATTTGAAATCAAAACAAAAGCGTTTCTGGAAGTTTTCTAAGGGTGATTATTAGGTTGCATAAACATGATTAGAGCTTTCCCCTTACAATTTCGGCCCCCAAAATATATTTTCTAAACATAATACAGAGGAGGATAGATTACTACTGCTAGTCAGAGTCAGAGTCAGGCAGGCTGCTACTGACAGGGGAAACAGGCTTGCTTGTAGTATACCGTTATATCTGTAGCATACCGATTGGATGTTTTTGTGAGAAGATCGATTTTTCGGGATGTGTCCTGGTCTGACACACAGCGCTGTAGAGCTGCCACTTTCCACTGCAGATGCGGAAGGGCGGCATAGGCAGATGCGGTGGATTGAGACGCAGCCCATACAAGCCCATGCAACAGACATCTATAGCTTAAACTGATGTAGTTTGATTGGGATCTTTTTATTATGTTACTTAGATTGACACACCGGTGCGTCAATAGGGGGTTAAGTCCTACCCATTCTTGATTTTCTGTATACCTGGCTGCTTGGGTGGTCCCACCCTGGAGTATCTTGTCCTTCTGATTATCCTGACACAAATTGGAGATTGGGAATGGTTGTCAAACTTTTACCTGAATTTCTGTAATTGTATCATATTACATTTAAGAATAAATGAGTGCTGGAAATAACATATTTCATGTAAATATGTTAGATTATCTTGATGGGACATGTACATGTAGGTTTGCTTATTAACATCTACTTGCATCCCTAAAGCCAACACTAGGTGACACCACGTAGCTAGTAATCACCTCAACACCGAGCTCAACCTTACCACTACTCTGAAACAATTTCATCATGTTTAATTGAATTGGCACACATGAAATCGTTCATGAAACTAAAGCAGACGTTTAAAAAATATATATATAATTCTTGCGATTATGAAGACAAAGTAATTGAACAAAGGATTTCAGATTTATAATTTTTATTGCTGTTGCCTTCCAGATATGCACTGGATGTTTAGTGAGTCAGATAATCAGTTGTTGTATTTCCCTCAGTACACTCATGGACTGCATCAGCGGCGTGCATATGAAGAAGCTGAGGATTGGGTGGAGGAGACCACTTTCCCATCCACCACCTCTTCTACCACTGTGATGACCTTCCTGGTGCTGGTGGAGGAGGAGTCACTGTGGACCAAACAGAAAACACCAATGAGCACAAAATCGACAGTACCAAACACAATATGGCAAGGTCTTGACCTTGCAAGGTTTTGACATGATTCTATTGGTAGTGTACAAACTGGTGGGGCCACTGTTTTGCTTTTAAGAAAGTAAGTGAGTCCAGCCTAGAACCTGCTCAAAGTTTAGAATCAAAACACCCTTGATAGCTTAAAAATCGAATTTGATGGACTAATAAAATAGGCTTGTTTGGCTCACCTACTTGTCATCTCTCCGTCCAGCAGTCTCCTGTACTCAGCGATTTCCATCTCCAGCCTGGTCTTAATGTCCAGCAGCATTTTACCAACTGTTCCTCCAAGCTGGTCACCTGCTTCTGATAACTCGACAGCTGCATGGAGAAACGGTTCTTTGTCTCTGCGAGGGTATTTTCCATGGATGATTTCTATTGAAGAGAAATGAAGAGCAAAACTAACCATCAGGAAGCAGTTGAACAAATTAATTGATCGGTGGCAGACATTGGAACAAAATAAATATTTTTAAATAATTTTTTAACAGTCTAGCCATGCTCATTTGTAATTGAAGTTCGATTTCAAGACTCTGCACTGTGCATTTGACTTCTGAAATTTCAGATCTGGACAATTGGATAACTTCTGTGCTAATTGCGACCTCCTTGTTCAGCGCCTCGGTCTGTGGACAACACCATCCAAAATAGTGTTTTTACATGAACAATTCAATTGATGGGACATTTTGGATATTGTGAACCTAAATTATGGAATCATATTTATAATGAGAAACAATATTACCTTGGTGTGGAACCAGCCCTCCAGATCTCTGTTATTCTTGGCAGCGACAGCCTGAGGTCTTCTGAGGTCTTCCTGTGGTGCAGCGTCAACCTCCACATGGACCTGGCCGCTCATCTGGGCACGCATGGACAACAGCTCCTGAAGAAGGACAATGAAACGGGTTTAGGTCTCTAGGTCATCATCATGGTTCAGAAAGTGGTTCTAGATTTAAATACATAGATTATGATGTATTACTTGCTCACTAAAATGTTATACAGTAATGCCTGGCTGGATCTGTTATTTTAAGAGCTGACACTATAGATAGAGGAGCGACCCAAAAGAGGAGTGACCGAGGGATGTGTGTGCTTTGGGAACCTTTAACAGAATGTGACTGGAAGAAACGGGTGTTGTATGTGGAGGATGAGGGCTGCAGTAGATATCTCAGATAGGGTGAGTGAGGCCTAAGAGGGTTTTTATAAATAAGCATCAACCAGTGTGTCTTGCGATGGATATACAGAGATGACCAGTTTACAGAGAAGTATGGAGTGCAGTGATGTGTCCTATAAGGAGCATTGGTGGCAAATCTGATGGCCGAATGGTAAAGAACATCTAGCTGCTCGAGAGCACCCTTACCTGCCGATCTATAAATTATGTCTCCGTAATTTAGCATAGGTAGGATGGTCATCTGAATCAGGGTTAGTTTGGCAGCTGGTGTGAAAGATGAGTGCATACGATAGAGGAAAACAAGTCTAGATTTAACTTTAGCCTGCAGCTTTGATATGTGCTGAGAGAAGGACAGTGCACCGTCTAGCCATACTCACAAGTACTTGTATGAGGTGACTACCTCAAGCTCTAAACCCTCAGAGGTAGTAATAACACCGGTGGGAAGAGGGGCATTCTTCTTACCAAACCACATTAACCTTTGTTTTGGAGGTGTTCAGAACAAGGTTAAGGGTAGAGAAAGCTTGTTGGACACTAAGAAAGCTTTGTTGTAGAGCATTTAACACAAAATCCTGGGAGCGGCCAGCTGAGTATAAGACTGTATCATCTGCATATAAATGGATGAGAGAAGCTCACTGCCTGAGCTATGTTGTTGATGTAAATTGAAAAGAGTGTGGGGCCTAGGATCGAGCCTTGGGGTACTCCCTTGGTGACAGGCAGTGGTCAAGATGTTCAATCAATGATATTTACAGTGGTCGAAAAAGTACCCAATCATCATACTTGAGTAAAAGTAAAGATACCTTAATAGAAAATGGCTCAAGTAAAAGTGAGTCACCCAGTAAAATACTACTTGAATAAAAGTCTAAAAGTATTTGGTTTTAAATACACTTAAGTATCAAAAGTAAATCTAATTGCAAAAATATACTTAAGTATCAAAAGGAAAAGTATAAATAATTTTAAATTCCTTATATTAAGCAAACCAGATGTCACAATTTTCCTGTTGTTTTTTACGGTTAGCCAGGGACACACTCAGACATAATTTACAAACAAACCATTTGTGTTTAGTGAGTCCACCAAATCAGAGGCAGTAGGGATGACCAGGCATGTTCTATTGATAAGTGTGGGAATTTGGCAATTTTCCTGTCCTGCTAAGTACTTTTGGGTGTCAGGGAAAATGTATGGAGTAAAAAGTACATGATTTTCTTTAGGAATGTAGTGGAGTGACAGTAAAAGTTAATAAAAATATAAGTATTAAAGTGAAGTACTGATACTCCCAAAACTACTTAAGTGGTACTGAAGTGGAAAATTTTACTTAAGTATTTTTACACAACTGGATATTTACCAAATATCATGTTGAAGAAAGACTGAAAATTCAAGATTGTAGTAGAGAAATAGATTGATACATCAAACTTAAACAACAACTATGATAACAAAGGATTTCTACACAGTTTTTATCCTGGCCATGAGCATGGTAAAGTGCTGGCCACAGGGAAGCCTTTCAAACTGAGAATGTAGAGAGTGGGAGGGATCACCAATTACAGTGAGAGATTTCCTTGTAACTGAAATACGGAATGTCACCAAGGTTGCCAATTTTGCATACTAGACTTATCAAGTTAGAATGCTCTTGACCAATCTACTGTAACCCTCTCCAAAATATAGTTGCTGTCGGTTGACCTCCAAACAATCAACAATTTCTTATGGACATTGTAAAATGAGAGGTTTCTATTAACATCAATCCCTATGCTAGTATTATGAATATTTTAATGTGGTCATGTCAGTGCTGTTTTTGCAGACAGAAAATGTATCCCTTCATTGAAAAGAGATTTCACAGAAATTAATTTTGGGTTTATGGCGTAATTCACAAAATATTATAATTCAAAAGTTTGGGGTCACTTAGAAATGTCCTTGTTTTTGAAAGAAAAGCAAATGTTTTGTCCATTAAAATAACATCAAATTGATCAGAAATACATTGTAGACATTGTTAATGTTGTAAATGACTATTGTAGCTGGAAACGGCAAATATTTCATGGAATATCTACATGAGCGTACAGAGGCCCATTATCAGCAACCATCACTCCTGTGTTCCAATGGCACGTTGTGTTAGCTAATCCAAGTTTATCATTTTAAAACCTGTTGAGGACAGAGGGCGCTGTTTTCACTTTGGGGGAAAATCGTGCCCAATTTAAACGGCCTCGTACTCAATTCTTGCTCGTACAATATGCATATTATTATTACTATTGGATAGAAAACACTCTCTAGTTTCTAAAACCATTTGAATTATATCTGTGAGTAAAACAGAACTCCTTTTGCAGCAAACTTCCTGACGGGAAGTGGAAAATCTGAAATCGATGCACTGTTCTAGGGCCTGCCTATTAAAGTCCTTGATATTTATTAGTTTAGATGCAATTCATACGTCTTCCACTAGATGTCGACAAGCAGTGAGAGAAGAAATTGAGTGTGTAACTTGATCTGGGGTCGAATAATAGCTCTTGGCATGACGTGTCACCAGTTTCCTGTTTTCTGGAGAGCGCGAGAAGGGACCTGGATTTGCCTTCTGATAAGCTGTCGTTATGGACGACTAATATCTCCGGCTTTGATTTTATTTGATACATGTGACAATATCATCGTAAAGTATGTTTTTTCAATATAGTTTAATCAGATTATTGAAATTCTTTCGGGAGTTTTGCCGTGTTCCGTTCTCTGAGTTTGTTGACGATGGAGAGATTCGCGCCACTTGGCAAGTGTGCTTGCTAAATCGAGAGGGAAAAAGGCCGTTCTAAAACCAAACAACGATTGTTCTGGACAAAGGACCCCTTGTACAACATTCTGATGGAAGATCAGCAAAAGTAGGACCCATTTTATGATGTTATTTCATATATCTGTCGTACATGTGAACTAGTAGTTTGCGGCCAGGTTTTGGGCACGCTCTCGCCATAACGTAAACTGCATATCGTAATGAAGTTATTTTTAGAATTCTAACACGGCGATTGCATTAAGAACTAGTTTATCTATCATTTCCTATACAACATGTATTTTTTAGTTATGTTTATGAATAGTTATTTGGTCAGAATATGTGTGTCAGAAAAAGTGTCAGAAAAATATCCGGACGTTGTGGGAAAAAGATGCTACGTTAGCACAATGTATAACCACTGATTTCAGCTCTAAATATGCACATTTTCGAACAAAACACAAGTGTATGTATAACCTGATGTTATAGGACTGTCATCTGATGAAGCTTATCAAGGTTAGTCAAAAATTATATATCTTTTGCTGGTTTATTCGCTATCGCTAACGTGCCTATTGCTATCGCTAACGTGCCTTGATGAATGAATGCGGTAGTGTGGTAGGCTATTGTAGTAAGCTAATATAATGCTATATTGTGTTTTTGCTGTAAAACACTTAAAAAATTGGAAATATTGGCTGGATTCACAAGATGTTTGTCTTTAATTTGCTGTACACCATCGATTTTTCAGAAATGTTTTATGATGAGTATTTAGGTATTTGACGTTGGTGTCTGTAATTACTCTGGCTGCTTCGGTCCTATTTGTGACGGTAGCTGCAATGTAAAACTGATTTATACCTCAAATATGCACATTTTTCGAACAAAACATAGATTTATTGTATAACATGTTATAAGACTGTCATCTGATGAAGTTGTTTCTTGGTTAGTTTGGTTGGTTCTTGGTTAGTTAGGTTGGCTTTGTGCATGCTACCTGTGCTGTGAAAAATGTCTGTCCTTTTTTGTATTTGGTGGTGAGCTAACATAAATATATGTGGTGTTTTCGCTGTAAAACATTTTAAAAATCGGACATGTTGACTGGATTCACAAGATGTGTATCTTTCATTTGCTGTATTGGACTTGTTAATGTGTGAAAGTTAAATATTTCTAAAAAATATCTTTTGAATTTCGCTCTCTGCCTTTTCAGTGGAATGTGGGAGGAGTTCCGCTAGCGGAACGCCAGAGCCAGACAGGTTAAAAGGCTATATGAAATTGATCATTAGAAAACCCTTTTGCAATTATGTTAGCACAGCTTAAAACTGTTGAGCTGAATAGAAGCAACAAAACTGGCCTTCTTCAGACTAGTTGAATATCTTGAGCATCAGCATTTGTGGTTTCGATTACAGGCTCAAAATGGCCAGAAACAAAGAACTTTCTTCTGAAAGTCATCAGTATATTATTGTCATGCTATTCCATGCGAGAAATTGCCAAGAAACTGAAGATCTCGTACAAAGCTGTGTACTACTCCCTTCACAGAACAGCGCAAACTGGCTCTACCCAGAATAGAAAGAGGAGTGGGAGGCCCCAGTGCCCCAACTGAGCAAGAGGACAAGTACATTAGAGTGTCTAGTTTGAAAAACAGACATCTCACAAGTCCTCAACTGGCAGCTTAATTAAATAGTACCCGCAAAACATCAGTCTCAACGTCAACAGTGAAGAGGCGACTCAGGGATGCTGGCCTTCTAGGCAGAGTTGCAAAGAAGAAGCCATATCTCAGACTGGCCAATAAAAAGAAAAGATTAAGATGGGCAAAAGAACACTAGACAGAGGAAGATTGGAAAAAAAAGTGTAATGGACAGACAAACCTAAGTTTGAGGAGTTCGGATATGTCTGTTGCCCAAAATAAATACACGCACAAGACGACCAGTTTTTTTTAGCCTTCAGCCGTACTCTTATCCTACTCCTCCTCTGTTCCTCTGGTGATGTAGAGGTTAACCCAGGCCCTGCAGCCCCCAGCATCACTCCCATTCACCAGGCGCTCTCATTTGTTGACTTCTGTAACCGTAAAAGCATTGGTTTCATGCATGTTAACATTAGAAGCCTCCTCCCTAAGTTTGTTTTATTCACTGCTTTAGCACACTCTGCCAACCCGGATGTCGTGACCAACCTGCCCTCTAAATACACCTCTGCTGTCTTCAACCAGGATCTCAGCGATCACTGCCTGCGTGCGTAATGGGTCCGCCGTCAAATGACCACCCCTCATCATTGTCAAACGCTCTCTAAAACACTTCAGCGAGCAGGCCTTTCTAATCGACCTGGCTCGGGTATCCTGGAAAGATATAATGACCTCATCCCGTCAGTAGAGGATGCCTGGTTGCTCTTCAAAAGTGCGTTCTTCTCCATCTTAAATAAGTATGCCCCATTCAGAAAATGTAGAACTAAGAACAGATATAGCCCTTGGTTCACCCCAGACTTGACTGCCCTTGACAAGCACAAAAACATCCTGTGGCGTTCTGCATTAGCATTTAATAGCCCCCGTGATATGCAACTTTTCCGGGAAGTCAGGAACCAATATACTCAGTCAGTTAGGAAAGCAAAGGCTAGCTTTTTCAAATAGAAATTTGCTTCCTGTAGCACTAATTCCCATACATTTTGGGACACTGTAAAGTCCATGGAAAATATGAGCACCTCCTCCCAGCTGCCCACTGCACTGAGGATAGGAAACACTGTCACCACTGATGAATCTACGATAATCGATCATTTCAATAAGCATTTTTCCACGGCTGGCCATGCTTTCCACCTGGCTACCCCAACCCCAGCCAACATCTCAGCAACCCCCTGCAGCAACTTGCCGCCGCCAACTTGCCGTTCTGATCATGGGTGCACCTCAGCCACGCTCAAGGTCCTATACGATATCATAACCAACATCGATAACAGTCTCTATGGGGGTGCCACAGGGTTCAATTCTCGGGCCGACTCTTTTCTCTGTATATATCAATGATGTCGCTCTTGCTGCTGGTGATTCTCTGATCCACCTCTACGCAGACAACATCATTCTATATACATCTGGCCCTTCTTTGGACACTGTGCTAACAAACTTCCAAACAAGCTTCACCGCCATACAACACTCCTTCCGTGGCATCCACCTGCTTTTAAATGCTAGTAAAACTAAGTGCATGCTCTTCAACGATTGCTGCCCGCACGACTAGCATCACTACTCTGGACGGTTCTGACCTAGAATATGTGGATAACTACAAATACCTAGGTGTCTGGCTAGACTGTAAACTCTCCTTCCAGACACACATTAAGCATCTCCAATTCAAAATTAAATCTATTTCACAACAGTGCCTCCTTCACTCATGCTGCCAAACATAGTCAGTTTTACGAGGGTATCTTACCGATCCTTGACTTTGGCGATGTCATTTACAAAATAGCCTCCAACACTCTACTCAGCAAACTGGATGTAGTCTATCACAGTGCCATCCGTTTTGTCACCAAACCCCCATATACTACCCACCACTGCGACCTGTATGCTCTTGTTGGCTGGCCCTCACTATCCCCATATTATTACTTACCAGAGGTGGGACCAAGTCATTGTTTTACAAGTCACAAGTAAGTCTCAAGTCTTAGCACTCAAGTCCCAAGTTAAGACAGGCAAGCCCGAGTCAAGTCTCAAGTCAAGACCGTCAAGTATCAAGTCAAGTCTCAAGTCCTAAACTTTGAGTTTCGAGTCCTAAACAAGTCATAATGTGCTCTTCACCAAATGTTATGCCTTTTCATATTCTTAACAATGGTAATAGTTAGTATATTACATTTACGCAAATCATGAATGCTTTAAAAAATATCTCTATATATTTATTACTTTCCAAATAAACATTATATTTCCATGGAAATACATGGGTAGCCATGAGAAAGATCCCCCCCCCCCTAATAGTGATCGACTATCAATGATCGCCATGGGGCGCAATCGGGCGATGTAGGCTTGTACACAATCGCCCCACCTTAACACACACGCACACACTCTCTCTGTGTGGTTACAGTAGGCTAACGTATGGTTTTAGGAACAGCAGTAACATCAGGCAGGATTTAGGCTACCAACTGACTAGCCAGTTGTAGCTCAATCTTGGGTGCAATGATCACGTTCCCGCACTGGCTGACTGTGTGGAGGCTCATTGATTTAACGTTACGTTAGTCTACATGCTACACTAGTAAAGTTATAAATTATATAGCTGTCGGCTATATTATCCACGACTTACCGTTCGTTGTGCAGCTTCAAATGTCAAACAAAGTTGGAAATTGTTGCGCCTCCGTCTGTAATTTTCTTCCCGCATGTTTCGCAAGTTGTGATCCATTTTTTTGTTGATACAGCGTCGTCTTTATATCAGAAAATAATAATTTGGGGTATCATCTTTCCAAGGGTTCCATCTGAATTTACCCGCCGACGTTCCTCTGCACTTCCATGCACAACTTTTTCTCAGCTGGCACAATTTGATTGGCTGCTGTCCGATTCAAACTGTAATCCCTTAAATGAAGAGTTGATGCGCTGCACACTTTTTTTAATAGCATAATTTTTAATATTTGGGCTTGGGGAGGGTATCAAGTCAGGTCGAGTCAAAAGGCTCAAGTCCAAGTCAAGTCACGAGTTATTGGTGTTAAAGTCAAAGTCGAGTTGCAAGTCATCATATTTGTGACTCGAGTCTGACTTGGGTCCAAGTCATGTGACTCGAGTCCACACCTCTGTTACTTACCCTCTTGCTCTTTTGCACCCCAGTTTCTGTACTTGTATATCATCTGCACATATATCACTCCAGTATTAATGCTAAATTGTGATTATTTTCACCTCTAGGGCCTATTTATTCCCTACTACCTCCCTACTCTTCTACATTTGCACAAGCTGTACATAGATATTTCAATTTTTATTTTCTATTGTGTTATTGACTGTACGTTTGTTTATGTGTAACTCTATGTTGTTGTTTTTGTCACACTGCTTTGCTTTATCTTGGCCAGGTCACAGTTGTAAATGAGAACTTGTTCTCAACTGGCCTACCTAGTTAAATAAAGGTGAAATATATATATTTTTAAATAAAAATATATATTACTTATTAATCACTACTTTATAGGAAACAGTTTTGATGTAAAAAAAATAAATAAAAGCGCAAGAGACAAAAATGTTGTTTCATCACCTCGGAACACTTTTATTTCTTAATCGCTCTGAACAAGGTTGACAGCAGGCATCAGATGACTTGTGTTCTGTTCTGTGTGGCTCCCAATTCAAGATTTATCTTCATACACGGCCTCTTGCTGTTGGTGCTGACCACCTCGCCGTCAACAATCTCCTGCACATAGGTCACCACCTTCTGCAAAAAGGTATTAGTGGTGGTGGCGGCGGTTGATGGACTGTAGAGGCAGAGACAATATTGTTAGAAAGGCCTACTTTTGCCTAATTATTTTTGGCACACACATTTCAAGACCTTCAATGTTTTTCAATGATTTATGTAAAGATCCAGGCTCAACTGGAAAACTATCCAGCAGCCTCCTGTACTCAGCGATCTCCATCTCCAGCCTGGTGTTGATGTCCAGTAGCATTCTATACTGTTGGCCCTGGCGGTCCAGGTCAGCACGAAAATGACCCAGCTGGTCCTCCAGGCTGGTCACCTGCCTCTTAGCCGGCCATCATATTGGCGTAGCGGCTCTGTGTGTCAGTGTAACAGTTTAGCTTCCGTCCCTCTCCTCGCCCCAACCTGGGCTCGAACCAGGGACCCTCTGCACACATTGACAACAGCCATCGTTACCCATCGCTCCACAAAAGCCACGGCCCTTGCAAAACAAGGGGAACAACTACTTCAAAGTTTCAGAGCGAGTGACGTCACCGATTGAAACGCTATTAGCGTGCATCCCGCAAACTAGTTAGCCATTTCACATCGGTTACATCAGCCAGGGTGCCTTCCAGGGATGCTTTCTGACAGGAATAAGGAAGGAAAAAGAAAGAAAGAGAGACTTTTATAGATGACAATGTAAGTGCAGAGGTATACAACTTTGTATTTTTTGTTTATCTCACCATGCTGAGTTGGGATTGGAGTTTGATTTCCAGACTTTACTGTGTGCGCTTAACTTCAGTGATTTCAGATTGGGATGATTGGAGGGTCTCTGTGCTGTCTGCCTGCCATGACATTGTTGATTTCTTCTGACTGTGAATGAAAGACAGCATACCGTTGGGGGTCATTACTGATTACATTCACTGAAGACTATAACTGGAAAACATAAACATGTCATTGGCCAAAAAGAAAGGATGTAGTATTACCTTGGCATTGAACAAGCCCTCCAGATCTTCACGGTTCTTGTTAGCGACTGCCTCGTAGTGGTCGCGGATTTCAGCCATGACTTTGGTGAGGTCTTCCTGTGGTGAAGCTTTCACCTCCACGTTGATCTGGCCGCTCATCTGATTATGCATGGCCAAGAGGTCCTGGGAACAAAGCATTAACATATATCTGGTCAATATTCAATCCTGTGCCTCATCATTACAAAGTAGAGTAATGTTCAATCATAACACTGTTCACCCCATAGCCTCTGCTTGAGGTCTTTAGCAAACCCACCTCCTCGTGGTTCATCTTGATGTGGGTCAACTCCTCTCTAAGTCCTTCAATCTGCATCTCTAGGTCAGATCTGGCCAAGGTCAGCTCGTCCAGCACCCTCGTCAACCCATTGATGTCGGCCTCCACAGTCTGTGTCACGTATGCTCTCTCTCCGGTGCTCTAGGTCGCCATGTTCCCACGTCTCAGCTGGACTGACAGGTTCCCCGCGCCTCAGCAGAGGTGACCGGTCCGCTCCTGATCCCCGGGATCGTCATTTTGGTCGGCGTCCTGCGACTGGGGCCGCTTGTCTGGGATGGGGTACTGTCACGTATGCTCCCTCTCCGGCCTCTAGGTCACCAGGCTGCTCGTTATGGCGCACACCTGTCACCATCGTTACACGCACCTGCGCATCATCAGACTCACCTGGACTCCATCACCTCATTGATTACCTGCCCTGTATATGTCACTCCCTTAGTTCCGTCCCCAGGTGTCATTGTTTCTGTTTCAGTTTCCTGTCTGTGCGTTGTTCGTGTTTCTTGTTTTGTTCATTTGTTTATTAAATTATGCACTCCCTGAACTTGCTTCCCGACTCCTACTGCATATGTTAGTCTGCCTCATAGCCAGCTCATTCTCATACCTTTGTAACATCAATGCATCAACAAGGTTCTTAGTTCAAACTTTTTTCATGTCAGCTATTTTATCTTACTGATCATTTATGCAAACAAAGAGGTTATTTTTCTGCCATATTTTTGTCTAAATTAGTGATTGATTTTAGCAACATTGTAAAAAATATATATAGATACTGTATATATATATACAGTTGAAGTTGGAAGTTTAGGTACAGCTTAGCTAAATACATTTATACTCAGTTTTTCACAATTCCTGACATTTAATCCAAGTAAAAAATCCCTGTTTTAGGTCAGTTAGGAACACCACTTTATTTTAAGAATGTGAAATGTCAGAATAATAGTAGAGAGAATGATTTATTTCAGCTTTTTTTTCTTTCATCACATTCCCAGTGGGTCAGAAGTTTACATACACTCAATTAGTATTTGGTAGCATTGCCTTTCAATTGTTTAACTTGGGTCAAACGTTTCTGGTAGCCTTTCACAAGCTTCCCACAAAAAGCTGGGTGAATTTTGGCCCATTCCTCCTGACAGAGCTGTGGTAACTGAGTCAGGTTTGTAGGCTTCCTTGCTCGCACATGCTTTTTCAGTTCTGCCCACAAATTTTCTATAGGATTGAGGTCAGGAATTTGTGATGGCCACTCAAATACCTTGACTTCGTTGTCCTTAAGCCATTTTGCCACAACTTTGGAAGTATGCTTGGGGTCATTGTCCATTTGGAAGACCCATTTGCGACCAAGCTTTAACTTCCTGACTGATGTCTTGAGATATTGCTTCAATTTATCCACATCATTTCCCCTCCTCATGATGCCATCTATTTTGTGAAGTGCACCAGTCCCTCCTGCAGCAAAGCACCCCCACAACATGATGCTACCACACCCCGTGCTTCACGGTTGGGATGGTGTTCTTCGGCATGCAGCCTCCCCCTTTTTCCTCCAAACATAACGATGGTCGTTATGACCAAACAGTTCTATTTTTGTTTCATCAGACCAGAGGACATTTCTCCAAAAAGTACGATCTTTGTCCCCATGTGCAGTTGCAAACCGTAGTCTGGCTTTTTTATGCCAGTTTTGGAGCAGTGGCTTCTTCCTTGCTGAGCGGCCTTTCAGGTTATGTCGATATAGGACTCGTTTTACTGTGGATATAGATACTTTTGTACCTGTTTCCTCCAGCATCATAACAAGGTTCTTTGCTGTTGTTCTAGGATTTATTTGCACTTTTCGCACCAAAGTACGTTCATTCCTAGGAGACAGAACATGTCTCCTTCTTGTGCAGTATGACGGCTGCGTGGTCCCATGATGTTTATACTTGCGTACTATTGTTTGTACAGATGGTCGTGGTACCTTCTGGCGTTTGGAAATTGCTCCCAAGGATGAACCAGACTTTTGGAGGTCTTTTTTTCTGAGGTCTTAGCTGATTTCTTTTGATTTTCCCATGATGTCAAGCAAAGAGGCACTGAGTTTGAAGGTAGGCATTGAAATACATCCACAGGTACACCTCCAATTGACTCAAATGATGTCAATTAGCCTATCAAAAGCTTCTAAAGCCATGACATCATTTTCTGGAATTTTCCAAGCTGTTTAAAGGCACAGTCAACTTAGTGTATGTAATCTTCTGACCCAGTGGAATTGTGATACAGTGAATTATAAGTGAAATAATCTGTCTGTAAACAATTGTTGGAAAAAGTACTTGTGTCATGCACAAAGTAGATGTCCTAACTGACTTGCCAAAACTATAGTTTTTTTACAAGAAATTTGCGGAGTGGTTGAAAAACAAGTTTTAATGACTCCAACCTAAGGCAAATCAAATCAAATTTTATTGGTCACATACACATGGTTAGCAGATGTTAATGCGCGTGTAGCGAAATGCTTGTGCTTCTAGTTCCGACCATGCAGTAATATCTAACAAGTAATCTAACAATTTCACAACAACTACCTTTTACACAGAAGTGTAAAGGATTGAATAAGAATATGTACATATAAATATATGGAGGAGCAATGGCCGAACAGCATAGTCAAGATGCAGTAGATGGTATAGAGTACAGTATATACATATGAGATGAGTAATGTAGGGTATCTAAACATTAAATAAAGTGACATTGTTTAAAGTGACTAGCGATACATTTATTACATCAAATGTTTAATTATTAAAGTGGCTAGAGATTTGAGTCAGTATGTTGGCAGCAGCCACTCAATGATAGTGATGGCTGTTTAACAGTCTGATGGCCTTGAGAGAGAAGCTGTTTTTCAGTCTCTCGGTCCCAGCTTTGATGCACCTGTACTGACCTCGCCTTCTGGATGATAGCAGGGTGAACAGGCAGAGGCTCGGGTGGTTGTTGTCCTTGATGATCTTTTTGGCCGTCCTGTGACATCGGGTGGTGTAGGTGTCCCGGAGAGCAGGTAGTTTGCCCCCGGTGATGCGTTGTGCAGACCTCACTACCCTATGGGGAGCCTTACGGTTGTGGGTGGAGCAGTTGCTGTACCAGATGGTGAAACAGCCCGACAGGATGCTCTCGATTGTGCATCTGTAAAATAGTGTTTTTGGTGACAAGTCAAATTTCTTCAGCCTCCTGAGGTTGAAGAGGCGCTGTTGCGCCTTCTTCACCACGCTGTCTGTGTGGGTGGACCATTTCAGTTTGTCCGTGATGTGTACGCCGAGGAACTTAAAACTTTCCACCTTCTCCACTACTGTCCCATCGATGTGGCTAGGGGTGTGCTACCTCTGTTGTTTCCTGAAGTCCACTATAATCTCCTTTGTTTTGTTGACGTTGAGTGTGAGGTTATTTTCCTGACACCACACTCCGAGGGCCCTCACCTCCTCCCTGTAGGCCGTCTCGTCGTTGTTGGTAATCAAGCCTACCACTGTAGTGTCATGGTGTATGTAAACGTCCGACTTCAACTGTATATTTTTCTTTCAGACTCCTCCCAGGGGTATACAAACATAGAAGACCCAATAAATCAAGGGGAAGAGGAGGAAGAGGACGCTGATGACATACAAGAGTAAAACATCTACGCCTGTTGATACATTCAATGGTGTTAATGTCAAGGATGCTAAGGTCAATTATGTTGCTGATGAATGGTTGCGCTATGATGAGGATGATGTGTTGATGTATGATGCGACTCAACAGCTTGATACAATCAATTCCGAGGTAGAACCAATAGTCATTGAAGATAGCATCAATGAGGACACTGATCCTGAAATAGAACTTCAAGATAGGTTTCTCACAGCCTTTTACAGGGCTCTAAAAGCCAGAGAGGTTCAGCTACACACACACGTATGGTTGCTTTACTAAGACGTCAGTACAGTCAAGATCTATCCTTCTGGCATAAAATAATGCCACGCTTGTTAAGCATCGATCTGATTAAAAAACGGCCAAACAAACGATAAAAAAACGTATGTAACATGGATACTTCTAGAATACCACCAGAACTGATCTCCTTAATTAACCAAATTAACAAGAGAAGTCCAACCCCCCCCCCCCCCCCACAACAGCCCTCACCTCCTATAACCCTTACACATGAACACCCATTATCACAGGTTCCCCTTGAACTCATATCCTTAATTAACCAAATGAATGAGAGCACACCGCCTTCAGCAGACACACACACACACACACACACACACACACACACACACACACACACACACACACACACACACACACACACACACACACACACACACACACCTCTTATAACTCCTATACCTGATGACAATGAGCAACCACATGATGCTTTTGATGAATTGAAAAATGGTGTAATAAATCAGAGGGGGGATGGTATTGATAGAAGTGTCTGTGTTCTGTACCGCAATAAATTTAACAATACAGAGATTTGTCCGTTTTTTTATTTCACATGTATGAATCAAAGCCATGATTATGCAGTTTTTTATGTGATGATTTCGGATACTCTGGGAGAACTTTTAAAAAGGGCTACACATTTTGCCGAACCTCGGGATGTCTTACAGCTTGAAATATGTGGCGATAGTATGCAAAACACAGTATCTCTTGTTTTACCCAAAAGTGAAGCAGATCTTGAACAATTTATAGCCCTGCTGGAACATCTTGTTCAATCTAATTTATCCATCATAGCTGATAGGACCTTAGAACTTGTTGTACAAATAGTCCGCCAACCCCTAGGCGGAGGGGGTCAGAGAAGGAAACTTGATAGTCTCATGCATTCAGAAATCATCAAAAATAAGCAGACCTCTTAAACGTTTACAATCCTAGCAATCAGTTATGCTTTGCAATAGGCCTGTCACATTTACTCAACCTTGAATGTACTGATCTAGAAGCTTTACAAAAGGTTAGTGAGCTCCAAACGGCTGTAGGTCTAGGTATACAGGAGGCCTTGGCTTTCTCTGACATTGTCAAATTTGAAAATTTGCTGAACATCAAGATTGTGGTGTTGTACCATAGTAGAGCTAATTCAGCTCTATTGATATTCCAGAACAACCCTCAACCTCATCCTCATATTCTGTACTTTTCTGTGCAAAACAACCATTTTTATGGTATTACCAACATCAGAGCTTTCTTACGAGCACAATATGTGTGTCCATCCTGTCATTCAGGCTACAGCCGGCAGGGGTGGGGGTACTCTTGTCGTTATAACTGTTCAGTGTGTCAGGACGAAAAAATGTCCGATGCAGCCCTTACACCTAACACCATGTGAGGATTGTCATCGTACATGTCGTTCCACCTACTGCTACGAAAAACACCAACATTTTTTATTTTTTATATTTTATTTTTGCATTTTCCAATTAACAACATTCAAGACAAACGTGAAAAGATATTAGACAACAATAGGAAAGTGACAATAACAGATGAGCATAACAAAGAAAGAAAAAATAAAACAAATTATAATTATATATACAGACATACAATTTAAAAAAAATTATAATGAGACATTGGATCATATGGTCACCTGCCGTAGGCTACATATTATACGTTACGTGTGAAACATTATATAAGGATAATATAGAGATTCATTCAATGTGATGTGGGGGGAGATTCTCCATATAGTCAATAAAAGGTTGCCAAATACTGTAAAATGTATTTGACTTATTCCTCAAGCGGTAAGTAATTTTCTCCAGTGGGATACAACTATTAACTTCTGATAGCCACATTGCAACTGGCAGGGGGGAATCCAATTTCCATTTCAAGGCGATACATTTCTTGGCAATCGCTAGCAATATTTCTGTTAGCTTTATAGTATGGCTTTGCCTAAGATTGGTGTTAGTAAAGTTGCCCAGTAGACAGACCTCCGGGTCTAAAGGGAATGCAACCCCATGAATTGAGGATATGGTATCGCATACCCCCTGCCAGAAACTGTGTAGTTTTGAACACTGCCAAGTGGAATGGAGGAATGTTCCTTCATCTGAGCCACATCTAAAACATAGGGAGGAGATATCAGGGTTGAACTTGTGCAGTCTAGCTGGGGTGATATAGAGCTGATGGAGGAAATTAAACTGGATCAGTCTGTATCTGGAGTTCAATGTGGATGTAACACCATCCCTGCATAGGTCACTCCATAGACCCTCATCAAGATCAATACCCAGATCTTTTTCCCATCTAAGTCGGGGTTTATCTAGCCCAGGCAGTGTTAGTCCTGACATAAGAGCATCGTAAACACGGGAAATGGTCTTGAACAGTGGTTGGTCTGCGTGGCAGAGTTGGTGGGTGACATCTTAGGTAGGTTCCATTGTCCCTTGAGAGACACCCTAATAAAGTTTCGTAGTTGTAGGTAGCTAAAGAAGTCCCTGTTAGGCAAGTGGTATTTCTGTTTCAGCTGATCAAAAGACATAAGAACTCCCTCCTCGTAACAATGTTCCAGAAGAGTGATCCCCTAATCAGACCATGGTCTAAAGTTACTATTCTGGAAAAACATAGGAATCAATCTATTGTTCCATAAAGGGGTTTTAGGGGAAAGGAATCCCCCTTGTCCGAACAGCTCATGCAGTTTGC
This sequence comes from Salvelinus namaycush, assembly GCF_016432855.1. NCBI lineage: Eukaryota > Metazoa > Chordata > Actinopteri > Salmoniformes > Salmonidae > Salvelinus > Salvelinus namaycush. Next base: position 4,344,440 of record NC_052347.1, on the reverse strand, counting down.
ACCATGCCAGGACAGAATGTATGATTAAAGGGTTGTCTGTGATGGTTTTTATAGATTTTCTGTCCCATTTGTAAAACAATTCTGCCCCAGTGTCATCATTTACCTCAAGCTTTTCAATGTTCAACCATGAGGGAGAGGGACCCTTGTCAAACCTCTGAGCCAGAAACCTAGACTGTGCTGCCCAGTAGTACATTCTAAAATTGGGGAGGTTTAAGCCCCCTTGACTGTAATCCAGGGTCAGTTTATCCAGGCCAACCCTAGGGGTTTTGCCGTGCCAGATAAACTGTCTGGTCATCTTGTCGAGAGAGGAAAAGAATGCTGCGGGAACAGGGATAGGGAGAGATTGAAATAGATATAGAAATCTGGGCAGGACATTCATTTTAATTACATTGATTCTACCCAGTAGAGTGAGAGGTAAGTCCATCCATTTACAAAAGTCACCCTCCACCTTTTGCAACAAATTGGCCAGATTGAGTTTATAGAGGTTGTTCAGGTTACCATCCACCATTATGCCCAAATATGTGAAGCCCATAGGCGACCATCTAAAAGGAAACTTGTGCTTGATGGTATGATGGTCAAAGACAGACAACGGTAAGATTTCGCTTTTATCTAAATTGACCTTATATCCAGAGAAAGAACTATAACACTGTAGTAGGATCTGCAAGTGAGAGAGGGAGTGTTCTGGGTTTGTTAGAAATAAGATAAGGTCGTCCGCAAAGTGTGATAATTTATGGGTATGGGGGCCCACCTCAAAGCCATGTATGTCAGGGCACGTTCTAATAGCCTCAGCCAACGGTTCGATGGCGAGGGCAAAGAGGTGGGGGCTAATTGGGCAACCTTGTCTGTTCCCCCTATAGAGAGGGAAAGAGGAGGAAGTAATCCCGTTGGTAGCAATCCTAGCTTTAGGAGATTTGTAGAGTGATTTTATCAAATTTACAAACCCGGTACCTAAACCAAACTTTTCCAAGACGCGAAAGAGGTATGGCCATTCAACCCTATCAAAGGCCTTTTCAGCGTCGAGGGAGACTGCGACACTAGGTATTTTGTTTTTGTTAGCAAGGTGAATTATATCAAAGAACCTTCTGAGATTATTGGAGGACAATCTATTAATTATGAAGCCAGTCTGATCTGGGTTGACCAACAGGGGAAGACATGACTCCAGTCTCTTAGATAGCATCTTGGTGACCAGTTTACAATCTGTGTTAAGGAGAGAGATTGGTCTATATGAGGCGCACTTTAGTGGATTTTTCCCTTTCTTGTGGATTACAGTAATCACTGCTTGAGAGAAAGACTCTGGAAAGCAGTTGTCTTCCCTGGCTTTTTTAAGTACCTCCATAAGGTAGGGGACCAACAGCTCCCTAAATTCTTTATAGAACTCTGGAGGGAAGCCATCCTCCCCAGGAGATTTATTAGAAGGTAAGGATTTAATGGCCTCCAACAATTCAGGAACTGAGAAGTGTTCACTCAGGCGCTCGCTGTCTTCCCCTGACAGGCATGGGAGGTTGAGAGAGGAGAGAAAGGAGTCGATCTCTGATAGATCATCGCTTGATTGGGAAGTGTAGAGGTCTTCATAGTATTTCTTAAAAGTATTATTCATTTCAGTAGGGTCGAAAGATATCTCATTAGTAAGAGTTTCTATAGCATTAATTGTCCTCTTACTTTCCTCTGCTTTCAGTTGCCATGCCAATACTTTGTGTGCTTTCTCTCCAAGCTCGTAATAACGCTGTTTTGATTTAGTGATGGCCCTCTCAGCTTGATATGTGTTCAGAATATTATATTTCAGTTTTTTATTTACCAAAAGCCTGTATAGATCTTTAGTTGGGCCTCTTTGGTAGGTTTTCTCTAGCTCTGAGATTTCAGATTCAAGGGCACTCAGTTCCGCACCGTGTTTTCTCTTCAGCCCTTTAGTATAGGAAATGATCTGTCCCCTCAGATAGGCCTTCAATGTGTCCCAAAGAATGAAACTGTCAGGAGCGGAGGGTTTGTTTGTCAAAGTGAAAATATTGATCTGCTCTTTGATGAATGCACAAAATTCCGGTTGCTTTAGGAGTGTAGAATTTAGTCTCCATCTATATGCTCCATTTACCTTGGTAGGAATGGAGATTGATAATACCAGGGGAGAATGGTCACTAAGCAATCTGGGGAGATACTCGACATCTAACACTCTATGAAACAGTTGTGTCGATATTAAAAAGTTATCTATGCGTGTGTGTGTCTTGTGTGGGTGTGAATAAAAAGAGTAGTCCCTATCCTGTGGGTGCAACTGTCTCCAGATGTCTAGTAAATTGAGATCTTTCATGAATGACATGGTGAGCTTGCTGGCTTTGGTAAGAAGTGAGGGTTTATCAGAGGACCTATCAAGAACTGTATCTAAACAAAAATTAAAATCTCCTCCAACCAGTAACCATCCTGGTGGTGCTTGAGCGACCTGAAGGAAGACATTCTGAATAAACATATGGTCATCGAAGTTAGGAGCATAGATATTCAATAGGGTCCAAGACTCTGAAAACATATGCCCCTGCACCAAAACAAACCTGCCAGAGGGATCAGAGATGGTGTTGCTGACGCAGAAGGGGATGTGTCTACTTATCGAAATTGCAGTTCCTCTTGCTTTGGAGTTAAAAGAGGACGCAAAAACTTGTCCTACCCATTCCCTCTTCAATTTCTTGTGTTCACTGGCTGTAAGATGTGTTTCTTGTAAAAACACAATGTCAGCCTTTAATTTCTTAAGGTATGTATAGACTCTCTTCCTTTTAATCGGGCTGTTAAGACCTTTTACGTTGAATGTGACATATTTTAGTGGATTAAGCATAGTAGGGTTTCAAATATGTAACTGAATGGAAATCTATCATATGTAGATAGTTAGGAAATGTTTCAACTTTGGTTTGAACACAGAAGTGACCTATGTGTCTCTTTAGGAAGGAAACAATAAACATAGAAAAAAGGGGAAAAAAATAAAGAATCCCACCCACCCCGATTGTTAGACTAAAACCACAATCCCAACAATCAAACATGAATACACTTGTAGAGATACGTTGCTGCTCGCTTTCCATCTTGCTCTTACTAGCTAAACCTTGGCGTAAACTAAAACCTGCGAGCTCTCTAAATTGAAAACAAACGTTGTGAATAGATATTTATGGCTGAATATTTACTGCCCACGGTAAGGGCTGCTTGAGTCTCTTTTCGAAAGATTAACATAAATGAGGGGGAAAGCAGTGGGCCTAAACCCACTTATTTGCTTCGCCCAGTGATATGTACTAAACCAAAATATACTCTCCTGTAAATGTAATAGAACTCACCCCGGAAAGATACGGTTAGTTGAAAATGTACAAATCAATTATAGCGACCGGAGGATATCAGCGGTTCAGTCCGGATAAGAGAAAACAAACAAACTGCATCTTATCCCCCAAAGAGACCGTCCTGGCTCAGACGTTGCTCAGTTCTTTGAGAAAAGTGTACACTTCTCCCGGCGTGTTGAAGAGATGGCTTCGGCCTTTGTACTGAACTTTCATCCGCGCAGGGTGGATGAGGTAGCCGGTGATGTTCTTCTCCTTCAGTGCTTTGGCGGCAGGTCTGAACTGCTTGCGACGTCTTGCGAGATCCGCGCTCATATCCGGGAAAAGGCTGACCCTCTTGCCATCAATGGTTATGTGCCCTTTGGCTCTTGCGAGTTGCAGTACCTTCTCTCTGTCTTGGAAACGGAGGAACCTGATCAGGACGGCCCGTGGGGGCTCATCTGGCCGGGGTTTCGGCGCTGATGTTCTGTGGGCGCGTTCGATTTCCAGTGGCTTGGTGAAGTTGATTGTGCCTAGGACATCCGGGATCCATTGAGTGAAGAAACGGACCGGGTCACGGCCCTCGCTGTCCTCTTTCAATCCCACCACACGGATATTACTACGTCTGCTCTGGTTCTCCATCTGATCTACCTTGATTTTGAGGTAGGCATTGTCCTTTTGCAGTTGTATCAAGACCTGGTCATGTCGAGCGATGGTGTCTTCAACTGTGCTAATGCGCAACTCTGCCTCAGTCGTTCTCAAAAGGAGATCATTCATGGAGGATTTCAGGTCGTCAATGGAAGAATGGAGTTCAGCCGTTCTCCTATCGATTTTCATAGAAAGACCTTTGTTACCATCCTGAATTTCCCGGAGGAGAGTAGCCAGCATGTCGGCAGGCTCGCAAGAGGCCGAGAGCAACAGTCTGGAACTGTCGTTTGAGTTATGAGGGCTAATGCTAATCTTGCTAGCGTTATCGTTATCTTGGGAATCAACGACGTTTTGGTCGTCCTTCTTGCCTCTCTTTCGGCAGTCCATGGCTCTTTGGGAAGTTAAGTACTTGACAATTTATCAGCCAATGTTAGAATATTGTTTCAACGTTGTTATTTAGGTAATAATAGAATAACTTTGAAGAGCTCGGTTTGTCAACATCTGCTCAGCTCCGCAGCATCACGTGCTCCGAAAAACACCAAATTTAAACATGGCACCCCAAGGCATATAAATCTGTAAGCAGTTGTGACATTAACAAGAAATGTCCAAAATGCCATTGCAATTACAACCTTAAAATAGACAACCCAGCCTCCCGGGTGGCGCAGTGGTCTAAGGCACTGCATCGCAGTGCTAGCTGTGCCACCAGAGACTCTGGGTTCGAGCCCAGGCTCTGTCGCAGCCGGCCGCGACCGGGAGGTCCATGGGGCGACGCACAATTGGCCTAGCGTCGTCCGGGTTAGGGAGGGTTTGGCCGGTAGGGATATCATTGTCTCATTGTGCACTAGCGACTCCTGTGGCGGGCCGGGCGCAGTGCACGCTAACCAGGTCGCCAGGTGCACGGTGTTTCCTCCGACACATTGGTGCGGCTGGCTTCCGGGTTGGATGCGCGCTGTGTTAAGAAGCAATGCGGCTTGGTTGGGTTGTGTTTCGGAGGACGCATGGCTTTCGACCTTTGTCTCTCCCGAGCCCGTACGGAAGTTGTAGCGATGAGACAAGATAGTAACTACTAACAATTGGATACCACAAAAATTGGGGAGTAAAGGGGGTAAAAAAAATAGACAACTCCCAACCTCACGTATGTGGTATCATATGCTGCCCAATCTGTAAAGGGGCTTTGTGTAACGCTGTCGTGGATGGAAGAAGAGGAGGACCAATGCACAGCGTGGTAAGTGTCCATAATGATATATTTAATAAATCAAACAGAACACTGAACGAAATAACAAAAGTACAAACAACCCGAAACAGTCCCGTATGGTGAAAACACTAACACAGGATACAACCACCCACAAAACCCAAAGGAAAACAGGCTACCTAAATATGCCTCCCAATCAGAGACAACGACTGACAGCTGCCTCTGATTGGGAACCATACTAGGCCAAACACAGAAATAGACAACCTAGACATACAACATAGAATGCCCACCCACATCACACCCTGACCAAACAAAACATAGAAACATACAAAGCAAACTATGGTCAGGGCGTGACACTTTGAAAAGCAGAGACACTGAAGTGGTTCAAGAACTGGAACATGAGTGCTATATTCAGCCCTTGGCTGAAGATGAACATTCAGAGAAATATGTGTTTTATGACTTTGAGAGTAATCAGGAATCAGGGATTCATTTGCCTATTTTTGTATCTACCATGACTTTCAAGGGTGAAAAGTGGTCGGCAGAGGGCCCCAATTGTGCACTACTCTTTCTAAAACACTTCAGAAAACCCCAGTACAAAAACTTCACATTTGTAGCTCACAATTCCTATCTTCTTTTGAACCCCTTGATACAACAAGGGGTTGCACCCAGGGTCATAGCCCAAGGTAGTAAAATCTTGTGTTTTGTAGACCCCGCCTTCAACCAGAGATACATAGACAGTTTAAGTTTCTTACCCATGAGATTGACTCAAATGCCAGAGGCCTTGGGTTTTGAAAACTCTGTGAAAGGTTGGTTTCCTCATTTCTTTACATCTGAGGAGGAATTATATTATATGCCAATAAAAGGGCCAGTCTTCAGAAGAAAAGACATACCATACAACAGTCTGGGGGTTTTCTTCTACCTTTACTAAGTATAGCCGTGCCCTTCATCACCAGCCTTATTGCTGCCAGACGTGGGGGTTGAACACAGAGTGTGATGGCCAATAATTTGTACTTAGTGTCTCAACAAGAGTTCAGACTTAAACAGCAATTACAGGGTTCTGAAAATATCAGACAAACAGCGGGAAATTATTTGGATACGGCCATGAAGGATATTTTGAACAGAAAAGGATTGAATCCCTATGATAAGGTCCAAAAATACACAAACCTCTTGCAAAGGTATTTGGCCTTGGTAAAATGATGTGAGAGAGAGACCAACCATTTATCGCTCTCCCTACTGGAACCCTTAAAGGATGAAGGGCATAGAGAGAGCCATGCCCATGTAATGCCTGGACCGGAGATCTTACCGGTTGAAGATCAAATGCATGTTGAAGATGATGTTATGCATGACATGTTGACACATGTTCCGGTACGTAACAGGAAAAATGTTAGATACATTATGAACAAGATAAAAGACTCAAAGGGGGCCGCTACTTGGAATGATAAAGGAGAGTTTATCTTTCAGGGGGATGTTGTCAGGGGTTCTCATATGATGGACTTGATTAAAAGTACCACTGCAGCCCACCAGATTGCTGATGACAGAAGACCTCCTGGGTGGTGTCAGTTTATTAAAGCCCTGGCCATTTATCGGTGGTGACAGTGTTTCCTAGCCTTAGTGCAGTGAGCAGCTGGGAGGAGGTGCTCTTATTCTCCATGGACTTTACAGTGCCCCAGAACTTTTTGGAGTTTGTGCTACCGGATGCAAATTTCTGTTTGAAAAAGCAAGCCTTTGCTTTCTTAACTGCCTGTGTATATTGGTTCCTAACTTCCCTGGAAGTTGCATATCACGGGGGCTATTCAATGCTAATGCAGAATGCCACAGGATGTTTTTGTGCTGGTCAAGGGAAGTCAGGTCTGGAGTGAACCACGGGCTACATCTGTTCCTGGTTCTACATTTTTTGAATGGGGCATGCTTATTTAAGATGGTGAGGAAAGCACTTTTAAAGAATTACCAGGCATCCTCTACTGACGGAATGAGTTCAATATCCTTCCAGGATACCTGGGCCAGGTCAATTAGAAAGGCCTGCTCGCTGAAGTGTTTTAGGGAGTGTTTGACAGTGATGAAGGGTGGTTGTTTGACCGCAGACCCATTACGGATGCAGGCAATGAGGCAGTGATCGCTGAGATCCTGGTTGAAGACAGCAGAGGTGTATTTGGAGGGCAGGTTGGTTAGGATGATATCGATGAGGGTGCCCGTGTTTACGGATTTGGGGTTGTACATGGTAGGTTCATTGATAATTTGTGTGAGATTGAGGGTATCAAGCTTAGATTGTAGGATGGCCGGGGTGTTAAGCATGTTCCAGTTTAGGTCACCTAACACAACGAGCTCTGAAGATAGATGGGGGGCAATCAATTCATATATGGTGTCCAGGGCACAGCTGGCAGAATGTGGTCTATAGCAAGCGGCAACGGTGAGAGACTTGTTTCTGGAAAGGTGGAATTTTAAAAGTAAAAGCTCAAATTGTTTGGGCACAGACCTGGATAGTAAGACAGAACTCTGCAGGCTATCTCTGTAGTAGATTGCAACTCCACCCCTTAGGCAGTTCTATCTTGTCGGAAAATGTTATAGTTAAGGATGGAAATTTCAGGGGTTTTGGTGGTCTTCCTAAGCCAGGTTTCAGACACGGCTAGGACATCTGGGTTGGCAGAGTGTGCTAAAGCAGTGAATAAAACAAACTTAGGGAGGAGGCTTCTAATGTTAACATGCATGAAACCAAGGCTTTTACGGTTACAGAAGTCAACAAATGAGAGCGCCTGGTGAATGGGAGTGGAGCTAGGCACTGCAGGGCCTGGATTAACCTCTACCAGAGGAACAGAGGAGGAGTAGGATAAGGGTGCGGCTAAAGGCTATAAGAACTGGTCGTCTAGTACGTTCGCAACAGAGAGTAAAAGGACCAGGTTTCTGGGCACGATAGAATAGATTCAAGGCATAATGTACAGACAAAGATATGGTAGGGTGTGAATACAGTGGAAGTAAACATCTGCATTGAGTGATGATGAGAGAGCTATTGTCTCTAGAGACATAATTTAAACCAGGTGAGGTCACCGCATGTGTGGGAGGTGGGACAAGAGGGTTAGCTGAGGCATATTGAGCAGGGCTGGAGGCTCTACAGTGAAATAAGACAATAATCACTAACCAAAACAGCAATGGACAAGGCATATTGACATTAGGGAGAGGCATGCGTAGCCGAGTGATCATAGGGTCCAGTGAGTAGCTGGGCGGGCTGGAGACACAGCGATTCAATAAGCTAGCGGGCCGGGGATAGCAAGCTAGCAGAAGGGCCTTAGAGGGACATCGCAACGGAAGAAGTCTGTTGTAGCCCCCTCGTGCGGTTACGTCGGCAGACCAGTCGTGATGGATCATCAGGGGTCTGTGTAGTAAAAGGGTCCAGGCCAATTGGCAAAATAGGTATAGTAGCCCAAGAAATTGGCTGATGGACCTCTTTAGCTAACAGTCCGGTATGCTCTAGACAGCTAGCGGGCTGCGGCTAGCAGGCTAGCAGATGGGCATTCAGGGGACGTCGCGACGGAGGAGCCCCCTCGGGCGGATTACGTCGGTAGTCCAGTCGTGAGGGATCAGCGGGGCTTCATGGTTACATAGAGAAAGAACGAGAGAACTAGCTTTTGCCCCTGACTCAGGCCACCAATGAAAACTGTGATACACCCTATTTTCAAGTAGAATTTGATTCCTATTTGTAAAGCCACCACATGCCTATTTCTGATTCAACCCCATTAATTCATACCATCCCAGCAGGCACAATGGTATCGGCTGTGCCAGTTTAAGGGCCTTGCTACTTGACTGCACTATTGAATGCAATATTATAATATTTGTATTTATTAGGGTATTTGTATTCATCACATTCCCAGTGGGTCAGAAGTTTACATACACTCAATTAGTATTTGGTAGCATTGGCTTTAAATTGTTTAACGTGGGTCAAACATTGTTTAACGTGGGTCAAACATTTTGGGTAGCCTTCCACAAGCTTCCCACAATGAGTTGGGTGAATTTTGGCCCATTCCTCCTGACAGAGCTGGTGTAACTGAGTCAGGTTTGTAGGCCTCCTTGCTTGCACACGCTTTTTCAGTTCTGCCCACACATTTTCTATAGGATTGAGGTCAGGGCTTTGTGATGGCCACTCCAATACCTTGACTTTGTTGTCCTTAAGCCATTTTGCCACAACTTTGGAAGTATGCTTGGGGTCATTGTCCATTTGGAAGACCCATTTGCGACCAAGCTTTAACTTCCTGACTGATGTCTTGAGATATTGCTTCAGTATATCCACATAATGTTCCTGCCTCATGATGCCATCTATTTTGTGAAGTGCACCAGTCCATCCTGCAGCAAAGCACCCCCCCAACATGATGCTGCCACCCCCGTGCTTCACGGATGGCCAAACAGTTCTATTTTTGTTTCATCAGACCAGAGGACATTTCTCCAAAAAGTACGATCTTTGTCCTCATGTGCAGTTGCAAACCGTAGTCTGGCTTTTTTATGCCGGTTTTGGAGCAGTGGCTTCTTCCTTGCTGAGCGGCCTTTCAGGTTATGTCAATATAGGACTCGTTTTACTGTGGATATTAATACTTTTGTACCTGTTTCCTCCAGCATCTTCACAAGGTCCTTTGCTGTTGTTCTGGGATTGATTTGCACTTTTCGCACCAAAGTACGTTCATCTCTAGGAGACAGAACAAGTCTCCTTCCTGAGCAGTATGACGGCTTCGTGGTCCCATGGTGTTTATACTTGCGTACTATTGTTTGTACAGATGAACGTGGTACCTTCAGGCATTTGGAAATTGCTCCCAAGGATGAACCAGACTTGTGGAGGTCTACAATTTTTTTTCTGAGTTCTTGGCTGATTTCTTTTGATTTTCCCATGATGTCAAGCAAAGAGACACTGAGTTTGAAGGTAGGCCTTGAAATACATCCACAGGTACACCTCCAATTGACTCAAATTATGTCAATTAGCCTATCAGAAGCTTCTAAAGCCATGACATCATTTTCTGGAATTATCCAAGCTGTTTAAAGGCACAGTCAACTTAGTGTATGTAAACTTGTGATACAGTGAATTATAAGTGAAATAATCTGTCTGTAAACAATTGTTGGAAAAATGACTTGTGTCATGCACAAAGTAGATGTCCTAACCAACTTGCCAAAAGTATAGTTTGTTAACAAGAAATTTGTGGAGTGGTTGAAAAACGAGTTTTAATGACTCCAACCTAAGTGTATGTAAACTTCCGACTTCGACTGTATCTAACCTTAAAAAATCGATCTTTCTACACATGCAGAATTCAGTTATTATCTTGTAGGTGGAAGTATCAGCATACGATAGAATTATGAGTGTAGAGAGCATAATCTTAAAAGCTCCAGTGTGGTAGAGAGAAATTACAGAAGTGTGTCGCAGGGCGGCAGTGTGGATAGCTCTGAAGTGTGCATGTGACAGTGTTACATAAGGGAATCATTTCTTATGGAAGTGGAGGTGGCAGAAGTTAATCTACAGCAGTGTTACAGGTCCTTTTCCGCATTAAAATGGAGCTATCGGGAATGAGAAAACTGCCCGTTTTTTATATATTTTTTATTGTTAGACAAAAACAGGAAAACTGAAAAATGGCTTGATTTTTGTCATCTCGTTTTTGAATATAAACCCCCAAAAAGGATGACATTTTGATTTTCACATGTGGGTGGGATTAAATGTGGAATGCCTGTCATTGGCCAAATGCACAGCCAACACTTCCTCCCAAGCAAATTAAAAAAAAATATTTTAAAACATTGAACAAATATATAAATGCAACATGTAAAGTGTTGGTCCCATGTTTCATTAGCTGAAATAAAACATCCCAGACTTTTTCAATACGCACAAAGAGCTTATTTCTCTCAAATGTTTTGCACAAATTTGTTTACATCCCTGTTAATGAGCATTACTCCTTTGTCAAGATAATCCATCCACCTGACATGTGTGGCATATCAAGAAGCTGATTAAACAGCATAATCATTAGACAGGTGCACCTTGTGCTGGGGACAATAAAATGCCGCTTTAAAATGTGCAGTTTTGTCACACAATACAATAACACAAATGTCTCAAGTTTCAAGGGAGCACGCAATTGGCATGCTGACTGCAGGAATGTCCACCAGAGCTGTTGCCAGAGAATTTAATATTCATTTCTCTATCATAATCCGCCTCCAACGTTGTTTTAGAGAATTTGGCAGTACGTCCAACCAGCCTCACAACCACAGACCACATGTAACCATGCCAACCCAGGACCTCCACATCCGGCTTCTTCACCTGCGGGATCGTCTGAGACCAGGACAGCTGATGAAACTGTGGATTTGCACAAACTGTCTTAGGGAAGCTCATCTACATGCTTGTCATCCTTACCAGGGTCTTGACCTTACTGCAGTTCGGCGTCGTAACCGACTTCAGTGGGCAAATGCCACTGGCACACTGGAGAAGTGTGCTCTTCATTAATGAATCCCGGTTTCAACTACTGGGCAGATGGCAGATAGTGTCTATGGCATTGTGTGGGCGAGGGATTTGCTGATGTAAACGTTGTGAACAGAGTTCCGCATGGTGGCGGTGGGGTTATGGCAGCGTTTCCCCACCTCGGTCCTCGTGACTCCAAGGGGTGCAAGTTTTGGTTTTTGCTACACAGCTGATTCAAATTATCAAAGCTTGATGATTAGTTCATTATTTGAATCAGCTGTGTATTGCAAGGGGGGGGGGATGAACGTGCACCCCTTGGGGTTCTGAGGCCCGAGTTTGGGAAACCCTGCATTATCGTATGGGCAGGCATAAACTACGGACAACGAAAACAATTGCATTTTATTGATGGCAATTTGAATGCGCAGAGACACCGTGAAGAGTTCCTGAGGCCCATTGTCGTGCCATCCATCCGCCACCATCACCTCATGTTTCAGCATGATAATGCACGGCCGCATGTCGCAAGGACCTGGACACAATTCCTGGTAGCTGAAAATGGCCTGCATACTCACCAGACATGTCACCCATGTATGACAGCGTGTTCCAGTTCTCAGCAATATCCAGTAACTTCGCACAGCCATTGAAGAGGAGTGGCTAGTGGGACAACATTCCACAGGCCACAATCAACAGCCAGATCAACTCTTTGCGAAGGAGACATGTCCTGCTGCATGAGGCAAATGGTGGTCACACCACATACTGACTGGTTTTCTGATCCACACCCCTACCTTATTTGTTAAGGTATCTGTGGCCAACAGACGCATATCTGTATTCCCAGTCATGTGAAATCCATAATTGGGGCCTCATTTATTTATTTACATTACCTGATGTTCTTATATGAACAGTAACTCAGTCAAATCTTTGAAATTATTGCATGTCGCGTTTATATTTTTGTTCAGCGTATATTTTCAGAGTAGCTTTCCCAACACTGTTCACTGAGCTCTGTAGCGTAGACAGTACCTTACTACCTCACTAAACATGTTTTTTTCTGTCAGCTGTTTAGACTGTCACCGGAATTAAATAGCATTTACGAATGCACCAACTAAGGATGCGTTTGTAAATTCACTCTGGAGTGCCAGAGTGCGCTCTGGGCGTTTCTAAATTGCTGCTCCTGAGTGGTCAGGAGCAGTTCAGAGCACACACTGGACACTCTGGCAGAGTAGAGTTGATCAGAGCATTCTGACCTCACAGCTGCAGTCAAGCACTCAAGCTAACGGGCTAAAGTTGGCTAACTTGCTATCTACTTCCAGACACAAATGTGAGAACACTTCACTCTGACCATTTTACTCAACGTAGCAGAGCTAGTTAGGCTGTTTTCATGTTATCTGTAGTGTTGGTGACTGTAACTGTGCTGCTGGAAATTACATTTTTTTTTGCTGAGGTTTACACTCAGACGAGAGTGCTCTGAAATCGGAGTAGATAGCCAGAGTGACTTTACGAACACACCCAAAGCCAGTTTGTTTCATGTTTAAAGAAAGTAACACTTTATTATAAGCACACTTTCTAATACACATTTGAAATGTAGTACAATAAAACGAAATAAGATGAGAATAATATTTCAGAACAAGTGTATTCATAAGTGTGAAGTAATTACAGCAAAAAGTTTTCATAATTAAAAACAATATCAGGTAATAAGTAATCAGAAGCTTTATTTAAGCTTTGATACATTGATTTCAAACTACTAAAATAAAATCTAAAAGTTATACTAACTTGCGTAAATGTGTCAAATGAGATGACCAGCTGACTCGCTCCACAACTGATCACCTAAATGCATATACTGCCATCTTCTGGATAAATGTAAGTGTAAGTGCCTTACAAGGAAACTGAATCCAATAAGATACATTTGTTTGGCGTAGAACAAATTCCATCACCCCTGCTTCCCTATAACGATGTCAGAGTATATTTCAGAGCTTTATAGATTACTGTTCAAACAGAAACCTCTGTGCATTACTTATTAACAGCAATGATGAAAGGCACAGTAACAGGTGCCTTGCAGACAGAGATCCAGTGAAAACATGTTTTCTAGCATGAAGGTGCATTATGATACTGGTCATTTAAAGGTAGTAATGCTCGTTTGATGGAATGCGGGTCTCACCTGACACCTGTTTTGTGTAGGATTCCCGACGGACCTCCTGGGCTTTCTATTTTTCTTTCACGGCAGCTGATATGGAGCGGGCGGCCATTTTACAGACGCTGATCTGCTCTCTGCCTCCACCGCCTCCTGTGTTCCTGATGGTCACTCTGCTGGGGCTGCTGGCTGGACCACCACTGCTGGTAATCACTCGACTACCCCCACTGCTGATCCTGACCCCACCCTCTGTACTACTAATTCTCTGTCCACTAGTACCTGCACTACTGATCATATGTCCACTACCTTCACTTCCTGTGCTACTGCTACTCAGTCTACCTCTACTTCCTGCACTGCTGATCATATGTCCACTACCCGCACTACTTAGTCTACCGCCACTTCCTGTGCTTCTGCTACTTAGTTGACCTCCATTTCCAGCACTACTGATAAAGTGTCCACTTCCAGCACTGCTGATTCTTCCCCCACTTCCTGCCTTACTGATCTGTCCATTATTTACACTATAAACCTTCCATTCTCCACTTCCTGCACTGCTAAGTCTACCAGTCCTCTCATTGCTCGCGTTTCTGTTAAACTGAGAAACACTTTCAGAATTGACATGGGTCCAGACTCCATTGCCGATACTATTACATTTAATTTGATCTCCACCGCTGGTACCACTTATCTTATGTCCACTACCTGCACTACTGAGTCTGCCTCCGCTACCTGGACCAGTGAGTCTGCCTCCGCTACCTGGACCACTGAGTCTTCCTGTACTTCCACCATAAACCATCCATTCTCCACTTCCTGTGCTACTTGGTCCACTTCCTGCACTAGTTATCATGCGTCCACTTCCTGCACTAGTTATTGTATGTCCACTTCCTGCACTAGTTATCACGTGTCCACTTCCTGTACTAGTTATCATATGTCCACTTATCACATTATTCATCATATGCCCACTTCCTGTCCCGCTGGTCTGACACACGGATGGGAACGAGACTACTACAGTTTCCACAGTGCTTATGTCACCTGTAGAGACGGAGTCAATCATTTGAACATCCCTGCTAATCCTACCTTCACTCTCCATCAAGGGTGTTTGAGCTCTGTACTCCCTGTGGACAATCGGAACCTCACATTCCACAGGGCTGAATGCCATTGATATCTCTGTGCTGATCATCTCAACCACAATTGCTGCCATTTTAGTTAGATCCCCACCCTCAGCACTGTTGATCACAATCACACTTCTAGTCAGGTCACCAGCCTCATCAGCACTCTTCATCTCAATCACACTTATTGGTAGGATTGTGCTAGTCAGGTCACCACCCTGAGCAATGCTCATTTGACCTCTACTCTACTCACAGTTTGTTTGACCTGCATCCTCTGCCTCACCAACTACAGCTGTGACTTCCAGCTCATCAACCGGTCCGACACTTTCAACTCTGCTGCTTTCCACGGCGTCACTTTTTCTGGATATACTGTTTGTCTCCTCAATGATAGTTTCCTCTATGATAACACGCTCTCCATATTCAACATTTCTCATCTCAAATCTGTCTTCTGATTGGGTGATAATTACTTCTGTTGGCTGATCTTCATTTCCTGTGATGTTTATCTCCAAGGAGCAGAACTGTGCTCCAGTTTCAACACAGCTGATCTGACTGCCATTTCCTACACGGGTTATCTGAACAACACTTTCCAAGACAATCAGAACTCCACCTTCAGGACTGCTAATCTGAGTTTCAATTTGGCAGCTATTCATCGGACTCGTAACCTCCACGCTGTCAATCGGAGTCTCCTCACTTCTGAGTTGGTTTTCTTCCTCCGCTGAGATAATCTGAGCATCATGCACAGTACTAACAATCTGATTTTTACTGTCAATATTAGTCTCACTTTCCACACTTCTCTCCTGGATCTCAGTTTCCCTGCATTTTATCTGACCTGTGCTTTTTACATCACTGACACTAACCACCTCGGCCTCCTCACTGCTAACTTGTACTGTGTCATTGGCAATGCTTATCTCTTCTTCATTTACCTTGCTAGCAGTCTGTCCTCCACAGTTAACATTGGTAACATCAACATCGCTACTAGTGATCTGAACAACTTCTGTGTCTTTCATCTGAGATGGATCTTCGCTAATCTGAGCTGTTGAAATAATCACACTGATATTATCAAGTGGTCTGACTCTACCCTCAACGCTGCTCACAACGTGAGCTCCATGTTGTGCAGAGCTGGTGTTAGCGCTACCGCCATGTTGTGCAGAGCTGGTGTTAGCGCTAGCTCCATGTTGTGCAGAGCTGGTGTTAGCGCTAGCTCCATGTCGTGCAGAGCTGGTGTTAGCGCTAGCTCCATGTCGTGCAGAGCTGGTGTTAGCGCTAGCTCCATGTTGTGCAGAGCTGGTGTTAGCGCTAGCTCCATGTCGTGCAGAGCTGGTATTAGCGCTAGCTCCATGTTGTGCAGAGCTGGTGTTAGCGCTAGCTCCATGTTGTGCAGAGCTGGTGTTAGCGCAACTCCCTGAATATCCAACTCGAGGCCCACTTTCTAAACTCTTGCTTTGGACTTATTTTACAGTGCTAACCTGATTAGTAGTTTGTGTACACTGTACTCTTCTCTTTTATCAAAGGCTTTGTACAGAAACACTTTCTGCACACGGGTAACCTGCTCCCCAATGGCTGCACCTACCACTTGTCCTCCATTTTCTAAACTGCTTGAGGTTTTTCTTGAGGTTTCACTAATACTTGGTACACTTGCTCTTGGTACGCTAATGGAGGAACTCTGAATTGGCATGAAGATGTGTTGGAAGGCAGTTCCATTGCTCATTGCACAGTGAGACGTGACACTAGCCATGGCGTTGGAGCTTGACTTCCTGCTGAAGACAAAGGTATCAGTCAGACCTCGGACATGAATTTAGCTTCTGTCAAATCACCCGTTTCTCCCTTTTCTTGGGTAATCACTGGTGACAACACTTTTCTTGGCCTTACCTGGCTCCCCCTGCATCCAGCAGCCTCCTGTACTCAGCAATCACCCGCTCCAGCCTGGTCTTGATGTCCAGTAGCATCAGATACTGTACAGCCTGCTGCTCTGTGGCTGTACATAGCTACAGCACCTCCTCCTCCAGGCTGTCTAAGTGCTGCGGAAGCCGATTGAGGTGAACACTGTATTGCTTGTTCACTTCCATCTCGTCCCTCTCCATTGATAGATTCTGTAAGCGAGTGAGTAAAGTGAAAGAGCAGCCCTTTTAAACTTGTAACGCTCTGATTCTGTCTCCAGAGTGTCAGTGCAACAAAGACTGCAAACTTCATTGTGTAAAACAAAAAAATAGGCATATGTGGTTTATTACCTGGGTCTCCAGTAGCTGCAACTCTAGAGTTAGGTTCTGGACAATTCTCTTTAGGTCATCTATCTCTGTCTACCTGACCTCGGACCCATTGGAACAGATGATCACTTGGGTCTTCATGCTGTCCACCTGAGGGTTCAAAACAAACATGGAGAATATATGATCATACATTTTGTATGTCTAACATCTTCAGGACTCAGTGTTTGTGTTGACAGTGGCCCACCTTGCTCTGAAACCAGCTCTCAGTATCTGTTTTGTTCTTCAGGACCATCGCTCCACACTGCTCCCTTAGGCGACTCAGTTTATCATTCAGGTCCACTGAGTGAGCACAGTCCATCTCCACGTTAACCAACCCAGACATCTGGGCCATCACTCCCTGCACTTCCTATACAGACACAGGAACTACAAACGTGGACGTCATTGTTGTTTCCAAAAGCACTCAAACAACATTGACAATAGAAAAGCAATGCAAACAGTATGTGCTGTAATGGTACTAGACCTATGGAACCATACAATATATAAAATGTCATTGAAACAGAATAAGGGCCCCACCTCCTCTTGGTTGCTCTTGAGGAGGTCCATTTCCTCTGTAGGTTTCCATCCAGTTGGATGTGCAGATCTCCTTCCCTATAGATTAACTCATGCTGAACACTCTGCAGGTGCCTCAACTCTGCCTCCGCTGCCAGGAGAAGCCTCTCCTCCTGTTCACACCTACACCAGACAGCAGATTAACTTTAGTGTGTGTGTGTATTTGTGTATGTGTGTGTCTGTGTGAATTGCATTCTTGTCCATACACGTGTGACCTTTCAAAGATTACATGAGCAAGAAAAAGAATGCAATTGACTTGTAACCAAAATTCATGCCCTTGTTTGCGCAATCCTTCATGGTGGACGTTCAGGACACAGTGGATCCACACACATATATTATAAACAAACTAACTTGTATTTATAGTCAGACTTCCAGTTGAGCATTGATGACCTGCAGCCTGAGTTGGGCATGGGTTGTGTACCAGTCAGAAATCTATGGGAGAAACACAGATAGGCAGAAGATAATACCTTTCATTAACATGTTTACTATCAGTCTTTGTCATTGCAAGTCAGTGATGCAGTTAAACTGTTCCAATGAAATTAGTAATCTGACATTTTAATTTAAGAGCACATGCACTCAAGTCAAAACCTGACATAAAAGGACTGTGCCAAGTCCTGTGCCAAGTCCTTTGTCTTTTTTTATGTTTTACCCCATGAGATGTTGGCTTTATCCCACAACTGTTACACCTTCCTTCCCACTGGGCACACACTGGTTGAATCAACGTTGTTTCAGCGTCATTTCAATGAAATTACATTGAACCAACGTGGAATAGATGTTGAATTGACGTTTGTGCCCATTGGGTTCCTTCCTTCACTTAGTTGCTTTCCCTCCTTCCCACTACTGTTTGCTGAAAGGATGGGATAGAATTCCACTTCAGTGTCTATATCTGTCAAGTCTCTTCTAAATCAGAGGTCACTGGTCACAAAGGAACTGGAGAATGAGCCTGGTCACAAGATTATGCTTAGGAGAATGAAAATGAGGAGAAGGTGAACTGGAGAAGGTGTTCCCCATGTAGGTCTACCTGATTCTGAAGGCTATCAACCATCCCCAAGTGTCAACCCATGTCTTTACAGTCACCAAGGGAGCTTCGCTCCAAATGTTCCTTGATCTGTAGCTCAAGCTGTGGGTTGGCTGCCTCTAGTGTGTGCACCTGAGCCACACAGACACCCACAAATCAACATAGAGCCTCACACATTTATACAACACACATCCTAGGTAGGCTTCTCACTGTTCTAGCTAGGAGAGGAATCACACCAGAGCAACTGATGGCCGAGTGTACTTAAAAGCAGTGGGTGGCCGTCGCATCTGACCAGAATATTGTCCGTCGATTTCAGTTAATTTCTTGACGATTATACACCTAACTTTCTCCTAACATCGCAAAAAAGAAAACCCTACATTTGTTAGAGGAAATTATGGTGAAAAGGTATCTGATTTACCTTTTCCAGGTAGGCGGCAAAGTGATCGCTTAAATCTTGCATGTTCTCCCTCTCATTGATGCACAGGGAGTTCACGGGGACACTTGATGCATATTCCATTGAGATGCGGGTTCCATACCCTCCCGCACCACTGCAAAAGCTGTTCCAGCGTCCCCTTCTGTGGCCGTGGGAGAGCCGGTTAGCGCCACTGGCAAGGTACACCTGCCAGGTTTCCATCTCCTGCGCAGATGCAGCCATGACTGCTGTCAACAACACTCCAACTTGGGATCTGATGTGACGATATAAAGGGCTTTTTTAACTGTGCAAACTGCAAAGAGATTACATATTTCTATCTATTGAAAGCAATTGTAGGCGTGATGAAACCCCATCCACTATAGGCCTACAGATCTACAAAAAACATTTGAGGGCATGTCTAGGGTGTAATTATGTTTTCTTCTGTCTTTCAAATGTAAATTGGATGGTTCTGGAGGCAGGAACGCAGTCAAAAAGGTCAATACGGAGACAAAATCCCTTATAAAACCAGTTTTCTTTTTGGAAGTGGACCAATAAATTGGATTAAGTTGCCTACAGTGAAAAATACCCATTGGGCACACACTTCAATGAAATTACGTTGAATCGCGGGCCTCCCGTGTGGCACAGTGGTCTAAGGCACTGCATCGCAGTGTTAGAGGCATCAATACAGACCCGGGTTCAATCCCGGGCTGTATCACAACCGGCTGTGATCGGGAGTCCCATAGAGCAGGGCACACAGCGTCTTCCGGGTTAGGGGATGGTTTGGCCTGGGCACACAGCGTATTCCAGGTTAGGGGAGGGTTTGGCCTGGGCACACAGCGTATTCCGGGTTAGGGGAGGGTTTGGCCTGGGGGGCTTTACTTTACTCATCGTGCTCTAGCAACTCCTTGTGGCGGGCCGGGTACCTGCAGGCTGACCTCGGTCATCAGGTGAACAGTGTTTCCTCCGACACATTGGTGCGGATGGCTTCCAGGTTAAGCGGGCGGGTGTTGAGAAGCGTGGTTTGGCTGGTCATGTTTCGGCGGACGCATGACTTGACCTTCACCTCCCGAAGGTCGAGTCATGCAGCAATGAGACAAGATCAACATTGAGGAGAAAAAGTATGTACAAAAAATATATAAATATAATAAAAAAATGTAGAAATTACATTGAACCAATGAGGAATAGACATTGAATTGACATCTGTTTGTAGTGGGATACATTTACCTGTTAAGTGAAATATAAATAATGCAACATCAAAAGTCACAAAGTCACATTTGAAGTGGTAAATTTAATAAAACATGATGCTCTTTTTTCTTTATTAGGACACTGACCCAAAGTCACCCCCAAAATATTCCTGCCACAAACGTAGACACATTGCTCAAAGCTTTATTGTTGAAAGGTTATCACTGCATCTCAGTGCTTGAGGCGTCACTACAGACCCTGGTTCGATTCCAGGCTGTATCACAACCGGCCGTGATTGGGAGTTCCAGAGGCGGCACACAATTGGCCTAGCGTTGTCACTTTTCTGCAATAAGGCTGAGAGACAATTTTGCTGTTTTAGAGCTCGGGGATTCTTGAAAGAAGGGACAATCTAAAATATTTGTCTTAATAATATAAATATAATAATGAATTACATATTTTGATAGACCAAAGTATTAACTATCACGCCATGTAAATGAACAACCAATAATTTTTTGTTTGATAAATTGTAACTAACTGGATTTATGTCAACTCCCATCAGACACCATAAAAGTCATTTAATTTTTACAATGGTCCAACAACTGTATAAAGGCCTTGACTATTTAATTCGAACATTAGATTATTCAAATATGTAAAACAAATCTCCACATTTATTTTTGTTAAGTTTTATAGCACTATTAAATGCTCCAGGGCCAATTTTGTTTGCATTTTGGCATGTTTTTCTAGATTTAGAACATAAAATAACATTTATAAAGCAAACATTATCCCTTAAATCTAGCACAGAAAATACTTCAATTGTTTAAGCATAAGTTGCAGAGCATTGACTACAACAACAAAAAATCTGAATATTGACAAAAGCAAGAGGGTTAGCCGTCAGTGAAGGAGTTGACAAGCCACTGATGGAGTTGACAAAATTTTTATTTTTTACAAACATTTGTAAAATATGGAAAATTATTAATTTTAAAATCCCCAATAAAACAACCATTCTTTCAGAGTTGACGTTAGACAAAAATCTGACGGAGTTTATGTTTTACAGAGAGAAAAATTGCTTTTTTCTTATTCATTCAAGTGGTATACACAGTAAAATTGTGGTTTTTCTTCAGTTGCTTTATGACTCTAAAATCTAATTAAATGTAACATATTTGAACCAAAATTCATATTGCATTTTAATCTATACTGAAGATGGAGTTGACAGTTTATGGTTGTGCCCATGGTGATTCCAATGTTGTTTGTTTAAATCTATCAAAAGGAGAGAGCTTTACAGACCATGAGTGTTGTTGTTGCACTACATGTAATGAGGACACGAATAAGGGGTCCTTATGGTATAGTTGACCCTGCTCATTCCTGATTCATTTAGGATTTTAGACAAATCTGACGGAGTAAACAAAATCTCTGGACACATCTTTTAGGAATCTAAGTTGAGAGAAATATTTTAATTTTTTTTTTAAGGTATCTGTGACCAACAGATGCATATCTGTAATTCTGTGAAATCCATATATTATGGCCTAATGAATTTATTTAAATTGACTGATTTCCTAACAGTATAAAAACTGTAACTCCGTAAAATCTTTGAAATTGTTGCATGTTGTGTTTATATTTTTGTTCAGGGTACAAACCATAATTTCAGTTAATATACATTTTTGCCAATTTCAAACACTTTTTTTGGAGGGCATTTCCAGGCAAAGAGCCGACATGAAAATGAATAATATTGAAAGTATTTTGAAAATTCCCAAAACAAATCTTTTCCCTTTTAAAATTCCCTAAATGTACATTTGAAACATAGATAATGCAACAAAATGTATTTCTTTAAACTATAAAAAAAAAAGTGTTTCCTTGCTGGACAAGGATTGTCCCGATTTTAAATCTTTTTTTAGATTTTGAGGGGAGTTGGAGGGCCCCCAAAACTCGTGGGCACCCGGGTTGTGTGTGTGCTAACCCAGTGCCTGTAATGTCTGACAAAAACAATTCTGACTATCAACAGCACATAATCTTTAAGTTCAAAAGATCCCTTTCTGCTTTTCTTCCATAATGAGAGTAATTTACACTGCCACAGAAAGATTAATGACTTGTTTATTTCGTGGGAAAATGTTATCAGGCCAGCTTGACATTATTTATATGTGAAGATATGAAAAGTGACAATGACGATAAAAGCCACTGGCTCCGTGGATGATATTCTGTCTCTACACCAGTTTTTCCCCAAATGGTGCGTCAGGACTTGGGACCAATTCATGGGTTGAGGACAGTTCCTAATAGGTCACGGGCCCCAACCAAAGAGTGAGTAGAAGTGAGGGGGGTCACAAGACAGAAACAACAGTAGCTAACTGCAAGACCATTGAGTGCCAATGGGTGTGCTGTTTACAGCAAGAAAGCCGCTCATTACATTTTTTTCTCCTTTAGTGACACTACAGCAATACTATGTTGGTGACAATGATGTACAATAGCAGTAATCTCTTAACGATCATTTTGTGTCACCGTCAAAAGATGACCTTTAAAGAGCAACTGCCCTTAAACTAATTCTCATTAGGACATCGACATGAGTCAGAAATATTAATCCTACTGTCAAAATTGACTACAAAGTGTAAACAGGATCATTTTGGTAATAAAGTCAGTCTCATCCAAAATGGAGTTTTGTGAGATTTGTGGTTGTGACTGCATCCCGATGGAAATTAAGGTTGGGTTTGTTTCAATCCTGCCCACATGCCCTCAGCTGGCAGCACACAAGTAATCATCCATTTGGAATGCAGCTGCGCGCAACCCAATAGTAATGCTCATTATACATTTAGATAAACTTTGGATATCCCTATGGGACTAGCTAGGGACCATCGGTAAATTACACAATGTACATGGGAGAATATGTTAAAATTCCAATAGCTCCAAATTTCAAGACTTAAAAACCTCTAACCGCACACCAGGCAGTTGAAGCCAGTTGAAGCTAATTGGCTAAATAATTTGTTTAACTCTGCGAACACACGCACAAGAGACACCCACATCAAACCACACCCCGAAACCAACTCATGTTTGAATTCAGTCGTGGCTGCTAGCATTTCTTAATTAACCAAATCTAATACGTGGCCAAATGAGGTAAGCAGAAAGACCTGTTTGGAAAGTTAAAAATAACATTGAGAGAAGTTATGCCTGCATGGGGCTGGTCTAGCGGCCAATTAATGTCACCGGCATTACTCTGTGAGCGTGGGAACAAAACCTGGTCTGTCTGTCAGTCTCTCTCTCTCTTACAAGTCCCATTATTGTTTAGGGCAATGAAATAGTGTAGTATTACAGTTAGCAGCATCTGAATACTTTTAGATTCACCCATTATGTTCAATTTCATAAAGAAAGTCGACAAGTCAAGTCAGTTTTTTTACAGTGTGTTTGCCAATGAATTCTGCTACTGGAAAATTGATATCAGAGGAAAGTAAATACCTCACACTCCTAAAGTAATCTGGCAATCTTTAACGTTTGAACACACGTGTAAAGATTCTGCTTCAATTATATGTAAATCTACTCCGTTGAGAGACAAGTTGATGCAGAGGATCACATAACACACTAATTTCCAAAACACAGTCATAAGGTTAGGTTGAGTTGTGACTTGTTGGGCTGTGGTCTTTACTGTTCTGACGAGGTGCTACATTGAGGACAATTCAAAAAGCGTGGCTTGTAAAGTTTACTCTGGGTCATACGAGAGCCATACCATCATTGAATTTACACTAGGGTTTGGCCTGGCTGGAATATCAATCCTACCCACAGGACTAAGTGAACTATACAAAAGGTCCTTGAGTTCATCCCAGCTGATGACAACACTGTCTCAAACTCTGTACCAGGCGTACAGAATTTGAAATATTGTGTATGTTTATTTATTGTAAACAAATGACAATTTGTTGCCAATGTCAATTTTAGCAAATGTTTTCAACATACTTTTATGTTCGCTAGCTGGACCGGCAAACGCTGCCGAGTACTAAACAGTAAACCAATAGAAAATGGTGTACTATCCAACAGGGGTGTCCTGCTGTCAGAGCGAAGAGGAGCGGCACTCCCTCACTTTTTTTCAACTTGACAATACACAGAGCTTGTAAAACTATTTCTGGAAAATGAATTCTGATACATTTAGAAATAAATAATATTTAATTACCACAAAAAATCCATGAAAAACGATAGAATGACAAACCAAATAAATACATATAGCAGTCCAGAATTATGTAAATTGTGTTCCCCCCCTGTCTCATCTCTGGCGGTGGCGAAAATGATGAAGAACTATAGGCTACGTGTGCATGCACTACATTTGAGGCTTGACCACTTTAGCCAATCAAAATCTAAATTCACTGTGAGTCTGCCTTGATGTTCATAACTCTACGGACCCCTCTTGCACTGTGGAACCCAGAATCAGGGGCGCCGCCAGGGATTTGGGCCCCATGAAAAGATATCAAATTGGGCTCCACCACCACAGGCCACACCAACCCTGCACAATTGCTGTAACCACACCTCCAGAACCCAATCAAAGCTTTAAAAAGCTCTACCTTTGCAGGCTT
Organism: Salvelinus namaycush; assembly: GCF_016432855.1. Taxonomy (NCBI): domain Eukaryota; kingdom Metazoa; phylum Chordata; class Actinopteri; order Salmoniformes; family Salmonidae; genus Salvelinus; species Salvelinus namaycush. The sequence continues at coordinate 4,319,722 of NC_052347.1, read as the reverse complement.
GCTACTCTCTTGCTACAATATTTCCTGTACGATATTTACTGACAGTGAGCTATGAAAATATAACACTGTGCAGACATGCATGCAACATTCTGCATACAGTGGAATTCACTATTTGATGCAAGACTGATACCCCCTGTAAGAAATGTGCGAAAGACCATCTTTTACAGTCTAAATGTCATTTTAATGGAAAATTCTCTTAACATTAATGAATAACTTAAAATAAATATAACTTAACCTCTTCGATTAAAATAAATGTACATGATCATCTATAGAATGATATAACAAACAAAATAATAAAATCAGTAACAGATTTTTGAACTAAGTTTACATACCAACTACAAAATAAGCAGCTGTAAAAATGGAAATCAAAATGGAAATAAAAGGCCTGATGGTGGCGCTAGAGGAAAGGTCAAGTGGCCACCAAATCAATAGGTTTCTTCCACTTGGGGTCTTGATTGTGCACAACAAATACAGAGGTTCTCAGGATGTTTACTTTTTGCCAAAAACAACACAAGAAAAATAAACCGTTAGTTTTATTAGTACATTGTAAATAAAATATTATATTAATGATGATAGGCTAATAATTTAATATCGAAAAAAATGTACCTAATGTTCTAATAATTTTTGGGGGCCCCTGTCAGTCACAGACCCGTAGAATCGTCCTTACAGCGCCCCTGCCCAGAACAATATGTGACCACTTAGTTACAGCGACACCCTTCTACCGTGGACACCCAAACCAGAGGGTCCACCACATTTAAATTATAGTTTATTGAGAAGCATGAATTACACAACACCAAAAGCTTGATTTTATGACTGTTTCAAAATTAATTTCCTGCATTTCGACGTAGTGTGGCGTACAGCATGTTAGCCACCAGGGGGAGACTCGTCGAGGCCTGGTGACAGACGGAGTCTACATCATGCGGCGATGGCTCCCTCTGCTGGCCGTGCCAGGTCTCGGCGGGCTCTCCGGTTATGACTAATTGAGGCTGATTGCAGTTGTTGAGTAATAATGGGGCTGATTGCTCACCAATTGGACGACTCTCATAAAGCTACCAGAAGGGCAGCACACGGGAGTGGGGGAAGAGAGGTTACTCCCGTATAGACGTGCGCAGTACCTGTGATAACGGAGGAGCTCAGTTTTCTTCCCCACAGGATACAGCAGGACCCCGGAGCCCAGAAGACGGTATCCCGGAGGAGGTCTCTTTTTTCTCTTTGTTTATTTAAATAACCAACAAACACCATTGAAACCGAGCTGATACAATTCTGTCCGTGTCTGATCTGTGTAAATTCTTGACCAAACCCTCTGGTCTGTCACAGTAGTAATGATTTATGTTCACTACTTGGTCAATTGATTTGATAGCATGTTTAATCTATGCAAATGCATTATATGAATAGTTCACCTCTGTTTTCTTTTAATCTGTAATAGGGAATATTGTAACCATATGTTCAAGCAAATCAAAGTTGATTTATGTAAGCAACACAATACAATGGTACAAATGCCTACTCCCAATAAAGCTCTCCTCGCAAACATTGCAATGATATTAAGCAATATGTATTTACATTAGGCTATAGCCCTCAAACTGAACTCTGGGCCTCAAAGCCAGTTACACTGCGTTTTTTCATTATTCCCTTCTAATCAGGGACTGATTTAGACCTGCGACATCAGGTGGGTGCAATTCATTAACAGGTAGAACAGAACCACATCATGACTAGCATGTCATTCTGGGACAGGGGAGCTTTAGCTATCATTATTCCAAGTAATCATTTAAGACGACACAAATCTATAGGACAAGTGTTGTAAAGTTAATACAGGCATCAAGGCAGGACTCACTGATTTCATTCATGCTGACAAATAATAAATTCCACATTATCCCTGCCAATAGGCCTAATTGGAGTTAGCTAAAGATTGTTATGCCAGATAATGTGATTTAACCAAAAAAAATTGGTATCCATTACTAGGAGTTACAAGATAGATACTGTTTGGTGTAGCACAGAGAATTGTGGGTGTCCACCCCAAAGTGCAGCATGTCATGATGACAGACACCTCTCTTGAAATAGACAAAATGGCAGCGTACCCATTATTGGATTGGATTACTTCATAGAACAAAACAAGTTTTTATTTTAATAACAGTGTTTTCTACATTCAAAATGGACCCCCTGCAACTCTATACAGACTTTTTAATGAGACTCCTGTTTCCACGAATCGAGGACAAAGACCGTATCGCCAAGCTAAGGTTTGTCCAAAAATTCTCTGCGCCACACCAAACAGTGCCTTTCCTGTAACTCCCAGTAATGGATACCAAAAATTGTTGGTTAAATCACATTATCTGGTGTAACAATCTGTACCTAAGTTGGAGTAAGATGCAAAGTACCCTGACTCTGTCCTTATCCTAGTAGCCTAGTAGTTGTAACATGTCAGGATGTTCATTTCTAGCATAAACTACCCACAGGGCACACTTCAATGTGGATAATTGGCTAATATTTGGTTGAGACGTTGATCAATGACATTGCAACCTATATTCACCCACTCGAAAAAAACAGACAAAAGTTAGTTGAATTTCCAATATGTTAACACAATGCTTTCAACCTAAAAGCACGACCAAATTCCAATGGAAAAACAATGTCTGATTTGTGGTTTAGTTGTCACCCAAATGTCTATCACTGTGCTTTCAACCATTTAAAAGCACAGCAAAGTTCAAATGGGAATACAATGTCAGATATTTTGTTTATGTATACAACAGATGAATGTGTCATCCCTGTGTTTCAACTCACAGCAGAACCAAATGACTTGGATTACCCAGCCAGTATGGCAATGGAACTTTTAGGATGAACGACTGGGTTGCGTCCATAGATACAGAACAAAAAGACTGAACGACTGGGTTGCGTCTTTGACAACTGAACCGATAGAACGAATGACCAGCCGGCTTGGGTAGCAACCCTAGATTTGTGTCGGGACTATATCTTTTGGAAGGATGAAATATAAGGCACCTCGGGGGTTTGTGATATTTAAGTGACAATGCCCAAGAAGCCTGTGTTTGGAGGATATATTGGCACGGTTTGCGGGCCCTCGACAAATATATCCTCAAACACAGGCTTCTCAGCAGTGGTGGGCCGTCAGGGCCTGCAAGGCCTTCTCTGCTGGCCTAAACATCATCAGAATATAATTTTTTTTTAAATATATTTTCCCACAAATATGTATTAAATTATTCCCCAGAGTAAGAGTTATACTCTTCATTTCATAGCTTTCCTCTTGGTTGCACTGCTTCCAGCCCCAGGTTGAGATTTGGAGGGCTGGTCTTTATGTTAGATCTTTTATCCAATCATATTCAGCCATCATGTGTTGCCAGGGGTCTAAAATCTGCCCTCAGGCCTTCAGAATCAACAGTGCGGGCGCTTGTAGCTTATAGTGAATGGAAATGAAAATTTAGTGTCAACCAATCAGCTTTAGAGTTGGCTATTGTACGCCTTCTGGCTGGCTCCAGTGTTACACAGGAGCCACCTAGCAGGCGTAGTGCGTGCACGTCTTTTGATTGGATTACCAATATTGAGAGGCAGGTCCTATGGGCAGGTCTATGCAGATCTAGGAAACTGAATTTGATAAACAAAATTAATTCGCGTACTACTAAGCTGTTTTTTCAACCCACAATGGCGGAAGGAGGAGAAGATATCGATTTGGTCGAGGATATAATTATAACGCCATTCTCAAGACGAACTTTTCAAGAAAAGTTAGACATTGTAAGGAGAGGTCGCCCGACGCCACAAAGCCTGTCACAGGCGGGTTCGTTCGCTCGCCACTTTCAAAGTTTCAACTACGAGCGCTGTCAATGGCTCACAGGCTCCGAGAAGCACTGCAAACTGTACTGCTGGGAATGCCTATTATTTGCAAGTGATCGATTTGGTGTTTGGAGCCACACTGGCTTTGCAAACTTGAGTTGTCTAACCAAGGCAGCAACGAGACACCAAAGTACGGCTGGGCACTTACAAGCAATGGTGCTTTTGAAAACTTTTGGGGACACCGGAGTGGATCTACAGCTCAAAGAACAAGCGCGCAGGGCAACGGAGCTGCACAATGAAAAGGTGAAGGGAAATATTGAAAAGACTCATTGATTGTGTCATGTTTTTGGGTAAACACTGTTTACCCAAAAATGTCAATTTGTCAATTTCAAGGTGACGCAACGCCTGGTTATACTGCGTTTCTGTCTAAATGTATAGTGTCTAGAGCCATGGCATCATAATGATGGTAATAAGAGGTGGATTAATTCGGGTGGGACTGTGTAGTACCTCACTGAAGGCCCAGGCCCACGGCACGCCACTGCTTCTCAGGCATTATCACTTAAATATCACAAACCCCAGAGGTGCCTAATTGCTATTATAAACTGGTTACCAATGTAATTAGAGAGGTAAAAATAAATGTTTTGTCATACCTGTGGTATACGGTCTGAGATGTACCAACACTGTCAGCCAATCAGCATTCAGGGCTCGAACCACCCAGTTTATAACACTAAATATCATTGCATTTGAAATGATCAAGAGCTTGAAACTCTTGGCCTATTGTATTGTCTATTTTTAGTTGACGTCTGGGTTGAATTGTAACAATAGTTTTTGATGACTTTGCAAATGTGATGTAGGCCTAAATAGCATCATTGATGAGTGATAAAGTATGGTCACATTTCACACCTCTTTTTTTCCTTCAATTTTCACCTAAAATGACATATCCAAATATAACTGCCGTAGCTCAGGACCTGAAGCAAGGACATGCATACGCTTGATACCATTTGAAATGAACAACTTTGAAGTTTGTGGAAATTTGAAATGAATGTAGGAGAATGTAACATATTAGATCTGGTCAAATATAATACAAACATAAAAACATGTGTTTTCAAAAAAAATGATCCATCATGTTTGAAATGCAAGAGAAAGGCCATACTATAATATTGCAGTTTAGGCACAATTTAGATTTTGGCCAGTAGATGGCAGCAGTATGTGTGCAATGTTTCAGATTGATCCACTGAAGCATTGCAATACTGGACAATATTTTGTATCAAGTCTGCCCAAATGTGCCGAATTGGTCAAATTATACATTTAAACCTACCATTTGGAATGACTTCTATAGCAACAGTGAACCTATTTCATTTTTAAGTGGACAATCATTCTCACGATAGCACATTGGTAATAGTCAATGACAAACATCATAGCTTAGCAGGGCTGGGCTTGGTTTAATCCTGACGGAGTCCGAAGGGTAGCAATAGATAAATTATCCAGAAGAAGGTGCTGCCCAGACTGTTGTTTTTGTCTGATAGTGGATATAACGTTAAAGATCTGATGTAGTTTTAAAGGTACAAATTCAACATATTTTATACAAGGTTTGTCTGTGCTGAAATTTGGTTGCCATAATGACATAATCCTGTGATTGAAATGTCACCCTCAAAACAACAGTTGATGACTTTTTTTCAAATCAAATGTATTTTACACAGATTCCAAGTCACAAGTTGAAACAACGTTGAAACAACATTGATTCAACCACTTTGTGACTAGTGGGCACACTCCTTTGCTATGATTTATTAGATTGATTCTTCACTCACTTTTGTCACACATTATATATTCTGATGATCTATTCTATTCAGCTCCCCTCTCCTGTTTCCTGCTCCCAGTGATCAACCAAGTGCTATTCACCAAGCATGGGCTCAGCTGTTTCACACCCCTGTGAGGAGAACCATCCTTCTGCAGAACTAGCCCTGCCGTCACGATCAGACATTGAGACCACATACAGTATGCATTTGCATGTTGTCTTTTCTTTGTGGGTGTTTTCTTACACAGTCTACCGTCTAGTGCATTTTAGAGTTGAAGAGCACCAACAACCGATAAAAATGCTTTTTAGAGCATCTCGAAGACTAAAATTCAGTACACAATCAGTTTGACGATGTGACAAACAGATTACGTTTTACTATTGTAACATGAAGTGGTGAGAATTCTGTTGTCCCCGTCAGGAGCCCAGGCTTTTGCCGTAGATGGTAGCATTCTCATCTCTGGACCACATGATCTTAACATTGCATTCCGCTAAGGCACTTCTCTCTCTCTACGTCGGATTGGCTACACTGGTGACCAGGATGGGATCCTTTCAATACACACCTATTGCTTCTGGCTACTCAAATGCTCCTAGAGAGAGGGGGGGTATACTGAAGCATGCGTTGATAAGATCTACTGTTTCAATCAGAGGCTCAGGCTTTTGGCACTTCTCTCTCTATATACATTGATTGGTAGCTGCACTATATTTAGATACTTTAAATACTGCCTGAGACACCTTTGCTATTTTGCACATGTAACAGTGTTGCTTCTGTCCCTCTCCTCGCCCCTACCTGGGCTCGAATCAGGGACCCTCTGCACACATCGACAACAGTCACCCTCGGAGCACCGTTACCCATCGCTCCACAAAATCCGCAGCCCTTGCAGAGCAAGGATAACAACAACTTCAAGGTCTCAGAGCAAGTGACGTCACCGATTGAAACGCTATTAGTGCGCACCCCACTAACTGGCTAGCCATTTTACACCGGGTACACACATTACGGACAATATGCCTAAAACTCAGTCATAGTTAGTAGAATAATGGATTGGCAAGAATTTGGCAAGGTCAACTTTTAGGTTAGTAGGAAAGTTAGGCTAATCATTTAAACCCACTAAATATATTCACATTCACTGAACATTTAGTATTTGAAACTCAAACGTTTATTTCCCTATTTTTCTATAATCCTGCAAACTCTTTATCATTCTCCATACCTTAAATTATAATACATCCAACATTATGCATGCCCACCATGGTATTGGGCAGATGCAGACATTTGAGAACTCATCTGGTTTAGAAATCAACCTCTGGTCATCTTATTGCAGAGCACATTGTAAGCTACACATTTTTGCCCAGCTGTTTTTAGAGAAGATTGTATTGCAAGTTATGCTATATGTGTATGCAGTAGAAGTCTAATATGCATATGCAGTAGAGGTCTTCACGGATCCACCTGTACCCGAATACCCAAGACCCGATCCGGGACACGAGTGGGTACGGATCCAGAATTCTAAATAATGTCACGGGTCTGGGTCAGATCTGATATGATTGTCACGGTTTCAGATGCCATAATTTATGCTGCTGCTCTTGCTTTTCACAAGAGTGGAGTGTGGGGCATGTTAAAAAAATCGAAGTGGCAATAGGCTACAGTCATACAGTCACACTGTGTGTGGCAAAAGTTAGGAGATATCTTATCAATGGAAGATGGAATTAAAATGATGGAATTAAAAGTTAAAGGACAAGGATAGGCTATAACGACCAAGAGCCAACAGGTAGGCTTCTACTTTATATTCTGAATGGAGTGGTTGTTATTTGTAACTGTAGGATGAGAAAGTGCATGCAATTCAGCCTCAATTAGCCTAGCTAGCTAACTTAACTAGCTTCCCCTGGTTTGATGCCATCAAGACAGGTACTACTTAATCATATTTGATGAAAAATAACCTAGCTATGGCAGCTATTAGTCTAATATCGCGTGAGTCAGTTTGGTTGTTTGCTGTCTCTCCCTTGCTGCTCCCCATGTTACTCACTGACAGTATGGCCCCTCATAGCCCCTCCCCCACCTGTTAGAGAGACACCTCTCTCTCCCTCCTCTCATGCTTTATCAGCTCCGGTTAATAAAGTAGCTTAAAAATACCTTTTCTGCTGCTTCCCTCACTCGGATCGGGTCTAGATCTGACGAGGTTTATATGGGACAGGTCTAGTTGTCCACGGGTCCGTTTGAATGTGTCTCTATATTTAAAAAATATTTATGCATATCGGGCCCGGGTTGGAAAGCCTTCGGTCCATTTCATAACTTGGACCAGTGAAGACCTATAATATGCTGCTGTTGTTTTTAAACCTCCATTCTAGCGAACATGACACACAGTTGGCGACGGGTGTCAAATGAAAATCGAGGGATAAGTGCTCCAGTAGTTCAGAGATGGAACCTGACGAAAGTGAGGATGAAGTGCCTGCGGTGAGGATCGCTAAGTTTGTGCCTTGTCCTAATGATGACCAGGATGATTCTGGCCCAGTGGGAGTGGAATTTGTGGAGAGAATGGATCCTTGTATTCTGGTTGATCCAGAAGGTTGGTTACTGTTGAGTTGGTGAAAGTAACACGAAGTGGACTCCTGATGATTTGTGTTTCTTCTGTCCAGAGGGAGAGGGCTTTCCAGACGATGCGAATATGGACTAGAACTGTGACTTGTTTTACTCTCCGTAGCAGGGCGCCGTTGAAGGAGTGACAACGGGGGAGGCATTAATTTAGTGTTGAGAAGGATCAGCTGAAATTGAAGATTCCCGTTTGATGCGATGCAGACCTGTGGAGAGTGTGGTGAAACGGAGAAGACATTGTCTGTCCTGCTGAGTTTTGATGCAGAGTCTTTGCCTGACAAGGTCAAGTTAGGTGTTAGTTATCCCGTGAGAGCTTTTGTTTCGAAAATACTATGGTGTTTTAGGTGCCAAGCTTATGGTCATGTTGCAGAAGTGCATAGAATAGAGATTCCTAGATGTGAGAAGTGTGCAGTAGGGAATGAGATGAAGGAATGTGTAGTATCGGTGGAGAAAGTTGTATGTGCAGACTGTGGGGGTGCCCATGAGGCTGGAGATCGGAGGTGTCTGGTGAGAGAAAAGCAGGTTGAGGTTGCCAGGATCAGAGTAGTACATAAAGCGTTGTATGCTGAAGCAGTGAAGAGAGTGGTAGAGGAAGATGGTTACAGGGTGAGGGATAATGAGAGGATTCCTGTGAGTAAGCAGAGACCAATAGAGAGGGATGGGAATAATATGTGCTTCAGTAAGGTGGGTTTCTTAGCATTCATAGCCATGGTTGTCAACTGTACTGCAGAAATGGAACGTAAGTCACAGAAAATATAGGTTGTGTCAGCTGCAGAGAAGTACTTGGGAAGGCATTTTACTGCAGAAGATTTGCAGGGGGTGTTGAATGGTAGTGTTGTGTCCTCTCAGACCGTTGGCCTGGAGTAGGATTAGATAGGGTTAAATAGTGGGATGGGTGGTGTTTTTTTTTATAGAGGGCTAGTAGTTGGCAGGGTAATTTTCCTTTTCCCCAAATTTGTATTACCCTAATTTAATGTAGGTAGGCTGTGAATGGCCCCAAACTCCAGTACAGTAGGTGGCGGTGTACGCACCTAAAAGTTGGATGCGCTCCGCCAACCCAATCTCAAAGAAGAAGAACATGAGCCACACATCTTTCTACACAATATCTACATACTTTTATTTGAGTTTCTATGCAAAGTATATGATTGAATGTTTCTTTAAGCCTGCAACTAATTACTTGGAATTAGACATATAGGGGGGTTTCGTGGACAGAGTTTAATTTAATTTAGGACTAGGCTAATTCTGCTTAAATTAATCCAGATTTAAAAAATGTCTTTCTGAGACTTTGCTTAACTACAGATTAATTAGTTCTAGACTAGGGAGTCCCATTCTAAGGTAAGTAAGAACTAACCAGGTAATCTTTGTGAAGCCTGATTAGATTAACAATGTGCACTTCGTGCTGACCTGAGGATGATTAAAAAAACATGGATGGGACACTAATACATAAGTATTGTGTGGAATTGGAACAAGTCACCTAAACCAAACAATGGATGGATGTAAAAAAATAAATAAAATAAAAAACGTTCAAAGGATTTCAGTGACTTCAAAAAAAACCTCTTGAAGTGATTTGTGTCAAGTCACCCAATTATCGAGAACAAACATCATGATTCATCAACAGAAAACAAAAATAATGCCTCAACTACCATTTGTAATGAATTCAACTCAAATGAAAAAGTAAACATTAGGACGCTATAACAACTTCAAGTAAGATACTGTATTGTTGGCCCACTTTTACAAATCAGTGTCACTTTGAAATGTTAGTTTTCTTGTGTAACAACACAGTGGGGCCTAATGTACTGTATTTGTGTGACAGAAATGTAACACAAACAATATCATACATATTTACTAAAATTGTTTCCATACTGAACAAAAATATAAACACAACATGTAAAGTGTTGGTTTCATTAGCTGAAATAAAAGCTCCCTCCCCAAAAAAGAATGTGCACAAATGTATTTGCATCCACGTTAGTGAGCATTTCTCCTTTGCCAAGACAATCCATCCACCTGATAATAAAAGGCCACTCTAAAATGTGCAGTTTTGTCACACAACACAATGCCACAGATGCCTCAAGTTTTAAAGGAACTTGCAAATTGGCATGCTGACTGCATGAACGTTCACAGGAGCTGTTGCCAGAGAATGTAATGTTACTTTCTCTACCATAAGCCACCTCCAACGTTATTTTAAAGAATTTGGCAGTACATCCAACCGGCCTATTAACCGCCGACAACATGTAACCACGCCAGACCAGGACCTCCACATCCGGCTTCTTCACATGCGGGATCGTCTGAGACCAGCCACCCTCCCAGACCCACCCATGGCTGTACCCCTGCCCAGTCATGTGAAATCCATAGATTAGGGCCCATGGAATTTATTTCAATTGACTGATATCCTTATATGAACTGTCACTCAGTAAAATTGCTGAAATTATTGCATGTTGCATTTATATTTTTGTTAAGTATTGTAAGGTCCTGTGAAAAAACATCAACATCTATTTAAAGAAGACAAAAGCTGTTGATTGTAGGGAGGGTTTTCAAGGCTGGTAAGACCAGCGACAGATGAGCTGAGGGACTTGTTGACCGGGATCATTGATAGTCTGCAACCCCTGGAATGTATCCCTGATGATGAACCATTTGGGCTGCGTTTACACAGGTAGCCCAATTCTGATATTTTTTTTCACTAATTGTTCTTTTGACCAATCAGATCAGCTTTGAAAAAGATATGATGTGAAAAGATCTGATGTGATTGGTCAAAAGACCAATGAGTGGGAAAAAAATATCATAATTGCTTGTCTAAACCCAGCCAGTTCAGATGGTAGACCGTTCCAATCCTCATTTGGTAGGACATTCATTCAACAAGTGCCATCGCTGGACTTCAGGGATTATGCAATGTTGTCAGTCATCTCTTGCACTCCCATAATAAAAGTTATGTAATGAACTCAACTTTTGAAGAAATAATGTTCTCTAATGCAGCAATGTAATCACTTTTTAGGGGCAGATGATCACCCGTAGCTTTGAGGGGATAAGACAGTATGAAGGTCAGCACACTACATCTGCAGCAGCCAGGAGAGAAGATTGTGCTACTAACACGGGCCGGAGGTCAAAGACAAAGAGGCTGAGCACGCATGAGAAACTGGCCATGGAATGGCATGAGCACAAACGAATGTATTTAAAAGAAGACCCTGATATGAAGATGTACATCCTTCATGTTGAGTTGGCTATGAAGGAGGAGAGAAACATGAAACAGCAGCAGTACCAATGTTCCTCTCAAACCAGCATCAGTTCATGGTCCCAATATTTCCATTTGTGAATGCATGGCTATTGTTTGCTTCAATCACTTGAGCTATCTTTGTTGTGAGAAGTGCTGCATTGCAAAAGCATCTCTGCAAGCTTGTCAATTGCTGTTATTGTCTGCCTCAACCATGGGAACATCTGGGTCATTCTCATCTTCAAAGCGAGGATCTGGGCAGCCATGCTGTTTGAGGTAATTGTAAAGCACTGCTGTTGAAATTATGACAATTCAGAATCTTCTTGGTTGAAAGCGCAATGTGTTTCGGAGACACTGGAAACGATTCTTCAATACACCAAACATGTGCTCCACTACACCTCTGGTGCGGATATGAGCTTACATGAACATAGTGGGTGAACAAAAAGTTGGTCTGTGCATAAGCATACCCACTGTCACCAAGTATAATTACACTATTGCTGTCCACCTTCAAGCTGAGCTTTGGAAAATCGTTGTCATGAGTTGCACCTTTCCAATATGTAACTATGTTGGAGAAATGCAATTTGGGTGCGCACACACTTTGTACATTTATTGAGACCATTAAAAAAAAAAAAAGATTCCTGTACTCCTCAGCATCTGCTGAAGAGGGAAACCTAATGGAAATATGACATCCATCTATACAGCCAATGACACCAGGCAAATTCCCATATTCATAGAACTAGACCTTATAGTTAGCTAAGGTCTTCACATTTAATTCACCATTCCAGTAAAATAGGGTGGCGTAGCGCAGGTCAAAAACGTCGGTGACGGTGGTTTCTGGGAGGCGCTGTAAGTAAGTGGTTGTGTACCAATTTGCAAGCTGAAAGATGTCCATTTTGTGAAAGCCGGTCAGCCGACTAAAACTTTGTCCTAGTGTAAAGGAAATTTAAAAGAAAAACACAAATTAAGCAGACCAGTCTTTATACGAAAGGAAAGTAAATCTTATCGTATGTCCGCTATCCAGAACCTCCAAACTTTCGGTAAGACATTTCAATCATCTCTTCTAAAGTGATTAGTGGGGGAATGGCAGTTGGTAACGTTAACTAGCATTTGCAAAGATGTTGACAACGTTACAACTAAATATAACGTTTGGTTTGAATAATAAAGTGTTAATAAATATGTCTTCATAAAGCATCTGGTTAGTTATATCGAGAACAACCCCTTCCGATTGCAAAACAATTATATTAATAGCATGCCAGGTTTCTTGTTTTTACGTTAACGTTGACCAACACCTATCATCATCATCAGACGAAAGAGACAACCAATGTGCTAGTTACAGAATCAGCGCGCGCCCTGGAAAGACAGCGGGAGAGTGGAAAGGCAGTTTGCGCGTCCCCTGAACGATAACGAGGAGGTAGGTGAGAAGCCTGACCACGGGGGTGATGAAGCTACGTACCTAATGAGCTGTAACCGAAAAACAGCTGGCAATCGGAAAGTTTGAGGTGAGAGAGAAACTGTTGGAACAAGTATTGTTAGCATTGTTAAGTATCTAGCTGTATCGAATTCTCTGGTAGCTAGCCAGAGAACTGGTGAGCAACATTAGCCAACTTAACTGATCAAATAATAGAGTTTATGGTGTGACAATTAACTGGCCAATAGGGTCAGTCAGCTAACGTTTGCGAATCTGGTGATGTAACAGCTAGCTAACGTTAGTAACCTAACCAATTCGCTATAGTATTAACTGGTATACGACTCCTTGCCGTTCCTAACGTTATAACGCGTTACACCTTGCCCAAACCGCGTGCGCCATCGTGCATAAATTAATTTTGCCCCCCGACACCAAACGCGATCACGACACGCAGGTTAAAATATCAAAACAAACTCTGAACCAATGACATTAATTTGGGGACAGGTCGAAAAGCATTAAACATGTATGGTAATTTAGCTATTTAGCTTGCACTTGTTAGCTAACGTTAATTTGTCCTATTTAGCTAGCTTGCTGTTGCTAGCTAATTTGTCCTGGGATATAAACATTGAGTTGTTATTTTACCTGAAATGTACAATGATCTCTACTCCCACAATTAATCCACACATAAAACGGCCAACCGAATCGTTTCTAGTCATCTCTCCTCCTTCCAGGTTTTTTCATCGTTTAAATTATATGGTGATCGCATCTAAACGTTCATTGTATTACCACGACTATGGGCAAAACAGTTCGTCTTACTATCACCCACGTGGGTATAACCAATGAGGAGATAGCACGTGGGTACCTGCTTCTATAAACCAATGAGAAGATGGCACGTGGGTACATGCTTCTATAAATCAATGAGGAGATGGGAGAGGCAGGACTTGCAGCGCGATCTGCGTCAGAAATAGGAATGAGTTCTATTTTAGCCTTTGGTGTCGCAGACGCTCGTTGGCGCGCGCGAGCAGTGTGGGTGCAATAATTGAATAACATGGATTTCAAAATTTATTTTGCGACGCTCGCGCATGCGACGTGTCCGGTCTGGTCAGCAATTGTTGCATGTTTTTCCTCAAAAGTAACGTTATGTGGTTAATTTTCAGAATGAGATAATTCGGTGTTGCTTGTTAAACAAGTGGATTCAGGAATGAAGTGTAGCTGGGCCTGTTTTAAGCTGGATGCCACCATAAAGGTGAAAGGAACACCACACACTTTCTCACTTTTTTGGTCAGTGGATAAAAAGGGGTATGCCAGGTGCACTCTGCCTGAAATAAATCAATTATACCAACAAAGGGTATCATGCTCTGCTGGCAGAGTGTAGAACAGATGTCCACAAGCAGAAAGTGTACAATGTAATAGTGTGTAGCCCAAAGATGTTGCTTTTGTGTTGAACTTGGCAGTAACACGTGTGGGGGGGTTATTGAATTTTTTACTCAGTGAATTATTTTTGCACACATGTAGTCTTGTGCACTTGATTGATGTCTACTATAGTGGCCACTATAATAAAGCAACAATAAATGCCTGTTTCATTCTATTTCTACTTTAAGATGTTTTTTTCCCAAGTGCAATATTTAGATGTGTGGTCACAAGCGTTCTATTATAAAGGCTGTCATGACTAACTGCAATATCAGTGTATTGTTTTTTCTCAAGACTTGTGTCATTTGCAGTAAAGTCTAGGCAACCAGTAACATTGGTTTGCCTTCTATACATTTTAGCTGTGAGTTAGGTTCACATGCACCACTTTATTTTACACAGACTGATCATGTTGATCATATTCTTTGTTTAATTAGTTAAAACCTGCATTTCCCCTTAGCAGGGATTTTTTTTGTTGCATGTTTCAGTGCAACAAAAAAAAGTCACCTTTTTTGGGCCCTCACCAGTTTGAATCCCTAAGTGATAGGTAGGTCTACCTGGTTCTGAAGGCTATTGATCATCCCCAAGTGTCCACCCATGTCTTTTAGTCACCAAGAGAGCTGTAGCTCAAGCTGTGTGTGCATTGGCTGCCTCAAGTGAGTGAACCTGCGCCACAGACACCCACAAATCAACATAGAGCCTCACACATTCATACAACACACATCCTAGGTAGGCTTCTCACTGTTTTAGCCACTAAGAGAGGAATCGCACCAGAGCAACTGAGTGTACTTGAAAGCAGCGGGTGGCTGTTCTATCGCATCTGACCAGAATATCAGCCTATTCTACACCTAATGATAGCTTGAAGAACTACCATCCACTTTCTCTTAACAGTGAAAAAATAACCCTACATTTGTGATGTGATAAGGTTTATCGAATTTAGATTCTCCATGTAGGATACAAAGCGCCCATTAAGATATTGCATGTTTTCCCTCTCGCTGACGCACAGGGAGCCTGATAATTTTCTCACGCTTCCCGGGACACCTGATGAATACCCCATTGAGATGTGGGTCCCATACCCTCCCGCACCACCACAAAAACTGTTCCAGCATCCCTCTCTGGTCGTGGGAGACATGCTTAGCGCCACTGGCACGCAACAACTGCATTGATACTAGAGGTCGACCGATTATGATTTTTCAATGCCGATACCGATTATTGGAGGACAAAAAAAGCCGATACCGATTAATCGGCCGATTTTATTCTTAATTTTTTTTTTTTTGTGTGTGTGTATTGATTTTAAGAAAGGCATTGATGTTTATGGTTAAGTACACATTGGAGCAATGACAGTCATTGATTGATTGTTTTTTATAAGATAAGTTTAATGCTAGCTAGCAACTTACCTTAGCTTACTGCATTCGCTAACAGGCAGGCTCCTCGTGGAGTGCAATGTAATCAATGCAAGATTGGATCCCCCGAGCTGACAAGGTTAAAAATCTGTCGTTCTGCGTCATTGAAAATAAGAATGTGTTCTTAACTGACTTGCCTAGTTAAATAAAGATTAAATAAAGGTGTAAAAAAAAATAATAATAATTTTAAAAAATTAAAAATTAAAAATCGGCGCCCAAAAATACCGATTTCCTATTGTTATGAAAACTTGAAATCGGCCCCGATTAATCGGTCGACCTCTAATTGATACTGCCACGACTGCTGTCAACAACACTCCAACCTGGGGTCTGATGTGATCCTATAAAGGGCTTTTTTGAACTGTGCAAAAACGTTACATGTTTTTGTCTATTGAAAGCAAGTGTAGGCGTGATGAAACTCTGCATCTACTCAGATCTACAAAAAACATTTGTGGGCATGTCTAGGATGGAATTATGTTTTCTTCTGTCTTTCAAATGTAAATTGGATGGTTCTGGAGGCAGGATCACAGTCAAAAAGGTAAATATGGATACAAAATACCTTGTAATACTTTTTTTCTTTATGGATATGGACCAATAAATCTTAATTAAGTTGCCTACAGTGAAAAATACATTAACCAGTTAAGTGAAATATACATAACGCAACATCAAAAGTCACATTTTAAGTGGTAAATTGTATTAAACATTAGGCTCTTTATTATAAACTGGGTGGTTCGAGCCCTGAATGCTGATTGGCTGACAGCTGTGGTAAGACTGGATATCCCATCTAAAAACATGAACCCCTAGTAGTCTGAATATTGACTTTGATCTCAGGCCCTTATGAACAATTCTCTCTACAGCTTGTTAGCGTACACCTAATATGTTCCCCCTGTTGGTAATGCTCATTATGCATTAAGGTTGAACCAAAAGATTACATGTAACAAATATAAATGAAATGGGAAACAATTAAATATGTGACATTTAACAATAATGTATGTTGATTCTAATATTATGTACAATATTCAATTATGTTTGCATATGATAACAATAGTCTAATATATTTAATATGCCATAAACTATTGTTTTTTAAAAACAGTTTCACTCAATTCATTCTAATTAACTTAATCATTATGACACACCCCTCACTATTGTCTTTGATTGCAATAATTGCACCGTTTGTCTACATAATCTGGTTCAAGTATTCATGACATTACCCTGAAGAAGGCACAGTGATGCCTAAACGTTGGTGATTTACCCAATAAATTACTGGGAGTTTATATATGGAGTGTGCGACTCTATGTATTTTTATAGTTTATATAAATGTATACAATGGGTATGACAAAACATTTATTTTTACTGCTCTAATAACGTCGGTGACCAGTTTATAATAGCAATAAGGCACCTCAGGGGTTTGTGGTATATGGCCAACATACCACACCTTCTCGGGCCGTATTGCTTAATTAGGACACTGTCCTAAAGTCACCAGAAGAATATTCCTTTCCAAAATGTTGACACATTGCTTAAAGCTAATTTGTTGTTCAAGGGTAATCATTTCCACCCAAAATGACACGTACTTTTTACATGTTATGTCTGACAAAAACTGTTCAAGCTAAATTCTAGCTATCTACAGCATATTATCTTCGAGTTTAATGAAGTTCAAAAGATCACTTTCAGCTTTTCTTCCATAATGAGAGTAATTTACATTGCCACAGAAAGATTAATGACTTGTTTATTCTGTGGGAAAATGTTATCAGGCCAGCTTGACATTATTTATAAGTGAAGATATGAAAAGTGGCAATGACGATAAAATCCACTGGTGGCTCGGTGGATGCCATCTCGTCACCACCAGTTTTTCCCAAGTGGTGCATCAGGACCTATTGGTGGGTTGAGGTAATTTCCTTTTTTTTGTTGATGGGGGTCAAAAGACACAAACAACTTTAGGACCAACTACATGGGCGAACGGTGACTAACTGCAAGATCATTGAGTGCCAATGGGTGTGTTTACAGCAAGAATACTTTTTCTCCTTTGGTGGCACTGCACCAAATCTATGTTGGTGACAATGATGTACAACAACAGTGATCTCTTAATGATCCTTTTGTGTCAGTCATAAGATGACCTTTAAGGGAGAGGTTAACAGCAAGGCCTGCTTTCCGGTTGTTTTGAAAGGGCAAAATAACATTAAAGGCCCAGTGTAGTTAAATACATGATTTACCTGTGTTTTATATATACACTGCTCAAAAAAATAAAGGGAACACTTAAACAACACAATTTAACTCCAAGTCAATCACACTTCTGTGAAATCAAACTGTCCACTTAGGAAGCAACACTGATTGACAATAAATTTCACATGCTGTTGTGCAAATGGAATAGACAAAAGGTGGAAATTATAGGCAATTAGCAAGACACCCCCAAAAAAGGAGTGATTCTACAGGTGGTGACCACAGACCACTTCTTAGTTCCTATGCTTCCTGGCTGATGTTTTGGTCACTTTTGAATGCTGGCGGTGCTCTCACTCTAGTGGTAGCATGAGACGGAGTCTACAACCCACACAAGTGGCTCAGGTAGTGCAGTTCTTCCAGGATGGCACATCAATGCGAGCTGTGGCAAAAAGGTTTGCTGTGTCTGTCAGCGTAGTGTCCAGAGCATGGAGGCGCTACCAGGAGACAGGCCAGTACATCAGGAGACGTGGAGGAGGGCAACAACCCAGCAGCAGGACTGCTACCTCCACCTTTGTGCAAGGAGGTGCACTGCCAGAGCCCTGCAAAATGACCTCCAGCAGGCCACAAATGTGCATGTGTCTGCTCAAACGGTCAGAAACAGACTCCATGAGGGTGGTATGAGGGCCCGACGTCCACAGGTGGGGGTTGTGCTTACAGCCCAACACCGTGCAGGACGTTTGCCATTTGCTAGAGAACACCAAGATTGGCAAATTCGCCACTGGCGCCTTGTGCTCTTCACAGATGAAAGCAGGTTCACACTGAGCACATGAGCACATGTGACAGAGTCTGGAGACGCCGTGGAGAACGTTCTGCTGCCTGCAACATCCTCCAGCATGACCGGTTTGGCGATGGGTCAGTCATGGTGTGGGGTGGCATTGCTTTGTGGGGCCGCACAGCCCTCCATGTGCTCGCCAGAGGTAGCCTGACTGCCATTAGGTACCGAGATGAGATCCTCAGACCCCTTGTGAGACCATATGCTGACACATGCACATTTGTGGCCTGCTGGAGGTCATTTCGCAGGGTTCTGGCAGTGCACCTCCTTGCACAAAGGTGGAGGTAGCGGTCCTGCTGCTGGGTTGTTGCCCTCCTACGGCCTCCTCCACGTCTCCTGATGTACTGGCCTGTCTCCTGGTAGCGCCTCCATGCTCTGGACACTACGCTGACAGACACAGCAAACCTTTTTGCCACAGCTCGCATTGATGTGCCATCCTGGATGAACTGCACTACCTGAGCCACTTGTGTGGGTTGTAGACTCCGTCTCATGCTACCACTAGAGTGAGAGCACCGCCAGCATTCAAAAGTGACCAAAACATCAGCCAGGAAGCATAGGAACTTAGAAGTGGTCTGTGGTCAGCACCTGCAGAATCACTCCTTTTTTGGGGGTGTCTTGCTAATTGCCTATAATTTCCATCTTTTGTCTATTCCATTTGCACAACAGCATGTGAAATTTATTGTCAATCAGTGTTGCTTCCTAAGTGGACAGTTTGATTTCACAGAAGTGTGATTGACTTGGAGTTACATTGTGTTGTTTAAGTGTTCCCTTTATTTTTTTGAGCAGTGTATATTTCTACACTATGAGGTTGGAATAATACTGTGAAATTGTTAACATTTGGATTATGCCCTTTTAGTGTGAGAGCTGTTTGAAAAGGCAGCCTTACATTTTGGTGGGATGGAGTTTTGACCTGCCTTGTGACCAATAAGAAAGAGTTCCAAACCTTTCTGCCAATAACAGCTAGTTTTCAGTGTTCCCTTCCCCTCTCAGATCATTCCCAGACAGTCCTAGCAAAATTGTGTCCCAGAAATGATTTGATATTGAGATACAAATGGCAGCATTGGACCTTTAAGAGGAGTTGTGCCTGCATGGGGCTGGTCTAGCGGCCAGGTAGTGTCACCTGCAGCACAAACATTACCCTGTGAGCGGGGCAACAAAACCTGGTCCCACTGTCTCTCCCTCCCTCCCTCGCTCTCTCTTTCTCATCCGATTCTTTCTCTGTTAAAAAACATAGAGGACTCATATTGAGATGGCAAAAAGTCCTATTATTGTTTAGGGCAATGAAATAGTGTAGTATTATAACAGTTAGCAGCATCTGTATGCTTTTAGATTCACCCATTATGATCAACTTTATAAAGAATGTAGTCAAGTCCGGTGATGAATCTCATAACAGAGATGAGTTTGCCTTTTCTGTGCATGTTAGTTACAGTGTGTTTACCAATAAATTGTTCTACCGGCATAATGAGATCAGAGTAAAGTACTGTAAATACCTAACACTCCCAAAGTGATGTGGCAATCTTTAACATTTGAACACACATGCGATGAAGATTCTGCTTTAATTATATGTAAATCTACTCAGTTCAGAAAGCATCAAGGTACGAAAAGATAGGCACCTGGCAAGAGACAGACAAGTTTATGCACAGGATCAGCGTTAAATGTTTTTAACCACCTCCGGCAGAAAGGTTCATCAATGACTTTTCAAATCAAATGTCACATGTCCCACTAATTTCCAAAACACAGCCAGAAGGTTAGGTTGAGTTGTGGTTTTTATTGCTCTGACAAGGTGCTACATTGAGTACAATTCAAAACGTGCGACTTGTAGAGTTCACTTTGGGTCAGGCAGCCATACCATCAGTGAATTTACACTAGGCTTAGGCCTGGCTGCAATATCAATCCTACTCACAGGACTATGTGAACTATACAAAAGGTCCTTGAGGTCATCGCAGCTGATGACAACACTGTTGGTGTAGCGAAATTTGGTATTTGTCAGATGAGCCAAGTTTACACATGACGCACCTCCAGAGAATGGAGAGGTAAAGGTCGTGTTCCCTGATCAGACGTTGCATGCATCAACCAATGGTTGCATGCATCAACCAATGGTTGCATGCCACGTCATCGACTGTCTGGCAACAGATTGCTGTAACATATTATGTGGTTAGCTGATACGTAAAATACTTATCCAAGCGTTGTAAGATCTGGCATGCGTCAGCAATGTCTGAGCAGAGGCCAAAATCTTTGGGTGTACACGTTTTGCACAGGCGGGCGACGCTGAAGTAATTGATTGCTATACAGCCGGGAGCGGTGAATGTCGTAGCTAAATAAAACGACAGACATTTTTTTTTATCGGTCTCTGGCGAGGGATGTTTTTTAATATTGTGTATATTTATTTATTGTGAACAAATTTCCATTTGTTGCCAATGTCAATTCTTAATTTTTTCAACATACTTTTATTTTCGAAAGCTGGACAGGCAAACACTGCAAAGTACTAAATAGTAAACCAATCATAAATGGTGTACTATCCAGCAGGGGTGTAGTGCTGCCGGAGCGCGGAGGAGCGGCGCAAATGTTCAATTAGAGAATACACAGAGCTGGTAAAACTATTTCTGGAAAATGAATTCTGCTAATTTCAAAATAAATTATATTTCATTTCCACAAAAAAATCCATGAAAAACGATAGAATGACAAACCAAGTAAATATGTGTATAAAGAAGAAGTATATAAAAAATCCCCCTGTCTTCTCTCTGGTGGCGAGAATGATGAACTATAGGCTACGTGTGTGTACTACTGAAGCCTGTCTGAGGCTTGACCACTTTAGCCAATCAGAACATTGAAAAAAATATCAAAATTCACTGTGTGTCTTGCCTTTATAAAATAAAACTATACGGACCTCCCTTGTGCATTGGAACCCAGAACAATATGTGACCACTTGGTTACGGCGACACTGTTCTGCCGAGGACACCCAAACAACCAGAGGAGCCTAACTCTCTCTGGAAGTTTCTGTATATCTGCTTGGGATATTTAGCTGACATTGGCCATTGTTTGAGATGCAGGGCCCATTCTACCTTGGTATGTCAGGGTGAGCTATTGTAAATGTGAATTGGGCCAAGTTGGAGGTAATAATGCATTTAGATTACAGTTTGAGATGCATGAATACACAACACCAAAAGCTTGATTTTATGCCTGTTTTAAAATGAATTTCCTACATTTCTACGTAGTAATGATTTATGTTCACAACGTGGTCAATTGATTTGATGGCATGTTTAATCCATGCAAATACATTCTATGAATAGTTTACCTCTTTTTCCTTTTATTCTGTAATAGGATATATTGTAATCATGTGTTCAAGCAAATCAAAGTTGATTTATGATACAGCGTGTAAGCTACACAATACAATGCGTACAAATGCCTACTCACAATAAAGCTCTCCTTTCAAACATTGCAATGATACTAAGCTACATGTATATGTATTTACATTAGGCTTTAGCCCTTAAACTCAACTCTGGACCTCAAAGCCAGTCCCACTGTGCTTTTTTCATTCTTCCCCTTTAATCAGGGATGGATTTAGGTCTGGGGCAACAGGTGGGTGCAATGCATGAGCAGGTAGAACAGAAAATGAGCAGGCCATAGCCATAGCTATACCACAGTCTATCACTCCAGTGTTTATTTGCTAAATTGTAATTATTTCGCCACTATGGCCTATTTATTGCCTTACCTCCCTAATCTTACTTCATTTGCACACACTGTATATAGACTTTTCTATTGTGTTATTGACTGTACGTTTGTTTATTCCATGTGTAACTCTGTGTTGTTGTTTGTGTCGCATTGCTTTGCTTTATCTTGGCTGGGTCGCAGTTGTAAATGAGAACTTGTTCTCAACTGGCTTACCTGGTTAAATATTTATTTTTTTAAGTCATAGGCAATGTTCCCTCATTGTTTTTGGCACTGAGCACATTTCAGGTCTGCTGAGCGCAATAATGAGCATTGTGGAAATTCTGTGCAACTTTTGTGTGCATTTACTGTGAACAATGAGGCTGTACCTGCTTTAAGTTGCAGTTAACAGTGGCCAAGTAGCCTACTGTTGCCATTTGATCATAATTTAGGCCTACCATTAAAATCAAAACAATAGAGAAAATGCATCCCATAACATTTTAACATGGAAATAGCTCTTCTATTGTTCAGCCTACAGCAGGAACCAATGTGTGGTTCATTGTAGGCCTACATGAGACTTGAAAAAAACATGCAGAGCTTGACATTAACCTGTTTATCAATTTGTGCTTCAGACATGGAGGTGAATGAAAATGTTGTCTTGTTTGATGCCAGAAACCACTTTACAAAATAAAATGCATTATTATTCCCATACCATTATTACAGAAACTCATACAAATTATGCTACCCTCTGCCTATTGGCTCCTTAGCTTATTCAAGACCGTCTCAAAATACAACACTACCCCTTTAAGACATAAAAAAAAGGTCTTTACCTGACTTGCTTTTCAAAGATGGCTAGAAAAGCACACATTCTGTGCTCTTGTAGGAAGCAACCACTCTCCCATTGTTAAATATAAATTATCTTTAATTGGGCTAATAACTCAGTAACTAGCAAAGGATATGATCAAATGTGCACAGGTGGCTACATGCAGCTCTAGCTTTGATCTCAAAACATGCGCATCTACTCAGTGTCTCGGGAAGATCGCATAATGATTCATTTGCATTTTACATAACAGAACCGAATATAATACCAAAGCATAGTAGGCCTATAACGTTACTGTTACATCAAAAACACCTCAGATCTTATGATGGTTAGCTGAAGCTGAAGCTGAATATTTTTTATTTCATTATAATGCGTCAAAACTCAGAGCGCACCACTAGGCTAATAGTTTGTTAACGCCACCTGCTCTAATTCGCTCACGAAACAGTAATTCAAGAACATCTAAATGCATATTTCCATGATACTGATTGCGATCAATCAAATGATTGGCATGGAGATGCAGTTTGTACATTTCACCGGTAAAACGTGAAGAATTATCATTCACAATTGACAGTGATGATGGCCTTTTTTTTTTTTAAAGTAAGCCTATGCCTAACTTGGTGTTTGAGGGTATTAAAAAATAACATTTTGAGATAATATGTGTGGGCATAGGCAGACGTTGCAATGGGGAGAGGCATTTTCTATAATGTTAGGCTATTCAGTTGACTACATCTGTTGGTACAAACTTTGAGGAAATTATATTGTCATAAAAAATATTTTAAAAATCCCTCACCGGAGAAAAAAAATAAGAACATTATACCACCGCTATCCACGTTTGTTAAATGTATTTGTTATTTAACCAGGCAAGTCAGTTAAGAACAAATTCTTATTTACAATGATGGCCTACAGGTACCATCTCATCTGATCACGTTCTCTGTACCTAAGGTACTAAACACACACACAGAGAGAGAGAGAGAGAGAGAGAGAGAGAGAGAGAGAGAGAGAGAGAGAGAGAGAGAGAGAGAGAGAGAGAGAGAGAGAGAGAGAGAGAGAGAGAGAGAGAGAGAGAGAGAGAGAGAGAGAGAGAGAGAGAGAGAGAGAGAGAGAGAGAGAGAGAGAGAGAGAGAGAGAGAGAGAGAGAGAGAGAGAGAGAGAGAGAGAGAGAGAGAGAGAGAGAGAGAGAGAGAGAGAGAGAGAGAGAGAGAGAGAGAGAGAGAGAGAGAGAGAGAGAGAGAGAGAGAGAGAGAGAGAGAGAGAGAGATCTCCGTCTGACTAACTGCTATCAGGTATATAATGTTTTATATTTGTAATCTATTTAGTTATAGAGCTTGATATCACCAAGCTTCAAAATAACTCCCAACTCTACTTAGAACGCAGCAACCTTAGCAATGTAACTAGCTAGCTACAACAAGCAGATAGCTTTATCACTACTAGCATGTCATTCGAGGACAGGGGAGCTTTAGCTATCAATATTCCAAGTAATAATTTAAGACGACAAAAATCTATAGGACAAATGTTGTAAAGCTAATACAGTCATCAAGGCAGGACTCACTAATTTCATTCATGTTGTCACTAAACAGTCTCCATTAAGTACTTCCATTAATTATTTCACCTGGTACCGGGGACCTTCTGATGAGTCTTATGAAGCCTATGGGTGTCCTATAGCAATACAACAGACATGTACGTGTTTGTGAGACTCTCACCTTTCCACAGGTGGACATATTAGTGTGTAGCCCAAACTGTTAGGACATTACTGACAGAAATGGGCAGATTTGCTATTCCAACTTCAGTCTAGTCCCAAGACGCTTGTGGGGGTCGTAGAACAAACCGTTCGGACGCTACAGACGATTTTGTGAGAATACCTTTTTTCGGGATGTCTCATGGTCTGACAAACACCGCTCTAGCTCTTTCACCGCAGATGTTGAAGTGCGACATATACAGTGGTGGATTGAGACGTATCAAATGCAAAAAAATGATATACACTGCTCAAAAAAATAAAGGGAACACTTAAACAACACAATGTAACTCCAAGTCAATCACACTTCTGTGAAATCAAACTGTCCACTTAGGAAGCAACACTGATTGACAATAAATTTCACATGCTGTTGTGCAAATGGAATAGACAAAAGGTGGAAATTATAGGCAATTAGCAAGACACCCCCCAATAAAGGACTGGTTCTGCAGGTGGTGACCACAGACCACTTCTCAGTTCCTATGCTTCCTGGCTGATGTTTTGGTCACTTTTGAATGCTGGCGGTGCTTTCACTCTAGTGGTAGCATGAGACGGAGTCTACAACCCACACAAGTGGCTCAGGTAGTGCAGCTCATCCAGGATGGCACATCAATGCGAGCTGTGGCAAGAAGGTTTGCTGTGTCTGTCAGCGTAGTGTCCAGAGCATGGAGGCGCTACCAGGAGACAGGCCAGTACATCAGGAGACGTGGAGGAGGCCGTAGGAGGGCAACAACCCAGCAGCAGGACCGCTACCTCCGCCTTTGTGCAAGGAGGGGCACTGCCAGAGCCCTGCAAAATGACCTCCAGCAGGCCACAAATGTGCATGTGTCAGCATATGGTCTCACAAGGGGTCTGAGGATCTCATCTCGGTACCCTTTATTTTTTTGAGCAGTGTATATATATATCTCTATCTCTAGCAAACCTCTCTGGGATATGTGGGACGCTAGCGTCCCGCATGGCCAACATCCAGTGACAATGCAGAGCGCCAAATTCAAATAGATTACTATTAAAATTATACTTTCATGAAATCACACATGCAATACACCAAATTAAAGCTACACTTGTTGTGAATCCAGCCAAAGTGTCAGATTTCAAAAATGCTTTACGACGAAAGCACACCACACGATTATGTTAGGTCAGTACATAGCCACAGAAAAACACAGCCATTTTTCCAGCCAAAGAGAGGAGTCACAAAAAGCATAAATAGATAAAATTAATCACTAACCTTTGATAATCTTCATCAGATGACACTCATAGGACTTCATGTTACACAATACATGTATGTTTTGTTCGATAAAGTTCATATTTATATCCAAAAATCTCAGTTTACATTGGCGTGTTACGTCCAGTAATGTTTTGCTTCCAAAACATTCAGTGATTTTGCAGAGAGCCACATCAATTTACAGAAATACTCATTATAAATGTTGATGAAAAGTTGATGAAAATACATGTGTTATGCATGGAACTTTAGATAAACTTCTCCTTAATGCAACCACTGTGTCAGATTTCAAAAAAGCTTTACCGATAAAGCACACCATGCAATAATCTGAGTACAGCGCTCAGAGCCCAAACAAGCCAAAGAGATATCCGCCATATTGTGGAGTCAACAAAGTCAGAAATAGCATTATAAATATTCACTTACCTTTGATGATCTTCATCAGAATGCACTCCCAGGAATCCCAGTTCAACAATAAATGTTTGATTTGTTCGATGAAATCCATCATTTATGTCCAAACACCTCCTTTTGTCCAGGCGAAAGTTCAGACAAAGTCATATTACAGTTCGTAGAAACATGTCAAACTAAGTATAGAATCAATCTTTAGGTTGTTTTTATCATAAATCTAAAATAACGTTCCAACCGGAGAATTCCTTTGTCTTCAGAAATGCAATGGAACGCAAGCTACCTCATGTGAATGCGCATGACCAGCTCGTGGCACTCTGCCAGACCTCTGACTCAATCCCCTCTCATTCCCCCCTCCTTTATAGTAGAAGCATCAAACAAGGTTCTAAAGACTGTTGACATCTTGGAAGCCTTAGGAAGTGCAATGTGACCCCAATTCCACTGTATCTTGGATAGGCAAAGAGTTGAAACACTACAAACCTCAGATTTCCCACTTCCAGGTTGGATTTTTTCTCAGGTTTTTACCTGCCATATGAGTTCTGTTATACTCACAGACATCATTCAAACAGTTTTAGAAACTTCCGAGTGTTTTCTATCCAAATCTATGAATTATATGCATATTCTAGCTTTTAGAACAGAGTAGCAGGCAGTTTACTCTGGGCACCTTTTTATCCAAGCTACTCAATACTGCCCCCCTGTCCCAAAGAAGTTAAATTGACAGATTTTTATATGTGAATGAATGTGTTTGAATGTGTTTATTATGCTAATTAGAGTTCCGCATAGGCGCGGACATCGACCTTAGGGGATTTTAATAAAGTAGATGAAAAAAATATATAATTCTGCTGCTTCCCTCACTCGGACCGGGTCTGGATCTAACCAGGTGTATACCAAACGGTTCTAGATTCCACGGGTCCGTTTGGAATGGATCTCTATATTAAAAAAATTGTGAGGGCAGGACATTTTCTGGCGACAGTAATCCTTGCAATGCTTCTGCCGTTAAGTTTTGGAGGCCCAAAAAGTTCTTGGCTATAAATGCTACAAAATCCATCTTTTTGACAAATAAGTGTATACAGATCACTTGATTGATGTATAATATTTGTAACTGGTTGCGACGCATCCACCACCATAACTTCTACAGAACTGTGGCCTTTTACCTCTTCAACTCTCTTCACTGCCTCCACATAGTAGATTTGCTGTACAGCGCTGATCCTTGACACCTCAATCTCTTTCACCCTAACAGGGCACTTAGGGAATTCAGGAATATGATCCCCACTACAGTTGCAACATTGTACATTCAAAGACTCTTCAAAAACATATTCCTTCCGTCTGCAAACACTTGACACGTGGCCAAACTTTTTACACTTCTTGCATTGCATTAGGTTTTGCACAAACGCTCTTACGGCGTATATTTTATATCCCAGCTTTACATAGGGTGGCAGATACTCTTTATGAAACATCAACATTACAGATAATACAGACAACAATACAACTTTGCTCCTTTTTCCCATTATCCATACGGGTCAAGCGATGTGCACGGCTACTCCTTGAATTTTGATTATCAATGATATTGATTATCAATGTCCCAACGGGACACCAGAGAAAACACCTTTTACCGGTGCCCTGCTACGAAAATCAAAGCTGTCCACTTTATGAGTCGATAATTTTGCCAGCCACAATGCATGCTCCTTTTGCTCTTTGGATACACACGATATCAACACCATACCATTCCTGGTTACTTTGACTGTGGCCACTTTTCCCAACGCCTTCTTCACTATCCTTGTGACTTCCAAAGAGTTTCCCAAATGAACATCCTTAACCAAAAAACATACTCCAACAAGCAATGGTTCACCCGACTCATTTCCCGCAATAATTTTAGCCATTTTTGTTCAATCTTGGACTTCACTGTTGTCCACTCATCTTCCTCACTAACTGTACTTGACGTGCTTTCATCTTCAAACAACACTTCTGATTCCGTCATCTCAATCAATCAATCAAATGTATTTATATAGCCCTTTTTACATCAGCAGATGTCACAAAGACCACCAACTTACTACCCTGAGACAAGGCTGAGTATAGGGGGGGCAAAAACCGGACAGGAAGATCACGTCAGTGACTCAATCCACTCAAGTGATGCACCCCTCCTAGGGACGGCATGGAAGAGCACTAGTAAGCCAGTGACTCAGCCCCTGTAATAGGGTCAGCGGCAGAGAATCCTGGTGGAAAGAGTGGGAGCCGGCCAGGCAGAGACAGCAAGGGCGGTTCGTTGGTCCAGTGCCTTGCCATTCACCTTCGCACCACTGGACCAGACTACACTCAATCATAGGACCTACTGAAGAAATGAGTCTTCAGTAAAGACTTAAAGGTCGAGACCAAGTCTACGTCTCTCACATGGATAGGCAGACCATTCCATAAAAATTGAGCTCTATTGGAGAAATTCTATGGACAATAAGGAGGCCTGCGTCTTGTGACTGTAGCGTACGTGTAGGTATGTACGGCAGGACCAAATTGGAGGGATAAGTAGGAGCAAGCCCATGTAATGCTTTGTAGGTTAGCAGTAAAACCTTGAAATCAGCCCTAGCCTTAAAAGGAAGCCAGTGTAGAGAGGCTAGCACTGGAGAAATATGGTCAAATGGTTCTAGTCAAGATTCTAGCAGCCATGTTTAGCACTAACTGATGTTTATTTAGTGCTTTATCCGGGTAGCTGGAGAGTAATAATAATGGAAAAATTGATTACATCAATTTATCACTAGTCACTTTATATAATGTTTACATACCCTACATTACACATCTCATATGTATATACTGTACGCTATACCATCTACTGCATCTTGCCATCTTCATGTAATGTATCACTAGCCACTTTAAAACAATGCCACTTCATATAATGTTTTCATACCCGACATTACTCATCTCATATGTATATACTGTACTCTATACCATCTACCGCATCTTGCCATCTTGATGTAATGTATCACTAGCCACTTTAAACAATGCGGCTTTATATGTTTTCATACCCTACATTACTAATTTCATATGTATATACTGTACTCTATACCATCTACTGCATCTTGCCTATGCCGTTCGGCCATCACTCATTTATATATTTTTATGTACATATTCGTATTCATTCCTTTACACTTGTGTGTATAAGGTAGTAGTTGTGAAATTGTTAGGTTATATCACTTGTTAGATATTACTGCATGGTCGGAACTAGAAGCACAAGCATTTCGCTACACTTGCATTAACATCTGCTAACCATGTGTATGTGACAAATAAATGTGATTTGATTTGAGTAGAGCATTGCAGTAGTCTAATCTATAAGTGACAAAAGTATGGATTATCATTTCTGCAACATTTCTGGACAAAAAGTTTCAGATATTTGCAATGTTACAAAGATGGAAAAAAGCTGTCCTTCAAATATTCTTGATAATGGTCGTCAAAAGAGAGATCAGGGTCCAGAGTAATGCCGAGGTCCTTCACAGCTTAATGTGAGATGACTGTACAACCATCAAGATTAATTGTCAGATCCAACAGCAGATCTCTTTGTTTCTTGGGACCTATAACTAGCATCTCTGTTTTGTCCGAGTTTAAAAGTAAAACATTTGGCGCCATCCACTTCCTTATGTCTGAAACAAAGGCTTCCAGGGTAGGCAGTTTTGGGGTTTCACTATAATGGGCTCTAAAACTAGACTGAAGCGTTTCGTATGCATTTGTCTTCAGGAAGGTAGTGAGTTTTTTTAAATGTTGAGAGGAATGGGAGATTCGATATAGGCTGATTGTTTTTTGCATTTTCCAGGTCAAGGTTTAGCTTTTTCAAGAGAGGCTTTATTACTGCTACTTTTGGTGAGTTTGGTACACATCCTGAGGATAGAGAGTAATTTATTATATTCAACATAGGAGGGCCAAGCACAGGAAGTAACTCTTTCAGTAGTTTAGTTGGATAAGGGTCCAGTATGCAGCTTGAAGGTTTAGAGGGCATGACTATTTAAAAATTTGATCCTAGGTCCTGGCAGTTCTGTGCAGACTCAGGACAACTGAGCTTTGGAGAAATACGCACATTCAAAGACGGGTCCGTAATTTGCTTTCTAATGCTCATGATCTTTTCGTTGAAGAAGTTCATGAATTCATCACTCCTGAAGGGAAAGCCATCCTCTCTTGGGGAATGCTGCTTTTTATATAGCCATCTAAACTCTTCCTCGTTTCCAGTTCATGTTCCTCGCCTCCGTAAATATTCTATTCATTTAGAGTTTTATGTTTTTCCACAGGACCTTAGATAGACAAGACACTATAGAAATTATATTAGTAAATATGTATGATAGTGTGTTACATTTCTGTCTCACAAATACATTTATGCACTACTGTGTTGTGTTACACAAGAAAACTAACATTTCAAAGTGACTAAGTGATTTGTAAAAGTGGGCCAACAATAAATAGGGTCCTTTTTGTTAACTTTTTCATTTGAGTTAAATTGATGAATCATGCTATTTGTTCTCGGTAATTGGGTGGTTTGACACACATCACTTCAAGAGGGTTTTTTCAAAGTCACTGAAATTCTTTGAACGTTTTCTTTTACCTCCGTTCATTGTTAGGGTTAGTGTAGGGACGTCCCAAGGATCCCAAATAGCACTGTCCCATCAGACAGATAAACAGCTCGAGTTTTCAAGCGAGAGAAGCAGGTCATTGGCTGCCTTAATCAAGAGGGGTGTTAAAAAGTACATTTCATGAGAAAGGGTGCATGAATTAAAGGTGCCAACACATGTTATAGTCATCATAACAATGTTTTCCTGTCATATACAAAAAATTAGCAACTCTCTCGAGGGGGATGGAGCAACTTCACGTTTATCGGCTTCGGCCCACCACCTAAGATGAAAGGAGAAGCCTTTAATTGTTCGGTAAAAACAGAAGTATTGAGTTTTCAATATATTTCCTAAAATGGAATAATGGACCACTGACCATTGTTTCATCTACGCATTACATTGCTTTATTAACGAATTTAGATATTTGTTTTGTAGTTATGTAGCCTAGGTTGCAGGTGTTGTTGGTATTTTCCCCTCTGAAATACCAAGATAATTACGTAATTTTTCCCAGTAAAATAGGGTGTGGCGTGGTGCACGTCCCTACGTGCGGGGAGGCGCTATAAAGGGTTGTTTTCCACTTTGCAAGCTAAACAATCTCCATTTTGTGAGAGCCTTTCAGAAGACAAAAAACGTCGTCCCGGTGAAAAGGGAGATTCAAAGAACAAAAAAAAAAAACATAAATTAGACCAGTCGATCGCTAACCAGTTATTATCCGAAAGGAAAGGAAATCTTATCGTATGTCCGCTATCCAGAACCTCCAAACTTTCGGTAAGACATTTCAACCACCTCGGCTAACGCGGGGTCGAAAATGTAGGGGGAAGGGCGCTTGCTAACGTTAGCATTTGCAAACATTTTGACAACGTTCCAACTAAATATAGATAACGTTTTGATTTTAATGTTCATGAAACATCTGGTTAGTTACAGAGAACATTTCCTACCGATTAGAAGTACGTGTATATTAATAGCATGACTTTTGCTGATGTTCGATGGCTAACAGTCATTCGACTTCAACTAGGCCGAAGTTAATTTCCTTGTTTAGGCCCCAAAACGGATTTGTAGCCGGTATATCAAACTAGTCTATTGTAGATATATTGATCAATGTACAATAACGTTACCGATTCCGGAGAGTAACTCGTTCTTACTGTCTGTATTTATCAACAATGGACATAGTATGAATGTACGTGTTTGCCCCAATCTGTCTGTAATACGACTTTTGTCGGGAAGGGCTTTGTGGTAAAATGTGAACTATTAAGAGCAAATAGCCAGGTACAATAGTCCCGCTGAATTGTGCTTCTCCTACATTAATGACTTACTTATAAATAAAAATTGCCGGAATAATTGGCTCTGGACTGGAGCGTTTTGCTTCCTCCCGTGTCACTAACCTCAAATCCGGATAAATGTACGTCTGTGCAGATGAGCCACCCAGTCTGGGTGGGACCATTTTCTAGAATCTTATTTCCACGTAATTTGCTGATGAGCGTCCTGCGCAGGGTTTTGCTTGGTCTTGAGCCTCTTGGCTAAGACGTTACGTCACCAGTTCATCGGCCTCGATCTTTTGTAAGCTAGGTCAAACCACTGCCATTTTAGCTATCACTTTAGGTTGCTTCCATGTATTTTTAGATGTTTGTTTTTGAATTATGTTTTAAGTAGTGTGATTTGTTTTTTTAAAAATGGTTTTCTCCCCACAGACCCATTTGCTGATGCAACTAAGGGTAATGACAGGCTCCCATCTGGGACTGACGACTACATCCACATAAGAATCCAGCAGCGTAACGGCAGGAAGACTCTGACCACGGTCCAGGGCATAGCCACCGACTATGATAAGAAGAAGCTAGTCAAGGCCTTTAAGAAGGTATGTTATGGCAGGGAGTTGAGACACTGACACTAGTTGGTACACTAAGCAAGATCCATGTTTTGTTCTACTGGCTGTTTGAATAGTTCTGCTTTGTCAACAGAAATTTGCCTGCAATGGGACAGTGATTGAACACCCAGAGTATGGGGAAGTGATTCAGCTGCAAGGTGACCAGCGCAAGAATATCTGCACGTTTCTGATTGAGGTAGGTTTGCCTCTTGTCCCTGCTATTGCACATTGCACCCAGCGTATACTCCACACTTGTGAGTACTAAGTGGTCATATGTCATGGCCCCTACAGAAGACTCTCATAGAAAAGTCCCTGTTAGTAAATAGTCCAGCTGTGATGGTAACAAATGTTCTGTGACTGGAGTTCAAAGTTATTTTGTGTATTGTCTCTTCTCCCCTCATCCCACTTCCAGATTGGCCTGGCGAAAGAGGAGCAGCTCAAGGTCCACGGATTCTAGAAGCTTTCTGCAGCCCCCTCTCCCCTGGTCCTGATACTTCCCTCCCCCTGTGCTGCAATCACTGCAGCCCTTTAAGCTAATGATGAATACCTCTGAATTGAGACACTTTAATACCAGTTTAACTCCCCCCTCATATGGGAGCAGTCCAGTGCAAACATGGACAAATGGCTTGACGGATGTGGGATGAGTGGTGGTTTAGTTTTTTCCTTCAACTTTTTAGTTTGCCATGTGAAGGGCACAATTCCATGTAACACTTTTTGTTTTGTACGAGTTTCAATAAAATGATCAACCGCCACATGCGGTATCCTGTGGTGGTGTGGGATTTTGGGGGGGT
Source organism: Salvelinus namaycush (assembly GCF_016432855.1). Classification (NCBI taxonomy): domain Eukaryota; kingdom Metazoa; phylum Chordata; class Actinopteri; order Salmoniformes; family Salmonidae; genus Salvelinus; species Salvelinus namaycush. The sequence continues at coordinate 4,286,119 of NC_052347.1, read as the reverse complement.
TGGGGAGAAGCCCTTAACTGCCGTTCCAATGTATCGTGGGGCTGCCTGCGTCAAGGTTATGGAAGAGTGCAGCTGAAGTTCTGACCATCGCAGCCCCGTCTACGAGGCGAGTTTGTGCTTCCTTTTAACAATTTTTTTTAAATATGCATACTTTTCTGAAGTTGTAATACTACTTAGAGCAGTACTTTTTTTCATTATAGTTGAAATAAAATCTATCTGGTTGTCAGATGACTGGTGTTATGGAGCAAGTCTGCTTAAAGCCATGTTAGGGTTGACACTGAGCTACCAACTCAAAATGGAGAGGGGGATATTTTATTGAATAAATTGAAGTTGACATCTTGTTTCATGGGGTACAATTATTTGTGATAAGTGGTGTTTGCAATGGCTATTCGTTACATGAATAAATATGGGTGCTGTTTAAGAACATCCCAAAAAGCTGCAAATCAAACTTCTGTGCTCCTGAGTGGCATAGCGGTCTAAGGCAGTGCAAGAGGTCAGTCCCTGGTTTGAATCCAGGCTGTATCACATCGGGCCATGGTTGGGAGTCCTATAGGGTGGCACACAATTGGCCCAGCATCGTCCGGGGTAGGCCATCGTTGTAAACAAATATAAATTCTTAACTGACTTGCCTAGTTAAATAAAAGTAATAAATAAACTGGATAGCCATGTGGCATCTCATTGATCTAAAGAAATGTGTCCCTCCTCCCCAGTTCCTGTTTTTTCCTTTGTGGCAGTGGGAAATACTCTAGTGCTGCATGGAATTACTTGTTCTCTGTGCCTGTGCAGACACCATCAGTTCATTTGATGGTATCTAACGTTACCTCCCACCATATGGGGAATTCCTATGACAGAGTCCCAACAAGCCATTTATTCTATTGGTTATCACTGCTTTAAATCAACAATTTGTTTCCCACATCTGTTTTCTCATAGTACTTTGCCATGTCTTTTTATGTATTTTTTTTTTTTTACAGTGGGAAGACCCAAGGGAGACATTTTGGACCAGGTGGCTTTCCCTCATGATTTAGTCCTTTAATGTTTTATGTGTAAAGAAAACACAGTTAAGACACAATTAGAAAAATCCTAGTGGAGCAGTATCAAACACTGCATACAGCTTGGTAAATAGTCAACGCTATACTTCTGTCTTCACGTGATCCTGTTTGGACCTGCCAGCGGCAGACTACGTGACGCAGCTCAAAGACGCCAAACCAATGTACTGTTGTTATACTATGCATTCTCACTAGGGGGCACTATAACAGCAGAGTTGTTTCAATCTAATAGACTAATCGATGCACACACAGGGACATTGTTTTCTCTTGTCTTGAGAGTGTGTGGTGTTTGAGGCACACAGTGTTTAATTAAGCTTTAATGTGAGTCAACTTGGTTATTCATTTTCATATGAGAAAACGGAAGGGCAGAACTCAGTGGTTAACTATAGATTTCTGTAGCATTCTCTATCAGCCTCAATACTCAGTGTTACAAATGGTCTTGAATTGCTGTTGCTGTAATTTCCAAATTTCCCCTATCCATATTTTTGATCTGCTTTGGGTTTCACATTTTCAACACCTACTTAGTCAAATCGCAGACTCCAGGGCCTTTCCAGTGTATTATGCTGCGTTCGTAACCAAGTTGGAGGTGGGAATTCAACAGTTGGGAAGTCATAAATACCAGTTGGATGCATTCGCGCGCTTTGAACTCGTTGAGAAACGCAGATTGGCTAATGGCTAACAAGCTGTGTAAACCATACACTAAACGTACAGCTATCTCTCTTGTAAACAAATTATAGTGTTAAAAAACATATTAATAAATTGCTTTTTCTAAATAATGTTTTGTTGCATTTGCTGAAAATTCTGTTATCGGGGTAATTTCCTTAGTAGGTGACGTCAGAGGTCAGCATGTAGGAGCTCAGGATGATGGATGAGTTTCCCACTAGTAATTACCAGTTGGGGGTTGTTCAAGTAGATTTTCCCCAGTCATACAGTATGTGGTAAATTGCCACTTCCCACTTGGTTCCGAACGCAGCTTTGGAGTAGGTGGAGGAGAAGGAGAAGGGCAATTCCATGGTAACAGAGTGATGCTGAGACTCACTTTTTTACTTTAAATTGTAAAAAATGTCTAAAACAAACCATACACCTATATGCAGAAGTCTACTTTTAACAGTTGCCTCTAAAAATTGTACTAAAACGCATTTACTTGATTGTTTGGTAACAGAATGACAGTAAAATCTCCCTCAGTTTTATGTGACCATAAATATCTAAATATCTATTCCGAATTAAAATTCAAACATGTTTGCAGAAAGAATTGGGTGTCAGCTGTGATATGACATGTTTTAACAAATCGAACGCAATGGTAAATCTTAGTGCTGGCGATCGTGCTATAGGTTAATACAGTAGGTTTGGGGTGTGTCAAATATTTTTGCTACTTTCACAACCGGAATTATGGGCGCAGCAGCTGGCGGTGGTTGTGGGTGTGTCGAGGCTTGACACCTCACTGGCCAATCAGAACGTGCTCCATGGATAAATATGTGGTTGCTTCAAGTTGTGTATTTCCGGTCTTTTATGTATTGCGTTGTCATCAAGTCCAATTCGAATGTTAGTTTGTTAGCCTGCCCCATGCATTGCTTCAATATGGAAATACTGTAGATTGTTAAATATAGACGCTAGACGAGGGGAAAAACTCCCGTTAACATGCATTGATGGATCAACATCTCATCTGATAGCATTCACACTGATGTAGGACCTAGGCCTACTGTAAATTGCAGTCTGGACATGAACATGCCAAACATAGTCAATAAGCAAATTTACATTTACTAGGCTGTTGATGAGGCCTAAAAAGAGAGTGTATAATTCTCATCAAATTTAAATAAAAACGAAAGAACATGTATTAAATAGGCTATGTCTAAATACAGTTACAGGCACCATAATTGCTCCCTGTGGGCGTATAAAACAGACACATCCAAACTTTTCACACGAGCTGGACAAAGATACAATACAAAGGCAAACATCACGGAACTAATTTTCAGTTCATATTTGCACTTCTCCAGAAATAGCAGACAAAATTGCATCCCATGTACGTTTTCAACATAAACCCATGGGCAGTGAATCTTTCGAATGAGTAAAAAAAATATATATCAAATTAAACAAAAATAATCTGTTTTCTCAAACAACAACAATATTTATAAATAGGATCGGTTCAGAAGCATGATATCATAATCACCTCTAGTTCCATGAGCATAAGGCAATGTGAGCACACACAGCCCAAAAGGCAGTTTGCTCCTAGCAGAACTCAGCTAGGCGAATATTCCCTAAAGACCTTCTCTTGAAAAACAAGAAAAAGGTGGCAATATTACTGTTGTTTGTCCCTCTTGAGCCACTGTAGCAACAACATAGCCAGAAACACTTGCTCAAAAAAGTCTGAATTAATCTACGATAAATCAAGAAATCTGTCATTAATTTGGATGTTTTTGCCAAGGAGGTCTTAGTCGCGCAATATTACATCTACCTAAGATGTTTGGTGCAGTATTTCTTAAGTGAAAAAATGTGCATGAAAACTATCTCTTTTGTTGAATGACAAGAAACACTTAATTGAATAATCCAGTCCATACTTCCCACTCCTACTAGGAGTAGTACTGTTGACCAATCACCGATAAAGGGGCATAGACATTGTCTACTGAACCTCGACTTGCCTCAATCATTTTTTTGGTGTGCACGAATAGCCAGAAAAACCTCTGCCAAACCCCGAAACGAACAAAAACCTCTCAAAATGTTTCTATAATATATGCGCAAACTGTTTCGACTGGGAAGCATGCCACTATGCATATCTTCTGCCATTAGTAACCCTAACATGTAATCCATTTAGCTTAAAAATACGTTTTTAAAGTATGTAAAAAAAAAAATATATATATATGTTTTATTCTCGGTCACGATCTTCAACCAAAACCTAATATTAGATAAAGTGAAAGTCCATACCTAATCCAAGTTGAGATCTTGTGGCAGGACTTGAACCTGAGTAGTTCATGCTTGAAAACCTACAGATGTTGCTGTGTTAAAGCCGTTCTGCATGCAAGAGTGGGCCAAAATTCCCCCACAGCGATGTGAGAGACTGATCAACAACTACAGGAAGCATTTGGTTGCAGTCGTTACAGCCAAAGGTGGCACAGACAGTTATTAACTATAAGGGGGCAATTACTTTTTCACACAGAGGAATTGGATGTTGCATAACTTTGTTAATTAAATTTAAAAAAATAAGTATCAATTTTCTTTGTTATTTGTAAACTCCGGTTCCCTTTATATAATATTAGGCTTTGGTTGAAGATCTGATAATATTCAGTATCAAAAATATGCAAAAACAGAGAAAATCAGAAAAGAGGCAAATACTTCTTCACCACACTGTATACCTCAGCCTACTTACCCACACACCTAAACCCAATTACTCACACACCCCAGCCCTGTCACCCTATGCCCTAACCCTAACACCTACATGCCAATACCCTAATACTGATACAATCATGTACAGATACAACCATATCCTATCTCTAAATGCCCTATTTGTTACTCAATTCCTTTGCCAATACACCTCATCCCTATTACTTGCCAATCTCAACCCTGTTACCCACTTTATTTAGGCCTTAATCAGATCTGTCATTGTGCAAGAGAAACTAAACAAACCTACTGACATTAAATATTTGTTAAGTTATTACACTAATTCAGTTTATGGGTCTATACATGGCCAATTCCCCCTGACAATCCCTGATTTAAGCTAATGTAAAGGCTAATGGATAATGGTAAAATCTGTACGATCATCTTGATCAAATATATCCATAACCCAACTCAACTTCAATCTACTGAAAGAAAAAAAAAATCTCTACTGAACTCAACTCTACTATTTTTTTTTACTTCACTGTACTCTACTTTACTGTGCTCTACTGCAAATGTGGTTTGCTACTATTATGTTTTCAATTCAATTGTGGTCATTCTGTTACAGATTTGGTAACAGAGTGACGTGTTTTAGTCACTTAATAATTAATCAACTAAATTGATTTCAGTTAAAGCACTAACTTATTGGTAGGTCTACCTTTATTTGTTACTTCTGTGTACTTTCATTATCCTCCCTCCTCATCAGATAGAAATGTGAAATATATTAAAGATATGTGAGTTTTTGGTAACAGAATGACAAAACACTAGGTATGTCACGGATAGCTAGGAGTGGTGGGTGTGGAGTCAGGCGCAGAGAGCAATGCTTCCAATGCATACGTTTATTAAGCTGGGTCTAGCCAACAAACAGTCCCCAAAACCAGGGAAAAATAACAGACAGCAAAAATACGTAAGCAAAACAATTTCACCACTGACAGTGAGAATAAGCCTGCACAAAAGCAGGCGGGCCCTGGAAGTTTAAATAGGCCATAATTAACAACAAATAAGTAACAGGTGAAAACAATCAAGACAAAACTAACAGAAAAGAAAAAGGAATCGGTGGCAGCTAGTAGACCGGTGACGACGACCGCCGAGCACCGCCCGAACAGGGAGAGGAGCCACCTTCGGTGGAAGTTGTGACAAGGTAATATTTCTTAAACTTACAGAAGGCAAATCATTTCTGCAAAACTAAATATAAATATTGATATTGGCATGGGTTTTTCTTCAACATTATTCTGTTTTGATGTATTTCTAATACCCTTTAAGGCCTTTCTAGTAGATTTTTTTAAGACCCCTTTTCCATCTTTGAAATCAAAAGTTTTTTCTTATTCCTCATTTTTTGGATGGAAAAAGGTTGAAAAACATATCTGTGCCTTAATTTCCCCTATATATAGAGCCTTAGCTTTCATTTGATATGCTCCCTATGTTAGTGCTCATGGGTCCTTTACATGGAAATGACTAGTAGTATCTGTGAAGCATTTTGGATGTTGCATTGTCATATTCTTGTGTCAGTATTCCTAGACCTTGTCTACTACCGGTTGGTCCACCATGGTCTTTTATAAGGCCAAGCCAACCATAAAGTTGAGGTTAGGTTTATAACTTCACATGTTGATGCTTATGGGTCCTTTTACATGGAAATTACCAGGAGGAGAAGAGAGCAGATCTCAGTCAGAGATAGCTAAACTTTGAAATGGCAGTGATAGGTGAATGTTTCCATACAGCTGTTACACAGTACACTCTTAGAAAAAAGGGTTCCAAAAGGGTACTTCGGCTTCCACTTTCTGTTGAAAGGGTTTTATATGGAATCCAAAAGGGTTCTACCTGGAACCAAAAAAGGGTTCTTCAAAGGGTTCTCCTATGGGGACAGCCGAAGAACCCTTTAAGGTTCTAGATAGAGCCTTTTTTTCTAATAGTCTAGGTAGTGTAAAGTATAGCACAGAGAACTTTTGACCAACCTTTACTTGGCGACACTTCCTAATTTCCCGACTTGAAAGACAACACATATCTTCTAAACTTCCATGTCTAGTTGCAGGGGGTTCGTTTGAATTTAGAAAATGCTCCATTAATAAATCAAATATTTGTTTTGCTCCATGAAGTAATCAAGCAATGCGTATGCCGCCATCTTGTCTATTTCAAATCTTCTCATTGATCCAGACAGGTGAGTGTCATCATGATATGCAGCACTTTGGGGTGGACACCCACCTGTCTCAATCAATGAGAGAAGATTAGGAATTCAGATCTCACCAACTGTCCCTTCCCTTACATTCAACGTGACACCATGTTCTTGAAAATAACAATGTTGTAGATGTCCATGCCTCCGAACAAGTCGCCCAGCTCAAAGACCAGCTTGTTTTGCTACCTCTGGAGTTATTGACTGCTACAAAGTGTTTGTGTGAGCCATTAAGATTGTTTCTGAAAACTACTTAACAAGGACACTTTTTGGCATGGAAATAGGTAGTTTGTCACAGGAGGGTGACACATACCAGTGATTTGGCCATAGGGTGCTTGCTGCTATGTTTAGGGCCCAGGGCCCCAACCCTCTGGTCAGAGAGTGCCACGAGTTGGCTGAGCAGGCTCACCTCTAGCTGTAAGGCAGCGGCAGGAAGTCTGAAGGAGGAGGACTTAACAATATTCACACTGACATAGTTAGGTCAGTATCGCCAATATTCAAGCATTAAAAAACACTCACCAAGTGTCTTGCTATTAGTCTTGCTTTGGCACTGTAGATGTCTAATCTGGTATTGTAATTTCCAATTTATAGTAGGGTAGCTCTATAATACTTACACTGTCAGATCCAGTATCCGGTCACCATATGCACATACAGTGTATTTGATATGGATTCTGAAGTCCTCCGAATACAGATCTTAGTCCTGATAAATGATAAATAGTTCTGCTAAATGACATTAAGCGTGAAAGGCTGGCTGGGTTTCGAGCTGAGCAGGTAGTAGCAGTCCCGGCAGCTTTTCATCTAGGTATTATCAGTGTTCAGCACACTGCACAGCCATGGCCGCTGGGTTCAAACCAAAAGTAATTGGCTTGAAGAAGATAAAGCATCTGGTATTTAATTGTCACTGATAAAATGTGTCCTTTTAAGTGGCTTACGCCTATGATCTCTGCTGTGTGATCCAGAGTGTATCTGATTTACTTTGAGCTGTGTATTATATATTTAATATACATGCTCTGCAAGGAAAGCAGAAATACTGTAGATTCTTCTATGCTAAGAATACAAATACACGTTGTATACACCAAGGCCATCATTACGATGATACTGCTGATGAGGATGTATTGATGATGATGATGATGATGATGATAACAAGCCAATGGTGCAGCAACTTCAGATAAGTTAACTCTCTGATCAACAGGGGTTGGGGTGAAAAACAGATGCTTCTCACCAGCTCTGCTCAGCTCCCATCCTTCACGTCTCATGATGATATATAGGGATGGGAAAAGATCTGCTATCTGCAGCTTTTGCCAGGCAAAGACAAAAGGGAGAGAGTGTGAGAAACGCCAGAGGACTCCAGGGACACGGAGACCAGAGTGGTTTGTACTCTTTCATGTCTTGCTTTATTTTCCCCTCCGAGTTCATTTGATTCTTTTCTCAAAGAAAAAGCATTTGGCATCTTAGGCATGATCTTGTCATCACAATAAAGCTGTTCCTCTGTTGGGAATGTTGTGGCCTGGCCAAACTGCCAGCCACATTCAGAATACCCTAACATCACCGTGCAAAGCCTCTTAGTGCCATGGCAACACGAGGCTGTGATTTGGACTGAGTTCGATGTGCGGATGTGCTTTGTAGCCACTCCGTTGATGAATTGATGAATGAATCATCTCCTGAAAGGCCTTACAAAGTTGTGTAACATTCTCTGCTGTTGACTGAGTGCTTGAGTCAAAAAGTCTGCGCTGGCTATTTTAACTTGATTGTTTTGCGAAGGAAGAGCTGACAGGCTGAAAGACAGATAGATACATGCATGTAAGCGCGTACACATAAACACTTTCATGAGTATTAACAACTACTGTACCACACACACAACACACACACACACACACACACACATACACACACACACACACACACACACATACACACACACACACACACACACACACACACACACACACACACACACACACCATGAGGCTGAACTGAGGTTGGGTCAGGACAGGTGTCTGTTCCATTTGTTTCAGGGAACGCCAGACCAGGGATGATGAGTCCAGACAGGGCTCCATATGTAGCCCTCCTCAGAGATTCCTAATGAACTCCCCAAGGTAACAATTAGGCCCCACTCCTTCGTTCTCCCCTCCCTCTATCCGCTCCACTGGCCCTACTCCCTGGGGGACAGGTGACAGCAACACCTGGGTTTTGATGGGTGCAGGGTAGAGCCAGAAAAATTGGCTCTGACTCTCCTCTCCACTGTCACAGCCGATGGGCAGAGGTGAGCGTCGTGACACAAAATGGCTGCCGTGTATCACCCAGCTGGGTGCTACAAATGGATGATGGATGTGGGAAGTTACCCCACAGTGAAAACCAGTGTTTCCCCCAGAATAATGTGCTTTTGACGCATAGTGAGAAGTGCTAACCTACAGAAATGCAACCCGTTCTCACTGTTATTTATTATTAAGTGTGTGTGAGTTCAAGGGCCATCAAATATACTCCCCTGGTGTGCGATTTGAAAAGGACGGGTGTTTTTCACGGATAGCGAGACAAACACATCCAGTCAATCTGTAAGTTCACACGCAGGACATGGTTTGTGCTAGTGCCTGTGTTTTTTATCTGGAGGCTAGCGTGGGCCAGTGCCAGGACAGTTCCAAGCTGACAGCTTGATGGAGTGCAAATACGCCTCCAAAGTTTTTACAGTTTTACAGCTTTTCTGGGATTGTGACCCATTAATACATTGGCACGGCCATGTATCACTTTGCAGTGGAATGCTGTTGAGCCAGAATGATGGATTTTAGTATATACCTCACTTATTGGTTCTAATGGAACGTAATCACAAAAACAGTGGTATGACGCACAACTGACCTCTGACAAGCAGGGAAAATGACTGTTGTGGTACATATTGTGGTAGAGATCAGGGTACATCTGAAATCTCTTCAACAGGGATGAATCTGTTGTAATAGCATGGTTTCAAAGTCATAAAGGTAAGAGGACTTTAGTGTCCCCATTAAAGTTACAGCTGAACTCGTAGTGTCACTAAAGAGCTATTAATTCAAGGCGATTGAGGCCTAGTTGAGATTCTGCTACAGGGTTGAACATTATGCTAGACAGAAAATGGCATGTTAAAATAAGTGGCTATTTTGCGATATAATCTACCAAAAAAGCACTTATCGAGCCATGTCTTAGAACAAATGACTACAATTTATGACCAAATGAAATGTCTGAGAATGAAATTCTTGGAAATATGTATTATGGGCTAAAGTGGATGAGGTAATTGACCAAGTAGAGGGATTATGAAGAAAAATCACAGCTTGTATGCAGCAGCTTCACCAATATAGAGATAGCAGTGCAGATCATATGGGATTCAGAAACCAAGTGCCAAAAATGTATTCTAAACCAACAAAGTACACACAGTGGCAACAGTGTCTTTGATTGTAGGGTTGACCTTTTTGTTCAGTTGCTGTGTCTCTGGCCAACCTTATGGTCATCCTTGGCCTACTTTTTAAAGTGTTGCCGAGATAACAAAGTGAGACCTTCAATATCGCTATCATTGTAGCAGAACGACTTATTTTGTGACAGAACTATTTGTATGGGAGGTTTTTCTTCCCTGTGGGACAAATACAGTGTATCTAAGTGTTTCACCATTAGACCTTAACAAAAAGGCTTGCTCACTGCAACAGCGTAAATCGGTAGACCATTGCTAATCTAAGTTAAACGTTTTGTTTTGATTGAAAGTATTATATTGTTTAAGTCCTCTCTATCTCTTTCTGAAGCAGTTATTAGCCTAAATCTGCTCTGTATGGTGTCTCTTGCCATATTCATCTATGTCTATTAGTTAGGATTATGATACGCAAGAACTTTGCACTTAGAGGTCAATTGCCACAACCTATACTTTATTGAAATACTGTGTTCCATAACTACTTCTACAAGCGAGAAGATAGACATACTAATTCCCAAGTGACCATAACAGCACAACAGCATGGCAGACCATAAGAAAATGAGAAACAAATGCACATGATAGAAAAACATTTGAATAAAACAACAAGCTCAATTTTGAATGGAACAAATGAAACACGCACAGCCTCATCTGATCCTGTCCCTCCACACACACACACACACACACACACACATGGCCCCTGCATTTATTGAGCTGTTTTAGCAGGAACATGATAAAGCCCTCCGAGGCGGGCCACTTCTCTGACCCAGAAATGAGCTGCAGGCACCGGGTCTGGAGTGGGCCCAGGCTCCCTGCTACTTTCTCTCTCTCTCTCATATAACAGGCTCCACATCAGCATCCCCTGCATAAGCCAGGAGGTTTTCGGGAGTGGTAGTGGTTTCCATACTAATGTTTTTCTTGGTTAAATTATGATAATGGTCACGAAGAGGAAGAATTTCGAGATGCAAGGTTAGGAGGATGTAATGCCAGATGGAATGGCAATGGAATTGTCCCTGCCTTTTGCGTCAGTGTAGTGCAGCAGCAACTTTAGCTGTCTGCTACAGAGTGTCTATTTGGAGCAAGAAGCTTCCCAGCTAACAACAAACGTTCCCACAACTTTAGAGAATCTTCTCTTTTAGAGTCTCATTAGGTCATTAACTAACATTAATGAACGTTAAGGAATGTTCCCGTGATGTGCAAGGAATGTTTCCAAGAGACAATTCCCTTAACCCATAGCCTACAATTTCCTCGCCCCCGCGGAAATCTAACTAACGTAGTAAGAATCCCCATCAAAATCCATCTGTTTAAGCTAGATATCTGTTTTTTTTGGCATGGGCAGCATCTCAATCCACCGCATATCGCCCGTACACATCTGCAGAGCTAGAGAGGTGTTTGTCAGACCATGAGACATCCCAGAAATCGATCTTCTCGCAAAAATGTCTGTAGCATCACAAACACCGTTTTGTTCTAGGACGCCGCACAAGCCTTACAAGACTCGTCTGAAGTTGGTACAGCCTCTTCTGCCAATTTCCATCTGTAGCGTCTGAACGGTTTATGATACAAACTAATATGACCCCTCTGTGGACAGCTGAGACTCTCACGAACACAATGTTGTTCTCTGTTTTGCTCACAAGACTTGTCTGAAGGTCCCCGGTACCAGTTTAGAAAAATTATGGAAGTATATGTGGAGATAGTTTGGTGCCTAAAATAAGGGGATAAATACATAACATTTTTTTTTTTATAGTTTCCTGATCTTTCTAATATCTCTCAGATATTGGACAGATACTTCAGAACAAACTTCTTTTAGGTTTTTTTGTTTGTACTATCTGTTGTTCCATATAGTGAATTTGTTATGCAATGCGTTTCTATTGGTTAAAACTTCTTATGGCTGCAGGGGCAGTATTGAGTAGCCTGGATGAAAGGTGCACAGAGGTGCCCATAGTAAACTGCCTGCTCCTCAGTTCCAGTTGCTAATATATGCATATTATTATTCATATTGGATAGAAAACACTCTGATGTTTCTAAAACTGTTTGAATGATGTCTGAGAGTATAACAGAACTCATATGGCAGGCAAAAACCTGAGAAAAAATCCAAACAGGAAGTGGGAATTCTGAGGTTGGTCGATTTTCAACCAATTTTCAACCAAGACCCTATTGAATACACATATGGATGAGTTTGCACTTCCTACGGCTTCCACTAGATGTCAACAGTCTGTAGAACCTTGTCTGATGCCTCTACTGTGAAGTGGGGCCGAAGGAGACAGGAATTAGGTCTATCATGACCTGACCATGCTCTGAACACGCGCGTTCACATGAGAGGGAGCTCTGTTCCATCGCACATCTGAAGTCAATGTAATTCTCCGGTTGGAACGTTACTGAAGATTTATGTTAAAAACATTCTAAAGATTGATTCAATACATCGTTTGACATGTTTCTACTGACTGTTACGGAACTTTTTGGACATTTAGTGAACGCGCTTCCTGACTTTGGATTTGTTTACCAAACACGCTAACAGAAATAGCTATTTGGACATAAATTATGGACATTACCGAACAAAACAAACATTTCTTGTGGGAGTCCTGGGAGTGCATTCTGACGAAGATCAGCAAAGGTAAGTGAAGATTTATAATGCCTTTTATGAGTTTTGTTGACTGCACAATTTGGCAGGTAACTGTATGGCTTCCTTTTGTGGCTGAACGCTGTTCTCAGATTATTGAATATTGTGCTTTTGCCGTAAAGCTTTTTGAAATCTGACACAGCGGTTGCATTAAGAACAAGTGTATCTTTAATTCTATGTAAAACATGTATCTTTCATCAAAGTTTATGATGAGTATTTATGTTATTTGACGTGGCTCTCTGCAATTTCTCCGGATATTTTGGAGGCATTTCTGAACATGGCGCCAATGTAAACTGAGGTTTTTGGATATAAATATGAACTTTATCGAACAAAACATATATGTATTGTCTAACATGAAGTCCTATGAGTGTCATCTGATGAAGATCATCAAAGGTTAGTGATTAATTTTATCTCTATTTCTGCTTTTTGTGTCTCCTGTCTTTGGCTGGAAAAATAACTGTTTGTCTGTGATTTTGCGGTGACCTAACAATCGTTTGTGGTGCTTTCGCTGTAAAGCCTATTTGAAATCGGACACTTTAGTGGGATTAACAACAAGATTACCTTTAAAATGGTATAAGATACATGTATATTTGAGGAATTTTAATTATGAGATTTCTGTTGTTTGAATTTGGCGCCCTGCACTTTCACTGGCTGTTGTCATATCATCCTGTTAACAGGATTGCAGCCATAAGAAGTTAATCATTTGCACATCGTTACAACACTGTATATATACATAATATGACATTTGAAATGTCTTTATATATTTGGAACTTCTGTGAGTGTAATTTTTATTGTTTATTTCACTTCTGTATATTATCTACCTCACTTGCTTTGGGAATGTTAACATATGTTTCCCATGCCAACAAGCGCCTTAAATTGAATTTAATTATTATTGGCCTTCGGGGTTGGGGCTCATTACAATAATGCCCATGCTTTGCAAGAGTTCATTTGAACATTTACAACTTACATTTACATTTTGGTCATTTACCAGACACTCTTATTACACCACGCTACCATCAGACTTCTTCTACCAATGCGGGGAGAAAGGGGGCCACAAAATTGTCAACCTCTTCATTTTTTGGAGATTAAAAAAAAAAGATGTATTTTACACACCAAAAATGCAGATCTCAACTGTATCTTGTTACAAAATACATTGGATTGTCGTTCAGAGAAATACAAGTTACATACGTATTTCAATTACATGTTACAGAAACACTGCCCATCTCTGCCCATGCAACCGTCATTTTTCTTCTTCATTACATTTATTAAATAAAGCTAGCTATGATTCTCCGTTAATGCTACACTAGCTGTATGCAGTGACATGTAGGACAGGTGAAGTGAACAGTGTCTTCCATAACATTTAACAATCTCAAATTAAACCAGTGGGAAGAATTGACTCAGTCATCCAGGCTCCAATGAGACTTAGGGACGTAATTTGTCAACCAGAGCCCATGCACTGCAACTTGGCGGGCATTACATATGGAGGTGACCCCTAACCTGGGTCTTTTCACCTGGATGTTCAGCGAGTTGGGGACACTGTGGAGGACAGGGAGCGTCTTCCAGGACACGGCCTAGTCCTGGGGGTGATAACTCACCTGGTGATAAGGCCTCTTTCACGGATCATAAAGCCCTGTTATTGCCTACGCTCTGTGTGTGTGTGCTCCAAGGGTAAGGACTCTCCCTTTACGTCTCCATTCTGATACTCTGTCTATCTATTCATCTATCTCCTTTTGCCTCCTATTGCAGTCCCATCGAACAATTGCCATTTCACTTTGACATGTAAAGCTTACCAAGTTGTAAGCTTTACATGTCATTCAGACCTCCATCAATACATGTATTTTTCAACCAAAGGTTTGAGCATTGTGAACAAGCACTGACTGAGTGTCAAGCCTGAGCTATTGAAAAAATGTAGTATCAAGGGCATCACTGAAAGGCCAAGCATTCTTGATTCAAGATAGAAACGATTGGTCGTAATAGTTGAATGTAATACAGGTAAAAGGAGGCTTCTGATGGATTTGAGCATTTTTCTACGTGATCTAATACATTTCAAAGGGAAGGGATGGCTCCCATCATGAAATCACCGGATCAGCCTCAAGCAAAGTAAAACTTCTGACAGATAATTCCCATTAGTCACCCTTTTATTACTGCAGTTGGTATGAGTCTCAATGCAAGTTTGTCTGTGTACAGCTAAGTGAAAGCTGTTGGAAAAAGCTTTACAGAACCTATAGGGAGAATTCCTAACACTTACTGTACATCACTCACATGGTGACACTACACAGTCATATTGGGAGGCACAGGGGATGTCACAGGCAGCAATATAGCTATAAAATGAGCAAGATAAATATAATGGGAACATGGGGATGGACAAGGAGATACGGGGCCAAAACTGACAGTGAACAAGGGATAAACAGATGGATGCATATCAAGAGAGTTACAATGGGGAGAGAGAGGAAAAGAAGAGGGACTGAGGACAAGCAAACAGAAAGAGGGAAGAAAGAATGAGAGAGAGAGAAGGAGGGAGAGGGTGACACAGAAGAGTCCGTGCGAGCGTGTCTCGGAGAGAGTGCACGTCCACACAGTTCGGCGTGTGGGACTCCACAGATAAGCGAGACAGGGGCGAACTGGAGGAGAAAGGGAGAAAATAATGACAGGCTCCCTCATCGTTCGATAAGAAAGCTCATATTCAAATTCTTCGCAGGGCCGAGTCCCTGCTATCGCTCACGCGGAAGCACGCGACAAACGTGTTGAGAATTAAATAAATAAAGTGGCGGATAATAGAGCTGGCAGGGGAGGAGGGTGAGAAGAAGAGGAGGAGGAGGAAGGGAGGGTGAGAGGAGGAGAAGGAGGAGGAGAGCATGGAGGCAGTTTGAATAATTGATTTTAAATGCAGCTTGGCTCTTGCTCACGCACATCTATTATTCAACATTAGCATGCTGTCAGATATCGAAAACCCCCCATCCACCAATCAGATGAGGCCTTGTCCGACAAGACGACTGTCTCCCGTGCGGACCATTTAAGATTGGAAACGCTTCCGTGAAGCACGCCGAGGGTGTCTAAAAAAAGAAGGATTATTGATATTTGACCCGACGACAGTCATTCAAAATGTATTTGAGAATCATGGCTGGAAATTCAATGTTAACTCTAGGCTCACATGAAAACCACATTAGAGGGGTGAAATAATGTTATTATGGCTATTTTATTCATTAGCTGAGAACATGTATTTATGAAGAGAGAGTAACTTTGTTTCTTAAATTACAGACACATTATGACAGAGTTCTAATGTACAGTTATAGCTTACAAAGATGCTGCATCTTCATGTTAGGCCCTCCCGCTTGGAGGCTAGCCCGTCCCCTATCAACCCAAGCCTCACCCACATTTCTGTCAATTTTGAGGGATGCCTCCAAGCTGCCTGTCATATAGTTACATTACATCCCTCTTCCTGCATGACAGCTCCAATATTTAGATGTTGTTAGGGGTGACTGGCCACATTGCTTGGCAAGCCTCGAGGAACTGTGTCCACCCAATCAACACCTGGATGGTACTAGTTACTCATTGCTGTGGCCAATCAGTAGCTGTCTATCACCTAAGCTGTAACAGTGACTCAGAGCATACTGCTTATCCATGCAAACACTGTTCATATACTTAAATTACAAGTAGGAAATTGTAATGGGGAAGAGCTAAAATGCTTTTGGGTAACTGCCAAGTTCACTTTCTGCTAGCTCTCTCTGTGTGTGTGTGTGTGTGTGTGTGTGTGTGTGTGTGTGTGTGTGTGTGTGTGTGTGTGTGTGTGTGTGTGTGTGTGTGTGTGTGTGTGTGTGTGTGTGTGTGTGTGTGTGTGTGTGTGTGTGTGATTAAATGCTCACTGGTTAAGTTCACCTCAAGGACGAAGGAGCCCCTACCACAGTCTATTGGACAGGCTGTAAAATTTATTGGTTTGTGACTGGCCGGCAAGAGAGCAATACCTCCATAAAGCATAATGAAGCTAAACAGTGAGAGAGGAATAAGGAGAGAAAGACAGAAAGAGTGAGTGACTGAGAGAGAGAGAGGAAGAGGGAGAGAAGAAGAGATACAACATTATTATTGAGACAAATGGAGAGACAACCCCCCCCCCCCAAAAAAAACTAAAATGGATATATATAATCCAAGAACGTATTTAAGTACAATACATTCACTAAATATCTATACTGGTGTAGGGCAAGGAATGGTAACGCTTCAGATTAACACAGGCATTCAAGTTATTATCATTGCTTTATACTATACAAGTGATCCTGAATAATGGACGCTTTGATGCGTAATGTATGGTATTTCCAGTTATACACCCATACAATGTCCCCCACGCCTCCTCCTATACATTAGTTCTGTTTCATGAGATGTAGGCTGCTGCTGTTCCCTGGGAATTGCTGTCTCTCATTGAATTGGGATTAAATGTAAGAACTTTAGTTTAATGGAAATAATAGAAAAGGGCTGCATGAGTGACTCTTGCGGTGTCCACGGAGACCCGGGTGGCACGACAACGGGCACACTACCACTGGTTTGTGGGTTTAAACTGTGCAGAAGAGTCCCTTTGCTGCATCAAGAATCCCCTGTTTCTCTATTGTTTAGATTTAATATGAGCACAAACAGAAGAGAAATCCCCCCCATAATTATTATGCGAGCATAAGGCTTTGAGACCAAGCTAAAATGGTGCCAGTAAATTTGCAGACTAGGTTCTTGCCATACAGTCGCCAATTTTCACTCCCAATTGTTAAATAGCTTATTTGAGATTGGGATGATAGTGCTGCGGTAACCTAGCTAGAAACTCATTTAAATGTTTTGTTAGATCAGATAGGTGTGTTGTAACTTTTGCCAAATAATGACTAACATATAGTGCTAAGAATGTGAGACTAGGGTAGGCCCGAGAGGATCTCAAATCCAGGCCACTAGCACCAATGATGAACACCCTAACCACTGTCCCAATAAGTGATGTTTCTAGGACATGTGCTTATTGAGCCAGTATAGTTAGGCCCTGTCCAGAAGAAACCCTGACCCCTCCTCTCACGTATGTAGATGAAACAACATGATAGGTGTAAGCCATAGGGTGAATGCACTTTCAAATAAATCTCAGCTCTGTTAAAAGTACACTCAAGAAAAAACAATTTTATATATCATAGTGATTCAGGAGTTTCATTAAAACAGGTTAACATGTCCCACTAACATTAGACAACTATACAGAAAACTCTTAAATTGATGAAATAAGAATCAATTCAATTATGAGAATTTTCATATTAAGTGATTCCTGACAGCAGCGTAGTGGCGAGATCAGAGTACTGTGAACCAAGAGGTTGTGAGTTCAAATTCCAGGTGAGGACATGTTGAATATTAATTACTATTTAAAACAACATGCATGATGTAATCAAATATGTAAATTGAAAACACTATGTTAAAAGCAATGTTTGAGTGTTCTTAACCATGCCAACAGAAAAAGTGCTATGAATGGATCAGTGGTTCACCAATCAGGGCCTTGATTGGCACGGTAACAAGGTGTGATGTGTAATGTAACTTTTCTGGGGGAGAACGTTTCTTTGGGACCATCCTGACAACTGATACACAGAAATATTCCTGAAACGTGTCTAGAACATTAATATCTTATATTCAGAGAACATGGCAACCATGTTCCGTATATGTTTGGTGGGACATTGATGGAATATTCTCCTAACCCTCAGAAAACTGGACACATGAATGTTCTTGCAACGTTACTATGAAATGTGTCTAGAACATTAATATCTTATATTCTGAGAACATGGCAACCATGTTCTGGGTAAGTTCTATTTTACATTAATAATTATCCCCCTAGAGCAGGGGTGGGCAATTCCAGTCCTTGAGGGCCTGATTGGTGTCACAGATTTGCCCCAGCCCCAGCTAACACACCTGACTCGAATAATCACCTAATCATGATCTTCAGTTCAGAATGCAATTTGATTAATCAGCTGTGTTTGCTAGGGATGGAGAAAAAGTGTGACACCAATCAGGCCCTCGAGGACTGGAGTGCCCACCCCTGCTCTAGAGTCTAAGCCCTGTCTAAGCCACGGGAGGGGGGTTTCTTAGCTAACACATTGAATTGTTTTAAGATGATCATACCAAGGATCATTTAGCTATTTGATTTTAAACTCTAAGACCCCTTAAGGTATAAAAAAAATATCTGAAAAAAATGATTGGCTGAAACATTGAATTTGCTATTACTGCTATTAAGTACAAAAGGGAAAATAAATAAACCTAAATATGGGTAGTATTTACAACGGTGTTTGTTTTTCACTGGTTGCCCTTTTCTTGTGGCAACAGGTCACAAATATTGCTGCTGTGATGGCACACTGTGGTATTTCACCCAGTAGATATGGGAGTTTATCAAAATTGGGTTTGTTTTTGAATTCTTTGTGGATCTGTGTAATTTGAGGGAAATATGTGTCTCTAATATGGTCATACATTTGGCAGGAGGTTAGGAAGTGCAGCTCAGTTTCCACCTCATTTTCTGGGCAGTGTGCACACAGCCTGTCTTCTCTTGAGAGCCAGGTCTGCCTACAGCGGCCTTTCTCAATAGCAAGGCTATGCTCACTGAGTCTGTACATTGTCAAAGCTTTCCTTAAGTTTGGGTCAGTCACAGGTATTCTGCCACTGGTCAGGTATTCTGCCACTGTGTACTCTGTTTAGGGTCAAATAGCATTCTAGTTTGCTCTGTTTTTTTGTTAATTCTTACCAATGTGTCAAGTAATTATCTTTTTGTTTTCTCATGATTTGGTTGGGTCTAATTGTGTTGCTGTCCTGGGGCTCTCTGGGGTCTGTATGCATTTGTGAACAGAGCCCCAGGACCAGCTTGCTTAGGGGACTCTTCTCCAGGTTAATCTATCTGTAGGTGATGGCTTTGTTATGGGAGGTTTGGGAATCACTAAGAATTTAGTCTCTTTTCTGGATTTTGATAATTAGCGCGTATTGGCCTAATTCTGCTCTGCATGCATTATTTGGTGTTTTACGTTGTACATTGCATGCAGAATTCTGCAAAAATATCCTCAGTCTCAATTTTGGTGTTTGTCCCATTTTGTGAATTCTTGGTTTGTGAGCAGACCCCAGACCTCACAACCATAAAGGGCAATAGGTTCTATAACTTATTCAAGTATTTTTAGCCAGATCTTAATTGGTATGGCGAATTCTATGTTCCTTTTGATGGCACAGAAGGCCCTTCTTGCCTTGTCTCTCAAATCATTCACAGCTTTGTGGAAGTTACCTGTGGCGATGATGTTTAGGCCAAGGTATCTAGATGGAATTTGTATTTGTGGTCCTGGCGACTGGACCTTTTTTGGAACACCATTATTTTGGTCTTACTGAGATTTACTGTCGGGGCCCAGGTCTGGCAGAATCTGTGCAGAAGAGCTAGGTGTTGCTGTAGGCCTTCCTTGGTTGGTGGCAGAAGCACCAGATCATCAGTAGAACAGCAGACATTTGACTTCAGATTCTAGTAGGGTGAGGCCGGGTGCTGCAGACTGTTCTAGTGCCCTTGCCAATTTGTTGATATATATGTTGAAGAGGGTGGTGCTTAAGCTGCATCCCTGTCTCACCCCACGGCCCTGTGAGAAGAAATGTGTGTTTTTTGCCAATTTTAACCACACATTTGTTGTTTGTGTACATGGATTTTATAATGTTGTATGTTTTTCCCCTAACACCACTTTCCATCAATTTGTATAGCAGACCCCCATGCCAGATTGAGTCAAAGGCTTTTTTTAAATCAACAAAGCATGAGAATTATATTTATTTAACCAGGAAAGTCAGTTAAGCACAAATTCTTATTTACAATGACGGCCTAGGAACAGAGCATTGGACTAGTAACGAGCTGACAAGGTAAAAATCTGTCATTCTGCCCCTGAGCAAGGCAGTTAACCCACTGTTACTAGGCCTTCATTGAAAATAAGAATTTGTTCTTAACTGACTTGCCTAGTTAAATAAAGATAAAATAGAGCCAAAAAGATTGGAGAAGTGGTTTACCCATACATCTTCATTTTGGATAGATAATTATTTGTGTTGTTTGTTTAGGGTTTTCCAATTTTCCCAGAAGTTGTTAGAGTCTATGGATTCTTCAATTACATTGAGCTGATTTCTGATGTGCTGTTCCTTCTTTTTCCGTAGTGTATTTCTGTATTGTTTTAGTGATTCACCATAGTGAAGGCGTAGACTCAGGTTTTCTGGGTCTCTATGTTTTTGGTTGGATCGGTTTCTCAATTTCGTTCTTAGGTTTTTGCATTCTTCATCAAACCATTTGTTGTTGTTCATTTTCTTCGGGTTTCTGTTTGAAATTTTTAGATTTGATAGGGAAGCTGAGAGGTCAAATATACTGTTTAGATTTTCTACTGCCAAGTTTATACCTTCACTGTTACAGCGGAATGTTTTGTCCAGGAAGTTGTCTAAAAGGGCTTGAATTTGTCGGTGCCTAATTGTTTTTTGGTAGGTTTCACCCTACATTCCTTCCATCTATAGCATTTCTTAATGTTACTCAGTTCCTTTGGCTTTGATGCCTCATGATTGAGTATTACTCCGTTCAAGTAGACTGTGATTTTGCTGTGATCTGATAGGAGTGTCAGTGGGCTGACTGTGAACGCTCTGAGAGACTCTGGGTTGAGGTCAGTGATAAAGTAATCTATTGTACAGTACTACTGCCAAGAGATGAGCTATAGGTGTACCTACCATAGGAGTCCCCTCGAAGCCTACCATTGACTATGTACATTTGCGAGCTGCAGGAGTTGTGATCTGTTTTTGTTGGTTATGTTGTCATAGTTGTGCCTAGGGGGGCATATCCAGTGTGCTTTGCAATTGCTTATTTTAGCATACACTCTTATCCAGAGCAACTTACAGTTAGTTCAACTCAGGTAGATTAACAACCACGTATCGCAATCATAACAAGTAAAACGTTGTTTGTTACCATTACTGAGAATGTTGTTGTAGTGAAGGACTATACTTGCAAACAAATTACTGTATTTTGATTAAATACAATACTTTGCAAAAGTATTTTGTATTTTATTATGATACATTGGTCTTTAAAGTATTTTGTAATTGTAACAGGATATTATCTTTTCCCATCTATGTGGATGGGTAAAGTGGCCCTAAGTGGGCCTTGCCATATCCGCTGGAAGATGTTTGGGGATGCGGGTACTGCAGCAACCTCACTACCCCTACTTCCCACGGCTATGTGCTTCGCTACTAAAATGAGTCAATCATGGGCCGAGGTAGACTTCTAAAGGAATCATCAATTTTGTGTTTCAATTCTATACAGGATATAGTAGAAATGGTGGTGATTGAATAGAGTGATCAGAACCTGCATGTACAGTATATGCATCAGACACCCTCAACCCACCAGATGAGGTACTCAATGGCTTTTTCCACTCCTCCACATCCTTACCCCTTCAATAGGCTTGATTAGAGGGTACTGACCTTAGGGCCACTTCTGAAGGCCAATTTGCCGCTTTCTGGATGAGGCCACTTAAATCATTTATTCCATCTCCATCCCCATGTCCTTGCTCATGGAAAAAGGTTATATATTTTAGTCCATGTGCTGTGACCCCTCTATAATAGAGTACATATATAAGAGTAGACCTACATATAAAAAGTACATGAGTAATGGCTGTTCTAATGCAACATGTGTGTCTAAGTACTGTAGAGTAAGAGCTCTGAAACAGATATAGGATCTTAATTAGAGTCAGTTTGCTACAGCAGGAAAATATTCCTGCAGCAAAAGGAAATGTGAATTATTATGTGGATTATTATTAATGGACATTTTTTTGTAGGGGTTGATACATTTTTCATCCAGTCTGACATTTTAAAGTGGAAATTACAAACTTTAGAAGCCATTTTAAACCTTGAAAACACTACAACTTTGCATTTCCTGCCGTGCACAAAAATCCTCAGCAACAAAAGAGTGATCAAATTAAGATTCTACATCTGTATGTCAATGTACTGTATAATTATTGTTTAACTAGATTCCTGTATAGGAGACCATGCTACTCAGAATTCCACTTATAGTGGAATTAATGCAGTGGCAATAATGTATTAATTTATGGTGCTGATGCAAGATGCCCAATTGAGTTACGTAACTGATGCATTCTAAACTTGTGCTGCGTAACAGTATATTTGCTTCACTCAGCCTGAAATAACACCACTGCCAGTCCTGTGTGTGTGTGTGTGTGTGTGTGTGTGTGTGTGTGTGTGTGTGTGTGTGTGTGTGTGTGTGTGTGTGTGTGTGTGTGTGTGTGTGTGTGTGTGTGTGTGTGTGTGTGTGTGTGTGTGTGTGTGTGTGTGTGTGTGTGTGTGTGTGTGTGTGTGTGTGTGTGTGTGTGTGTGTGTGTGTGTGTGTGTGTGTGTGTGTGTGTGTGTGTGTGTGTGTGTGTGTGTGTGTGTGTGTAAGCATTAAACCCCTGAAGCACTAAAGCCCATGTTTGTTTTATTAGTGGAGTGTTTTAAGTGGAGTGGATGTGTTACCGGGGGATAGACTCTAGGGACTTGTCCATTTAGTCACTCTGAGTCTGGACTCACTGTGCTTACGTTCCATGAGGGGAGTCCAGAAATGTCATAATGTCAGTGAATCACCCAGAAGGAATCTAAAGGTCTTTCCCCACACTGCACTATAGTGGAATGGCATTTCACAGCCTGCCTGTCGCCTACTGTTGAACAGCACTACATAACATAGCCATCATCAATAACCACAACTGTTATCCCCTATGTATGAAGAATACTGATCGTTATGATTAAGAGAACAATGGGATTATACAGTACCAGTCAAAGATTTATGACACACCTATTCATTCAAGGGTTTTTCTTTGGTTTGACTATTTTCTACATTGTAGAATAATAGTGAAGACATCAAAACTATGATATAACACATTTGGAATCATGTAGTAACCAAAAAAGTGTTAAACCTATCAAAATATATTTTATATTTGAGATTCTTCAAAGTAGCCACCCTTTGCCTTGATTACAGCTTTGCACACTGTTGGTATTCTCTCAACCGGCTTCATGAATTAATTTCAATTAACAGGTGTGCCTTGTTAAAAGTTCATTTGTGGAATTTCTTTCCTTCTTATGACAAGGTAGGGGGGTATACAGAAGATAGCCCTATTTGGTAAAAGACCAAGTCCATATTATGGCAAGAACAGTTCAAATAAGCAAAGTGAAACGACAGTCCATCATTACTTTAATCCATGAAGGTCAGTCAATCCGGAAAATGTCAAGAACCTTGAAAGTTTCTTCAAGTGCAGTCGCAAAAACCATCAAGCGGAAGACCCAGAGTTACCTCTGCTGCAGAGGATAAGTTCATTAGTCATTAGAGTTAACTGCCCCTCAGAAATTGCAGCCCAAATAAATGCTTCAGAGTTCAAGTAACAGACACATCTCAACATCAACTGTTCAGAGGAGACTGCATGAATCAGTCCTTCATGGTCGAATTGCTGCAGATAAACCACTACTAAAGGACACCAATGAGAGGAAGAGACATGCTTGGGCCAATAAACACGAGCAATGGACATTAGACCAGTGGAATTCTGTCCTTTGGTCTGATGAGTCAAAATTAGAGATTTTTGGTTCCAATCGCCATGTCTTTGTGAGAAGTAGAGTAGGTGAACGGATGATCTCCGCATGTGTGGTTCCTACCGTGAAGCATGGAGGAGGAGGTGTGATGGTGTGCAGGTGCTTTGCTGGTGACACTGTCAGTGATTTATTAGAATTCAAGGCACACTTAACCAGCATGGCTACCAAAGCATTCTGCAGCGATACGCCATTCCATCTGGTCGGTGCTTAGTGGGACTATCATTTGTTTTTCAACAGGACAATGACCCAACACACTTCCAGGCTGTGTAAGGACTATTTGATCAAGAAGGGAAGTGATGGAGTGATGGAGATCTGGCCTCCACAATTACCAGACCTGTAACGGCAGTCTAGCTCTTCCTCCTCCTCGGACGAGGAGAGGCGAGAAGGATCGGAGGACCAATGTACAGCGTGGTAAGTTTCCATGATTTAATGAACAAGAAAACTAGACAAAATAGAAAACAACAAACGTACTAACCGTCACAGTCCCGTGTGGCACAAACACTGACACAGAAAACAACCACCCACAATCCCCAACACAAAACAAGCCACCTATATATGATTCTCAATCAGGGACAACGATTGACAGCTGCCTCTGATTGAGAACCATATTAGGCTGAACACAGAAACAGACAAACTAGACACACAACATAGAATGCCCACCCAGCTCACGTCCTGACCAACACTAAAACAAGCACAACACATAAGAACTCTGGTCAGGACGTTACAAGACCTCAACCAAATTGAGATGATTTGGGCTGAGTTGGACCACAGAGTGAAGGAAAAGCAGCCAACAAGTGCTCAGCATATGTAGGAACTCCTCCAAGACTGGAAAAGCATTCCAGGTGAAGTTGGTTGAGAGAATGCCAAGAGTGTGCAAAGCTCTCATCAAGGCAAAGGGTGGCTACTTTGAAGAATCTAAAATATATTTGGATTTGTTTGACTTTTTTGGTGACTAAATTATTATATATGTGTTTTGATGTCTTCACTATTATCCTACAATGTAGAAAATAGTAAAAATAAAGAAAAACCCTTTAACTCTTTTGACTGTTACTGTATGTTTACAGATGTGTAGCTATGTGTGTACGGTGTGTGAGTGCTGGTCTAGTTCATGATCTCCTCTGAAAGAATGTGCGTGGCACTTATTGTATGAGTAGAGAACTGTCTGCCCTAGCAGAGTCCATATCCCAAATAATACATCACATCATTGTTTACAGAGGAGATGGGCCGGTAAGATCATGAATTCTGTCTTTCTCACATCTCTCTCTCTCACGCTCTCTTTCTTTCCTTCACTTTCTCCTCCATCAATAACCAACATCGTCTGTGTGATTATGACCAGTGGCCTGGAAAGACGGTGTCTGACTTAGGGCCCCCTCAGGTAATACAAACAACATTATCACCCTCCCCCAATAATCATCATCATTATCAGGGCCATAATAATTCACCTTTATAAACTGCCATAAGGGAGTACCGGAGTTCATAAATGGCCCATTAAGAATGTCGACTGTATTCCAAATGTTCTCCTCTCCCCGAGGATAGCTAAGCTTCCCAAACAGGCACACGACCCACACCATGCTCTATCCTGGAACATGACAAACATTATAATAGCAACAGCAACACAAACACCAGAAGCCTGCAGCTCACCTAGTTAAAAGAGCAAGAGCATTTACCTTCGCTTTTTTTGGTGGCATTTTCCATACTCAATAATGTTCTTCTCATAGAAAATGCTCTGGGGTCCACTTCTGGTTGGAAAACTATAAATAGATCAAAAATAGAGGGTTACAGAGAGGCTGAGCTGAGGATGACACTAGCAAGACAACTCCATCACCTGGCATCACAGGCTACAGAGAGGCAGAGGATAACGTCAGAGCCGGCAAGCCAACTGCATCACCTGGCATCACCATCATCAACCATCATCGAACTCAGTTTAGAAGCTTGAGATCCCTGATTTACTGAGGAAGTCCTGCTCTATGGCTATGACAATGTCGCCCTGTCCTTTGTTCTGGTACGTGTTATATGTGTAACCCAGGTAGGCTAGGTCTACTGTGTAGCCTAGGACTACCATATGTATGTTTGTACATTTTATAACCATTTATTTAGAGGACCACAATGGAAATAGGTTTCCCAAACTAGTTTTGTGTCATCCTCGATGTTTTTAAATGCTTTATCCACGTGTGTGGTTGTATTGTGTTTTAAATGGTCAAAAAGGAATGTATCTATCTATGTGGCTCAAAGGTTTGAGTGGGGTTCACAGTATGATCAAGCATTTTCATTCAAACCTTAAAGAGGTCATGTATTTTGGGAGGTCAGGTATTTTCATAATAACTATCAAGGGAATTGAGACAGGTGACAAGTTATTTTCTCACTATAGAAACCATCCATGATTGCTAGGCAGAAGTAGGTTCTATTCATTGAAAATAATATTTATATTAATACGCTCTAAAAGATCCTGGTTTTGAAACCGAGGTCAGCGCCGTACAGACAGACATCGACAGGAAGTGAGATTGTATTGACATAAAGACATCATTAGAGCTATGACCAGTTCTTACGATTGAGAGAAATGGCTACATTGATCTGTCCCAATAAAAATCGATGTTGCTAGATAGACAGGGGTAGCTAGATCCTATAACTAGACATCTACAGAGATAAGTTCCGCTGATAAGGACCATTACTGTTGACTTGAAAGGTGGAGATATACTGTCATTGATACAGACTGATGTCAAAACATCACAACGCTGTCAGTTTCCCGAGGCTTCTATACAGCCGACTTGTCAAGTTGTTACCCTCTTGTCTATGTATACGTTCTTTCCCCGCCTTTTCAGACTGAGGAAGCCTCCCGCCGCTTCTCTCCCTCCGGTAAATGACAGAAACAAACAATCAGGAGCAGGTTGGTATCTGTGACCTGCTCGTATCTGTTCTTCTGTTTATGTTTCTGTCTCTTGAGTTGAACTGTGTGGTAATTACTCAACGTCAGACGACTAAAAGTGCCAGTAAGCTTTAGTCTGATAAACAAAGGTTAAATAAACAAATAAAAATAATAGTAAACCACCATGCAAGAGTATAGCATGTTTTAGAGGCTTTGTAAATAATAATATGAGAATCGCACATTGTTTAGCTGTTCACTGACAGACAGTTGAGTCGCCACATCAGGTCCCAGAGTGGCCTAAGATCAGATGGGTATCATATGGATTGACTATGCATTGAATACAGAATGCACTGTATTGAGCTTGGTAGACTGATTCTACTGCATCTCACTCTAGGGGACTTCATTTCCCTTCTACAACTATAATCACGGCTCAGCGTTCAGGCTTCTTCACACCAGTGATTTGATACGCTTTGAAGATTGCATTTAGCTGACAGAGTAAATGAAACTATACAGAGGGATAGTTAGACTGCTACCAAGTTGTTGTATCATGCTTGAAATGCTGTTCCTTGATCCTAACATTCTGTAGAGGGTGTATTATACTCAAGGCTGTCTGTCTTTCTGGCTGTCTCTTTGTCTGTATCTGTTCATGCCTAGCAGTCCATCCGTCTGCCACTTTTTTGTCTGCCTCCACTATCTGTATGTCAATATGTCCGTCTGGGTGTTGGTTGTTTCTCTGTCTCCTTGTCTATTCACCTCCTGTCTGTCTGTCTGTCTGTCTGTCTGTCTGTCTGACCCTTTTCCCTGTTTCTTTGCGCATGGATACCTGTTCATCTGTCTATAGAAATGTGGCCTTGTTGTTTCACCTAGCCTTGGCCCATCCACCTAATTTTGTCATTCCTGTTTGCGCCCATTCTTCCCCTTGTCAGGACTGCGGCACTCTCACAGTGAACCCAGAAACCCCCCAGGCAGTGGCAGGCATACACATATTCCACTGCTGGTGCTGTACTTTGGCTGGCCCTCTTTCCTCCCATTAGAATAATTATTGTTTGTCTCATTCCTTTTTCTCTCTCCCTCCATCTCTCTCTCTCACTCTACCATACACTTACTTTACCTCTTTGTGCTATTCATTATTCCCATACTCCTCTCTCTCTCTCTCTCTCTCTCTCTCTCTCTCTCTCCATTTATCCATATCTCTCCCTCTATTGATCTCTCTCATATACCTCTCTGTCTTAGTGTGGATTTATCCTGCCAGGCAGATGAGTCCAGTTGTCAGTCTGCAACAGAAAGTGGAGGGGGTATCAGCTGGAGGGGTGGCAGATATACTGTATTCTAGTCAAGGCCACCCTGTTCAACTATTGCTGTACAAATACTATTCTATCCTACGTATTCTTCAGATATACTACATATTCTATCCACATACTGTCCATAACGTCTATACATCCCATATGCTCCAGACTCCGACAGTGCTCGTCTTAATATTTATTTATTTATTCATTCCATTCTTTTACTTTTCGATTTGTGTGTACTGTTAGATAATACTGCGCTGTTGGGAGCTACACTCGCTGCACTCGCAATAACATCTGCCAAACGTGCATACAACCGCTAAAATTTGATTTAATTTCATTTGATAGGGGAAGAGGGGAAGAGTGTGTGTTCATGGTCCAGTCTGTGCCCAGCAACCAGGTACATTCCCAGAACATTAGCTAACATTCCCAAGTAAGTTATAGTTAGGTTTTGAGCTGACACATGGATGATAGCGTCCCACAAACATTCAAAGAATGTTTTTGATCGCCAAATATGTTTTTCAAAGAAAATGTTTGAAGTGAAATATCCTTGGAATATTCTCCTAACATTCACGAGAATGATGTTCATAAAATCCTAAAAACTACCACAGAACATTCCCCTAAGGTTCTCATGTCAGAGAAAGGGAACACAATGTTCCGGTAATGTTCTCTAAACATACTGCTGCAACAAAATGTGGGAACAATAGAAATGGTCCTGAGGAAACATTACAGGAACGTTCTGCTAATGTTGATGGATATGTTATTCAAAACACCCATAGTAACAAGCAGGGAATATTCCTACAATGGTCTTATAAAGTTATAGCGTTACGTTATGACATGATGGTTCCAATAACATTACCTGAACATACTTCTGCAAGAAAATGTTGGAGCATAGACGGGTTAGCTGACAACGTCACGAAAATGATATGCAGAAGGCCGTATGTTGTGATTCTGGATGGGCAGATTGCTAGCAACAATGACAAGAAGCTGCCATGCGGGGAATCGTAGGTGGCTCATTTCAGCTAGTTTTAGCTTGTTATTGATACCATGTCTTGTTTTAAGGTGCTTTGACTGATGTCACATCTATGCTAATATGGCTAAAATGTGCTAGCTAGCTAAACAACAACTGAAGCAATGTATTTCAGAAATGTGTATATCCACTTCTCAATGGCCCATCAACATGAAACATTTTAGGGTCATCAAAGACATTGCCATGATGAACTATGTTAAGTTTGGCATTATTATCTTACAAAATAAGGAAACTATTAACAATTCACTTTTTTGTAACACTTATGCTTAAAATAATTTTTAAATCTTCTCAATGAACTAAAAATCTAATTCACTCCAAATTTGGTCTTTGGACTCACAATAATCCCTAAAGAGTTTGAGAAAATAACTATGATGCACTAAAAGATGGCCACACTATACCAGTAGATGCATATTAACACATAAGCTAATATGCTGAAATATGCACAGCAAAATAATATAAAAATCTTCTTCTCATGAACAATAGAACCAAATGACACAAAATGTGGAATGTAGGCCCATGGTACATGTCTTAACTTAGCTTTTCTCTAACTAGGGATTGGTCAAAAGATGGTTGAGTTATTTACAAATTAAAATGTTATTTTACGTGTCCATTTAAACCAGTGTAAATCCACTCCACAGTGGCCTATCAACTTGAAACATGTCATCGCTGTCATGGACTACCCTAAGATGAACCACACTGAATTTGGTATTAATATCTCAAAGAACAAGGAAATTATTAGCAAGTCCTTCTTAGCATATGTAATGCTAATGCTCAAAATCATCTGCAACATCTTCTCCTCATGAACCATACATCAGACTCACTCCAGATTTTGTATTTAAACTCATGATTGCACATAAAGAAAGCTAGTTCCTACATGATAGAGTGCTTGCTTTGTTATCCAACTGATCGTGTGTCCTTTCTGTCATCCTGTGAACCCTGTTCATTGCTACTCACAGCTATATTTGCCATATGTGTTTCTACATGGATTGTTGTACAACTAACTTCCTCAACAGTAAGATAACACAAACACATGAAATACACCTCCATGGACTGTTAAAAACGTTATTTTATCATTCTGGGGACATAGGAATAACATTCAAAGAACATTGAGGGAATGTTTTGTGCACCCTGATACAAACATTGTAAGAATGTCATCAACAGATTTTGGACAGATTTTGTATTTTGAGAACCTATCTCATGTCATATCCCTGCAATGTTCCCAAAACCTAAAGAAATGTTTTAATCACTTTTAAAGAACATAAAAAATGTGGTTCTTGCAACATCAGGTTAATGTTTTCTGCAACGTAAAAGAAACATTGTATCATCCTCCGCACATCTGGACAGTTTTTATGTTTCGGGAAGATATCTTTTGTGATGTCCCCACAATGTTCCCACCAGACTTTTTCCATAACACAATGAAACATTCTGGGAACCTTTGAAGAACAGACTAAATGTGTTCTGGGAACGTATCAATGTCAGGTGAATGTTTCATACAATCATCAGCACAACTGGACAGTTTTTGTGTTATGAGAACATTTGCCGCAACCTAACAAATGTTCTAGGAACTTTCATAGAACCAATTTTGTTTTGCTGTGTGTGTGTCTAATTGAGTTGCATGTGAGTTGCATTTGAGGTTAAGTTGGTGCTTTGAATATATATCTGCGAGCATGTGAGTGAGTGTGCAACAAGATCTCACGGTTTGACCAATTTGACTTCAGATTCTGAAATTGTTCCACGTTTCTCCGAACGTCAAATTTCGAAGTTGCTCTAGTGAAACATGAATTACTGGGTTGCTCCCCCTGCTACGGCTGCCCCTTCATTCATTCTGAATGGTTAAGTTAAAGGTTAAGGTTTGGAATAGGGTAAACATTTATAAAAAGAATGAGCGTCTACCGCTGGGATTGAATACGCGACCCTCGGAGCCGGAGCTTGCGGCTTGCGCCCATCCGCCAATCCCTTCCATAATGCCATAGCAATACCCAAGCCTACTTGATGGTAATAACGCTCAATCTTGCCAATAGCGGCACGTTTTGAAGGCATATCCTGACGTCCTCGGGACGTGCATGGACGTACAATTTTGAAGTGAATCTTGAGCGAACTGGCTGGAATGTGACAGTTGATGGCTTATGTTTGAAAGCATGAATATGTGAGTGTGTTGTATGTGTGAGCGTTGATGTATGTTAGAGAATTAGGTGCTAGTACGTGTGCGTGCGTGTGTGTGTGTGTGTGTGTTGCTTATGTGTGTGTCGGAATAGAGGCTGTGGTTCCAAGCACATCCACTCAGCCTCTCTGTTTCTGATGGCTTTTAATCAGAGAGCACTGACTGCATGGCACAGCATGTCATGACACATTTCCTGTGATAATCATGACTCTCTCTGATGGACGCAGTGGGCTTCGCTGGGAGCACTCTGACATTACACTCTGTGAAATGTGTTTGGGTGGAGGCGGCACATCTTTTCAACCCTAATGCAATGTTTTCATGCACACGCCCTCTCAAACAGCCATGGAGAGTGGGCAAAAGCTCCTACTGTACTGT